>NC_063339.1:81208947-81270976 GCF_021869965.1 Rhincodon typus
CCCCCCCAAACCATGTTAACTAACCATGCAACTGCAAAAGGTGTAACAAATGTCCTTTTATTGCCAGCCACCAAAGGCCCCAAACACATCCTTCAGGTGAAACATTATTTTACTTGTACATTTTTTCAACCTGCAGACGCTGCTCACAATGTGGTCTTCAGAACATTGGTGAGGTCAACCGCAGACTGGGTGAAAGCTTTGCAGTTCAATCAAGTATCTTGCTCCTTTGCTAACATTATCGTCCTGGGCCTGCTACATTGCTTTATGGAAGCTCAATCTAAAATGGAGGAGCAGCACCTCCTTTTCTGCTTAATATTTTATCACCTTCAGGACACAGCATCGAGCTCAACATCTTCAGAGTATGGACAGTGTTCTTCATTTTAGTTATACCCTCCTCCTCCTCTTCTTTCTTCCTCTTCCTCCTTCCTCCTTCCTTATTCACATTTATTTTGAATTTCTATCACTTCCTACACTATTAGCTGTTCCTAATATGCATTTTGTTTGTTATTTTATTATATTATATTTTATTATATTATTATATTATATTTTATTATATTTACTGGTTTACTGTTAGATCTGTGCTTTCTATCCCTTTCTACCCTGGTCTGTTATCATTCATTAATACCTCTCTCTTTAGCCTTGATTTTATTCTTTGAATCACCACATCTTCCTGAATTTGATCTCCAGAAACAGAACAGATGAACAAATAAAATTAAAAAAGAAAGCTGAAGAAGCTCAAAGCTCAACAGAAGCAGAATCCAAGGAGATAGAATTAAAATTAAGGTTCCAAATCCATTGACTCTTTGGAACTGAAGGGAGCTGGAAAACGATGGGCTTTATGCTGTTGAGAAAAGGGGAGAGGAGCAAATGGAACAGATGGTGAGGGTGCCCAGGGTAAAAGAGAAAGAAAGCGCTAAAAGTGGAGGAGTGATACAAGTTCAAAATAGATGTGAATAGTGTATCTGAATAAGGGAGGAGGAAAAAGGAAGAGGAAAAGGGTGTAAGTAAAATGAAAAACAATGTTCATGCTCTGAAGATTTGAGCTCAGTGTTGAGTCCTGAAGGCAATAAGATACCTAAGCAGAAAGTGAGGTGCTGTTTCCCCCATTTTATATTGAGCTTCCATAAAGCAATGCAGCAGGCCCAGGACAATAATGTTAGCGAAGGATCCCTCTGGCGACTGTGTAGAACTTGCACATACTCTACGTGTGTTTCCTCCAGGTGCTCTGGTCTCCTGTGGAGGAATCCACAGCTGTAACGTAGACATGTAAGGATAGAATTGAACTTGGTTGTAATTGCTTCAGCAATTGAATTACATGATAGCGCTCAATAACAATCTTCTCAAATAAATAAATGAGCACTTTGGCATGCAGAAACCTGTACAATAGTGGAGTTAGAGAAAATCAACAACAATAGGCAAAATCCCAAATTCTGACATTGGCTTTAATTTTTACCTAGTCTGAGTGCTAATTATAAGCACTATACGTGACAAGGAGAATGCTTGTCTCAGCCCGACTGAAAGTTGCAAGGCAGATTTTAAATTTAAATGTTAATGCTAGAGTCTCACTAGCTCTTTAATGTTGATTATTGAGTTTCTCCTGACTCTTCCTGCCACTGCCTTTTTATTCAATAGGATGAAAGGAGTAAGGAGTGATTTCTGTCAACTACTTGGCTGATTCCTGTCCCTTCTGTCTGTCAAGGTACAGGTCAGATAGAAGAGAGCATTTTTCACAAGACCTCTGTGGGATTTTGCTCAGTTTTGCATAGCTGTATTTGGAAAATAGATGTTCCAGTAGAGTTCAGTATTTATTCAAACTGCTGTATGTGCATGTTAACAGATGTATGTGTATTTCTTGCATTGCCGTTTTTAAATTCTGAGGCATTGCATCCCTGGTAGAATCTTTGAAAACTGCTCTAAGTTTTATCAAGAAGAAAAAAATTAAGAATTTTATACAATACTCTGCACAACTAAATAGCAAGGAAGTAGTGACCAGATGATTATATTTTTGTAATATCATTTGAGGTGGAACTATTGACCAAAGCACTGGCGTGATTCTCTTGCTCTTTGACACAGAGACAGGCAAGGCCTCATTTTAATATTTGTGACAAAGCAGCACTGCCTCAGCCCTGTACTGGGCTCGGGTGTGAAGAGGAACTTGAATTCACAGAGATTGGAGTCCTCTTGCCTCCTCTCCTTTCCTCTTTCAGGAAGTTCCCAATTTTCAGATATATTAATCAGCCTGCCACTGATTATGATTGGGCAAAAATTGAGATTTATGAAAAAGATGGCTTTTGGCTTTATTTATCCCAATAGATTTAAATTGAGCAGTTTCTTGAGGTTTAATCTCTGTGTAGTGACTCGTATACAAAATATATAATTTTCAGGTAGTAATCAGAACATAAAGATTATTGACTCCAATTTGTTTATTTTGTTCTTCCTATAAATTTTTCAAATATGCTAGTGTATGACTTGCAATCTTCAGTGTAATCTCTGCGATTCCTTTTCCTCTTCCAAAATATGTTTTCTCTGTTAAATTGTTATTTTCAAAGCTTTGTTTTTAACTTGTAAGTTATCATGCAAACTTCTATCTTTTGGGTATTTATTGAGGAGCCGTTAACGGGGCCTGTTGAACCTAGATCATGATTTTTTTGTACAGAGAAACCATTTTTAAAATATTAATTGATTAAAATTTTTTGGTCAAACCTGATTGTGAAAATTAAAATGGTATGATAAAGTTTTGTGTAATTGGCTTTCAACAATCAGAAAATGGATATGAGCACTTAGGTAGTGAAGGTGATGAGAACTGACTGGCTCAGTCATCCTTATGTAAACAACACAAAGTACTGTATTGACACCAGGGATGGATCAAACTCTATTGCTGGTTACCATTTTAATTAACACACTGGGTCGCTTTTTATTTAGAATAAAAAGAAGTCGCCACATAGGATAGATTTCACATTTGCAAGCAAAATGTTCCCTTCAGATCCATGGTGTTCAGAAATCTGTATGTCTACAGTGGAAAACGCTCTGAGCAAATCATAGCTTTCTGTTTGAAAAGAAATGCTTCAGAAATCTGCCAGCTGAGTATACGGTGCAAGGTTGCCATCTGGTGTCTAAGGGAAAATGAGTTTGATTCTATTAAAATAACTCGGTAGGTTCACCAAATCTTGACACTGTGGCAAAATAGCTGGATTAGCACACACTATGGCATATTAACAAAATACTAATTTCTTTATTTCTCTTGAACTTTTTTTAATTCACAGGATCTTATCGTTGATCAAACTATAGAGAAGGTATCCTTCTGTGCCCCTGACCGAAACTTTGACAAGGCCTTCTCATACATTTGTCGAGATGGTACAACAAGGCGTTGGATCTGCCACTGCTTCTTGGCCATAAGAGATTCAGTAAGAGAGCCTTTTTCACTAGCTTAATTTTGCTTGGGCCAAAATTCGACTTCAGTGGAAAACAGTCAAAAAAACTGAAATCAGACTGCATATGATATTTATAACAAAAACAAAGTTGCTGGTAAAGCTCAGCAGGTCTGGCAGCATCTGTGAAGGAATAAACAGAGTTAACGTTTCGGGTCCGGTGACCCTTCCTCAGAACAGGTCTGAGGAAGGGTCACCAGAACAGGTCTGAGGAAGGGTCACCAGACCCGAAATGTTAACTCTGTTTATTCCTTCACAGATGCTGCCAGACCTGCTGAGCTTTTCCAGCAACTTTGTTTTTGTTTCTGATTTACAGCATCCGCAGTTCTTTTGGTTTTTATATGATATTTATAAAGCTTGTGGGAAGAACTGAATAAAAACCTAAAGAGCTGCCAATGCTGTAAATCAGAAACACAAACAATAATTGCTAGAAAAGCTTAGCTGGTTTGGTAGCATTTGTTGAGAGAAATCAGAGTTAACATTTCAGGTAAAGTGACTCTTCCTGTTCTGTGAAAGGGTAACTCAACCCGAAACGTTAACTCTTGATTTCTCTCCGCAGATATGGCCAGACCTGCTGAGCTTTTCTAGCAATTTCTGTTTGTGGTCCTTTTAAACTGTTTTTGTAAGGAGCATTATGGTTAAAATGGCAGGTGACGAGGAAGAATATTGCAAAATTACTCCATTGGCTTAACTCCAAAACTGTTATGTCCAATGCCTCATCAGTGTTAAACCGTGTGGTCACAGGGCACACAGACCTTGGCACTTCACAGGGAATGATATAAAATTGATTGGAGTTGCCTTTGGCCTTTTTGGAATTGCACTTTGTGGCACGTAACAGAATTGGCATAAAGACAGAAATCGGCATCAGTGGAGAGAGAAGCAGAGTTAATGTTTGAAGTCTGATATAATGCCTCTCCCATATTGTAGTTTTAATTCCTCAGTTGTCCACCTTCCCCTCCAACTGTATGGTAGATGGATGCTTTCCCCTTACCTCACCATAACCACTTAATATAACCTACATGACTACTGAAATAACATTTTTAGCCATTGAAGAGCTACTCCATCAATGTGTATCTTTTTAAATGTCTGGCTTTTTTTAATTATCAGTTTTTCATTACAAAGATGCTGACTCATTCTTTTCCAGATAACTTGCAAATTTCTAGTATCTCATTCACTGTATGAATCTGGTCAGTGAGTGTTGGAAGATGCTATAACCTAGACAAGAATGATTCTGTTCCGATATCCGCAAGTGCACTTTTTGACCTCAGAAGTGAGGGCTTTAGGTTATGGTCTCTCAGAGCTGCTGACCTGTCTGAGCACTGACCTGGAATAGAATCTGTAGCCTCTTGGTCTTGTATTGCAGCACACCTTCACTTATCCAGCAAAGTTCTGAATGAGGTACCAGACATCCTTCCAAGCACTCTTCAGTACTTTTTCAAATTATGAATGACTCTATGATTCTATAAGTGTTAAAATGGAAAATGAAGCATCTGGAACCTTGTATTGTGTAACTAAAAGTTGGTTTTCTGTGTGCAATCTGAAGTACATAATCTTTTGAGCTGCAAGTACATTTGTAACTCAGTAAGCTTTTGTACTGCCCAAGATGCAGGAAGTGGTACGTCACAGCCTCTGACTCCAAGGCACAAATTATTTTGGTACTTGGTATTAGATGATTTCCAGTTACTTTTGTTTTGATTGCATTTTGATTTCTCATATTACCAGTAGTAAGCAATTCCAATTCTGAAAGATAAAGTTCCATACATGAGCTTCCCAAAATCAGAAAATGAATTTTTCCAAAGCCTTGAAACACTAGCAAATGCCAAACAAACTTCTTTCCAAGAGTACAGATGGTACAATGTGTAGTTGTCAACTAAATGCCAGGTTACAGGGAAAAAGTAGGGCAACGGATCTGGGTGGGATTCTCTTCAGAGGGGTGTTTGGACTTGGTGGGCCGCATGGCCTGTTTCCAGATTGTAGGGATTCTATGATTCGATGATAGGTTTTTTTTTTAATCCTTGACTCTTAGCATCAGATTTAGTTTTTGTTGCTGCATCCTATTGAATTAGTCATGTCATGTACATTGAAATTCTCACCAGCTAATGCAAGTCTAGAAGAGTCCAGAGACAGTTGTCAAATTGTGTGAATTAATTTCAGTGAAATGACACATGTTGAAGTATTTTGACCTTCTTCCCATCCCACTTTAAAATAATGATGTTGACCACTGTTTTGGCTGCTTTTTCCATTAACCATGTCTAAAAGCACCTCTGTTTTGTTAGCGGAAAATAACCACACAGTGAGCTCCTACTTCTCCTTATAGTTTACTTTCCACTTTCTATCCTTCTCACCTGGTATGAGCTTACTCTTTGTGAAATGGTTCCAGATTTCTAGGGGTCAGTATGGCTGAGCTACTTTAAGTCACTAGGAAGTTGTGTTAGTCCTCAGCTGTGTCCGAAACATTTCCTGCATTTCTTCTTGCAACCGCTTCCCCTCTTATCTCTCCACACACTTTTGCTCTCACTCTTGCGCTCTCTCTCTGTGTGTTTCACAACAGCACCACCACTCCCCGCCCCCCGCAATTCTCTCACTCGCCCTATATCTGTCTCTCTCTGGCTGTTCTGTCTCAATTACCCCCAACACATTCGGTGTTGTCAGTATAAATACCATTCTTTTCCAGCTGCTTTCAGTTCTAACACAGTGTCTCAGGAACAAAAGCTCAGCAGGTCTGGCAGCATCTGTGAAGGAAAAAACAGTTGACGTTTCGGGCCCAGTGACCCTTCGTCAGAACAGTGTCTCAGGACTTGAAATGTTAACTGTGTTTCTCTCCACAGAAGCTACCACACCTACTGAGTTTCTCCTGTACTTTGTATTTATGTTTCAAATTTCCAGTATACACAGTTTCTTTGTTTTATTATAGCTGTGTTGGTCTTATTTATCTGTTGTGAGGTAACAGTAGAAGCAATGCACTTCACCTCATGATATGTAGTGCTAAATGTGCTTTAGGTGGTTGGTGAATGGCGTTGTATAGGAAATGAATTTTCTGATGTTTGAACATGTTGACAGTATTGTTTGTTTCCTTAGGGGGAGCGGTTAAGCCATGCTGTGGGCTGTGCTTTTGCAGCTTGCTTGGAGAGGAAGCAGAAGCGTGAGAAAGAGTGTGGTGTTACTGCCACGTTTGATGCCAACCGAACCACATTCACCAGGGAAGGCTCCTTCAGGGTCATCACAGCCACCGAACAAGCAGAGCGAGAGGAAATCATGAAGCAAATGCAAGACTCCAAGAAAGGTACTGAACAAAAGTTAAGCTTAGGAGCTGTAGATTGGTTGGAGTCAGGTTGGGGGAGGTGGTATGGAAGGGGCATGGAATGAACTTTTTAATAAAACCAACATTGGCTGTGTTACCAAGAAATTCATACTGCAGCATAATATGTATCTGCATGTGTTGCAATTTGCAATGTACATCTATAACTTTAGAGTCACATAATTGTGTAATGTCAAAGTGGCCTGTTCAGGTTCTTTGACATAGCCATTCAGTTAGCCCCACTGGCCCTCTCACTCTGCTTTGCTCTATAAATTTTTCCCCTTCAAGTATTTATCCAGTGCTGTTATGGTATTTATTTTTGAACCTGCTTCATGCAGAGGTCCAAAAAGCAGTTAGGAGTCCATTTGCATAGATTGTTAGATTAAGTTTGTAAAATAATCAAAAAAACACATGCACAAATGGCCTCTTTATGTAGAAAATATATGGGAACAGAAATGATGCTCCAGCTATGCTAAGACCTGGTTTTACCACACTGAGTTCTCTGTCCTGTTCAGTTCAGGACATCGTACTTCTGGAAGGATACATTGGCCTTGGGGAATTGACGAGGCTGTTAAAGGTTAAAATGTGAGGAGAGATTATATCAAATAGGGTTTTGTTGAGGGTGGCTGACTGGATAAACTGAAAGACAATAACCTTAGAGGTAAAGCAAGGCCTTTCTAGAATTAAGTTGGGAAGTAGTCCCAAATGTATATTATAAAGGAAGCTTGGAACATCTGCAAACCTCAGTTAATGCTAGGTCAAATAATTTTAAATCTGAGATTGATTAATCAGTGCAGTGTGATACTGTTGGAGTGCTGTCTTTTAGATGAGATCTTAGGCCAAGGTCCTGTTTACCTGCTGCTCTGGAAGTGAAGGATATCATTGGCACTCTTTGAGGAAGAATGGAGAAATTTAACCTGGTGTCCTGGCCAATATTTATTCCCTCATCAACAAAAACCGGTTATCACATTGCTGTTGTGGGAGCTTGCTGTATGTATATTGGACATCGAATGTCCCACACTATAACCGTGGCTAGAGACTGTAAAGTGTTTTGTTGTATTCTGTGGTCCTGAATGGTCCTACATAAGTTGCTTTCTCTTCTTTCTCCAAATCTGGATCCTCTGGTTACAGCCTCAACCAATGGAACCATAGCAAATAACAAACTACCAAATTAGTAAAAGCAAAATATTACATGCTGGAGATCTGAAATAAAAACAGAAAACGTTGGAGAAACCAAGCAGGTCTGGCATATCCACAAAGAGAGAAACCGTTAACCTTTCAATATGAGTCCTCTTCAGAACTGAATTAAGGTAGAAATAGTTTTATGCCCTTAAAGGTGGAATTGGAAAAAAATCAAAAGGAACAATCTGGTATATGATACAAGGCGGGAGAGATTATATGATAAAAATGTCATTGAACAAAATGTCAAGAGCGTGGTATGGTAAAGAGACAAAGGTCTGTGTCCAGAACACGTATGAATGACAGAATAATGAGCAGCTCAGATCAAAAACCGTTTTAAACGAGTCAACTTGGCGCATGGGAAAAGAAAAAAAAAGCAAAATGGAGGCAGAGATTGTGGTCCAAAGTTATTGAACTCCATGTTGAGTTATAGAGTCATACAGCACGGAAACCTGTCCATGCTGCTCAGACGTCCCAATCTGACCCAGTCCCATTTACCAGCATTTTGCCCATATCTCTCTAAACCTTTCCTATTCATATACCCAGCTAGATGCCTTTTAAATGTTGTAAATGTACCCACCTCTATCACTTTCTTTGGCAGCTCATACACACACCATCCTCGGTGTGAAAAATTTACCCCTCAGGTCCTTCTTAAATCTTTTCCCTGTCACCTTAAATGTATTCTAGTTTTGGACTCACCCACCTTAGGAAAAAGACCCTAGTTATTCATCCTATCCACGCTCCTCATGATTTTATAAACCTCTATAAGATCACCCCTTAGCCTCTGACACTCCAAGGGGAAAAAAAAAGCAACCCTATTCAGCCTCTTCATACAGCTCAAACCCTCCCATCTTGGCAACATCCATGCAAGTCTTTTCTGCACCCTAACAAGTTTAACAACGTCCTTCCTGTAGCAGGGCAACCAGAATTGTATGTAGTATTCTAAAAGTGGCCTCACCAATAAAAACCGAAAGAACTGCGGATGCTGTAAATCAGGAACAAAAACAGGAGTTGCTGGAAAAGCTCAGCACGTCTGGCAGCATCTGTGAAGAAGAATCAGAGTTAACATTTCAGATCCAGTGACCCTTCCTCAGAATGGGGCCTACCATTAACTACAAGTCCTGCCCTGGTTTGCCTTACCAAAATGCTACACCTTGCATTTATTTAAATTAAGCTCCATCTGCCACTCCATGGCCCTTTGGCCCATCCGAACAAGGTCCCGTTGTACTCTGAGATAATATTCTTCACTGTTCACTACACCACCTATTTTGGTGTCATCTGCAAACTTACTGAACATCTTCCTAAATTCACATCCAAATCATTTATATAAATGATGAAAAGTAGTCCTGGCACAGCGTTGGTCACAAGCTTCCAGTCTGAAAAATAATGCCCTACCACCACCCTCTGTCTCTTCAAGCCAATTTTGTATCCCCCGCATCCTATGTGACCTTACCATGCTAACCAATCTACCATGCTAACCAGTCTACCATGCAGAACTGCATCAAAAGCTTTGAAGTCCATATAGACAACGTCCACCCTTTTGCCTTCATCCGTCTTCTTTGTCACCTCTTCAAAAAACTCAATCAAGTTAGTGAGACACAATTTACCACATAGAAAGCCATGTTGACTATCGATCCTTGCCTTTTGAAATGCATGTAAATCCTGCCCCTCAGAATCCCCTCCCACAGCTTACCCACCACTGATGTAAGGCTCACCGTTCTATTGTCCCCTTGCTTTTCCTTACAGCCTTTCTTAAATAATGGCCCCACATTAGCCAACTTACAGTCTTCTAGCACCTGTTGCTGGTATTTTCACTTAGCAGATTTTACTTTAGGCTACCTTTGCTGACTTACATCTCTGATTTTGAAGTTGTGGGCAAACGGGCAAAATTCTTGAACTCATGATCCCTGCAGTTTTAAGAATAGGGATGATGAGACTATTGTCATCCCCTTTGACTCCAGGGAGCTGATTGAGGCTCACCGTAGCCTCTGGATTCCAGTTTAAGTCATTTTGCTGAAATTTTATGGCACTGTTATATCCCTCAATTGTTGTGTACTTGTTGGCATTTGTCGCTTTTGAGAGAGGAAGTTGGGTCAATAATGGCGTGATTACTATGGTGCAAGTGTACTTCCACCGAAACAATCTCTACTTCTGCTTAGTCCTACTTGCCAAGGACTTTTCATGGCCCCTTCTAGCCCTTGTAATTTTTTTTCTTAAGTTCTTTTCTGCTTCCTTTATACTCCTCAAGGACCTTGTTTGATTTTTTTTTTGTTTCCTAAACCTTTTACATACTTCCTTATTTCTTTTTAACTAAACAACTTCTGTCATCTAAGGTTCTTAAATTTTGCCTTCCTGATCTTTCATCCGCATGGGAACATACTGGAGCTGTACTCTGGACAAGTGGCTTTTAAAAGATTCCCACATCTCAGATGGATTTACCTTGAAACAGCTACCCCAATCCAATTTTTCTAGGTCCTGCCTAAGACCGTTCTAATTAGCCTACTCCCACCCCGATTTAGCACTTTTACCCAAGGACCAGTCTTATCCCTTTCCATAACTACCTTAAAACTTAAGAAATTATGATTACCATTCCCAAAATGCTCGCCCACTGAAACTTCAGTCACCTGGCCAGGCCCAGTATGTCCCCAGCACATATGGCCCCTTCCCAAGTTGAACTATCTACACATTGTTTCAAGAATCTCTCCTGGACGCACCTAACAAATTCTGCCTCACCTAAGCCCCTGGCACTAAAAGGGTTCCAGTGAATATCAGGGAAATATTACAGAAATGAAGTACTTGTTTAATACCCTACCATTGTCCTCTGGCTCCACTCACAGGTTGCTTCCTTAGTTCCTAATGAGCCCTCCTCTTTCCCTGCACTCTCATTCCTTCAATATTCTTGTATAATAAATTGGAATTCTCCTGAATTTTACCTGCCACTGCTTTTTCATGCTCCCTCTTTGTTCTCCTAATTCCTTTCTTAAGTTCCCCCTCCACTTTCTACTTGGTATGTAGGCAGAATAACTGAATATGTAAAAACCTCGCAGATAGAATGTAATGTGAGAAAATGTGAGGTTGTGCAGTTTGCAGGAAGAATAGATATGCTGAATATTATTTAAATGAGGAAAGACTGCAAAAAGCTACAGCACAGGCTCCTCCTGGATAGGCTGGGACTTCTTTCACTGGTCCATAGGAGGTTGAGGGGTGACCTTTATAAAATCATGAGGGGCATAGATGAGGTGAATGGCAGGTGTCTTTTCCATAAGGTAGGGGATTTCAAGACAAGGGGACATATTTTTAAAGTCAGAGGAGAAAGATTTTAAAAAAGACATGAGGGGTAACTTTTTTTTAAACACAAAGTGGTTTGTGTGTGGAATGAACTTCCAGAGGAAATGATGGATGCAGGTACAGTTACAACGTTTAAAAGACATGTAGATAAGTACATGAATAAGAAATGTTTGGAGGGAATTGGGCCAAGCGCAGGCAGGTAGGACTAGTTTAGTTTGGGATTATGATTGGCATGGACTGGTTGGATCAAAGGGTCTGTTTCAGTGCTGCATGACTCCATGACTCTACCCACTACAGCAACACTGTTGTTTTTCCATCTTTCCATGATTGCCTACATATCCGTTCCTGTATTTTCTGCTGGCTATTCAATGCCTATAGTATAACCCCATCATATTGATTGCACCTTTCTTATTCTGAAATTTTACTCATATTACCTCGCTGGATGACCCCTCCAAGATGTCCTCTCTTAGTACAGTTGTGACATTCTCCTTAATCAGTAATGCAATTCCCCCACCCTTTTCACATCCCTGTCTATCACATCTGAAGTATCTAAACCCTGGAATGTTGAGCTGCCAGACTTGTCCTTCTCTCAACCAAGTTTGTGTTGCTGCTACAACATCATTGCCCCATGTACTAATCCAGACACTAAGTTCATCTGTTATACTCATTGCTTTAAAATAAATACACTTCAGATCACTAGTCCATTTGAGTTCATTAACCTGGCCCTGCCTGTTCTTCCATTAGACTTCTTGATTTAGGCCCTCTCTTCTCTTCAAACAGTCCACATGCTGACCTACTGCTGTGGTTCCCACTCCCTGCCACACTAGTTTGAGCCCTCCAGAGTGGCACTAGCAAACATCCCTGCAGGGATACTTGTTCTCCATTAAGCTTGAAACATACTGGTCATGGGAGTTATCTTGTACACGTTGCAGGAATTCCTGCCTGTGTTTGCCATTGTTACCATTCTAGTGTATATTGGGTCAATTGAATTCCTTCTTGTTATAACTTTATAGTTCTTGCATTCTTTCTACATTTCACCTACAAATTTCCTTTCATTTAGTCTGTCAGTTCCCTAATAATTTTGAACATCTCTATTAAATCTTCTGTAACCATCTCTACTGCAAAAGCACGATTCCACCTTCTCTAATCTCTCTGCATGCCTTTCATTCCAAGTACTGTCTGAGTACATCTCTTCCACACCCTTCCTACAGAGTGATGTCCAGAATAGATCACAATACTCTGGGAGTAATCATAGATTTATAAGACATAGCTTCCTGCTTTTGTACTCTATGCTCTGTTTATAAAGCCAAGCTTCCGGTGTGTTTTTTTTAGGACAGCCTTTTCAACTTGTCCTGTCATTTCAAAGATAAGCCTATCATCTTGACTCAGATTGAATTGTGTTTATAAATAGTCTCAACAAGAATGAAGCACCTTAAATATCTGAATGTAAAAAGCTCAGAATATACAATATACTATCAGAAGTAACTGTGCTATTTAATTGGGTTATTGAATGCCATATTCAGTGACCTTGAAAATAACAGAGTTTTGTCTACCACACATATTTCAAACTTATATTCTGCAATAGTTTTGTCCTGTGTGTGTGATTTGTATGGTATTAAAAACAGAAGTCAGCATTTCAGTCAATAAGCAATCAATGCTGTTTTCCAAATAATGCTGCGTGGTAAACTGAAAAAAAAAGTTTTAATTTGATTGTGTACTGTGAAAATTGTATGAAAGAAGTATGTATCATTTCAAATGATTACAAGATGACAAGTCATCTGCAATCTTCTTCATACGAGCAGAAAATGTGGAGATTCAGGTGGTCTGGCAATATGACTTCTTCAGAACAGAGGACTCAAAATGTTATAACTCCGTTTCTCTCTCCACAGATATGGCCAGACCTGCTAAGTTGCTCCAGCATGTTCTTTTTTTTATTTCAAATTTCCAGTATCTGCAGTACTCTGCTTTCACTTAATATGAGCTTGGCCTCTACACCAATCATGTAATACTAGCTTTCCATCATATTTGGTTCTATTCATTAAATGTAATCAGTCAAAAGTGCTGAATTTTGTTGCACTTGAAAGAGAAATCACACAAAGTAGCCCAGATATGCTTATGGGTTATTTAGTTGACTTTATTTTGAAATTATATCTCCTTTTTCTTGCTTTTGTTCTGAGTACCACATATGAGAAGGAAGGATGCTTTCATTCCTTAGCCCTATAATCATTATTTGGCTTCACTTCACTCAATGCAATTCAGAAACAGAATACAACATGATTCAAATCTTCGTCCACAAGCCTTCCATGCCACACCTCTACTGCACACTCTTATAAATGGTGCATATTTCCTCAGTTTTAGTTGTTAATGTTTAAATTTAATGATATTCTACAAATAGATTTGTAATAGGCATCTATTGTCATTGATTATCAAACATTTTCTAAAGCATATTAAAAGAATGTCAATTTCTTTGTCAGATCCATTAACAGTTTGACTCAAACTGTTCTCAATTGATGTCCTAATTTAAGCTTTGTGTGACGAGTTGCATAACAGTGCTCGAAAACAGAATTAGGGTGAATCTGGATGAAAATGCATAGACTCTGTTCTCTTTCACAATCCTCTGACATTTTTTTCATTTGATTTACACCCACTGTAACTACATTAAAATAATTAGTTTGTCCACATTTGGAATATTGTGTACAGTTCTGGTCACTAAACTACAAGCAAGGTCTGGAGGCTTTGGAGAGGATGCAGAAAAGATTTACCAGGATTTTGCCTGGTTTGGGGGTTGAGAGGAGTCATTGAACAAACTTGGTTTGTTTTTACTTGAATGTTGAGGGGCAACCTGATAGATGTTTACAAAATTGAGAGGCATGGATAGAACGGATGGACGGAGTCTTTTTCCCAATGTAGAAATGCCAATTATTTGGGAACATAGGTTTAAGGTGAAAGGTGATAAGTTTAAAGGAGATGTGAGGGGCAAGTTTTTTTTTACACAGAGGGTGGTAAGTGCTGGAATGCACTACCAGAGGAGGTGATGGAGGTGGATGCAATAACAATGTTCAAGAGGTATCTTGACAGATATAAGAGTAGGCAGGGAATAGAGGGATATGAACAGTGTAGAGGCAGAAAGATTTTAGTTTAGAAAAGCACAGTGTATCAATGCAGTCTTGGTGGGCTGAAGCTCCTGTTGCTGTGCTGTAATGGACTTTGTTCTTTGATTCACTTGCTGGAACAGTGTTATCTGGATAAACACACCAACAAATGCTCTGATCTTAGTTTTCAAGTTTTAACAGGCAGATTAACAGCGTTGGTAACGTGTTGATTCTTTTGAATTATGTTTATGTCCAACACTGTCATTTGATTACTGTTGAGGACCATGTGTCTTTTTAGTGCTGCCATCCTGCTTGTAGTAGCTAATGCATTAAAAGATAAGTTTACAATTTTTCTGGGTTTGCAAATTTTCTTTGAAGCAAATTCCACAAAGGTATAATTCTGCCTCTTCCTCAGATGTCTGAACTTTGCCAATAAGTTTCAGGAACTAACTCAGACACGTTAAGCACTGCAGTCTTTACTGTATCATAATCCACAGACTGCACATCTGAAACAATTAAATAAGCCTCCAATGAGTTCCTACAAAACACAAATAAAATTGTCCAAATTTCTTTTGGGCTTCGTAACTGTTGACAATTTTTCCAAATAAGAAAAAAAAATTTTAACTCTCTCCTTGCTGAATGTAGGTACTAGGTGGATATTCTCTTACAAATCAAACGAGGAGTTAAATCTGTTCTCTCATCAAGTCTATCTTCTCGTCTCTAATTCAAGCTTTTCTGTATCCAATTCATACTTCCTGCTTCTGAATGTCTTTACAGATTTCAAGGCTTTTATTTTCTCTTGCTGTCTGTACTTATTCTTTTCTTTCCCTTTGGAATTCTGATTCAAATTTTCTCGTTTCCCTTTGTTTTTCCTCTCTTATTGAGTTCAAGAAGCTTCAGTATGACCAATTTTTTTTTCTTTATTCACTTACGGGATGAGGGCATTGCTAGTTAGGCAGCATTTATTGCCCATCCCTAACCCCTAATTGCCCAGAGGGCAGTTGAGAGTCAACCACATTGCTGTGGGTCTGAAGTCACATGTAGGCCAGACCAGGTAAGGATGGCAGTTCCCTTCCCTAAAGGACATTAGTGAATCAGATGGGTTTTTCCTGACAATTGGCAATGGATTTATGGTCATCATTAGATTCTTAATTCCAGATACTTATTGAATTCAAATTCCACCATCTGCCATCGCGGGATTCGAGCCCAGGTCCCCAGAACATTATCTGGGTCTCTGGATTAACAGCCCAGCGATAATACCACTAGGCCATTGCTTCCTAACTAACCCAATCTGTTTTCTGGATTAACTTTCTCTTCCTCCAGGTTGAAGTGTTGAAACAATGCTTCAACGATTTCTGACTTATTAGTAAACACTTTCGAATCTATTTCTAACTTTTCTGTCACTGCATTAAACATAACCTGTAACAGTTGCAAGGTAATCGAAGACAAGTCTAAGCAATAGGTATTGCCATTATTATATTTGTGTAAAAGAATAAATATCATTGTGATATCTTCTTTCCTATAAACTCTGTCCAAAACTACTGTACTTGTCTCAACCTGTACATTCAAAATTCTACAAGAGCTCCCAATTTGTTACAACGCTAATGATGATTCCAGTTGAAAGTTGAAGGCAATGCAAGACAAAATTTCACGTTTTAAGTCTTAACTGTATCAGACCAAAAATAGTATTGACTAAATACTGCTTTTGTTATCTAACTTACATTTAAACTGCAGAACTGCACCTTCTTTTAATTACCATTAAGTAGAATCATAGAATTCTAGTATCCCTAAAATGTGGGAGCAGGCTATTCAGCCCACACCAATCCTCTGAAAAGCATCCCATCCAGACCCACCCTTTACCTTATCCCTGTAAAGCCTTACATTTCTCATAGCTAATCCACCTAACCTGCACATCTTTGGAATGTGGAAGGAAACCGGAGCATCCGGAGGAAACCTGTGCTGACACAGGGAGAATGTGCAAACTCCACACAGTCACCAGAAGGTGGAATTGATCCAGGTCCCCAACACTGTGAGGCAACAGTGCCTAACTATTAAGCCACTGTGCGCCCCTTCAATCAAATAAGTAGTTGTTTGATTGTTTTTGACATCTAGTAGAAATTATTCTTAGCTTCTGAGGGTTCACTTCAATTCTATTCTTCCACTAGCAAATTTTAGCCCCAGTACTGTCTTTTACAGTAAGAATTTTTCATCTGGTGTTGGCTAGATAAAGCTTCCAGTCTTGTTTCAGATCCTCACCAATTTGGTTTTCTTAAATTGATTGTGAGCTCCCACCTGTGTTCCTACATGGTAAACGATAGAGACTTCTGGTCTGCAGTTCCAGCTCTCTCCCAGATTCTGGATGACTGCCTATATCTGAGCGTTTCAGGATTTCTTAGAAACCCTTTATATATCACAAGTTATTTTAATGGCAGCATGATTCACAAGGGCCTTGTATCGAGGTAGAAGTGCTGATTAGCTTGACACCCTTTTTGTTTAATCTTAGAAGTAAATCACCATTTTAAAACATAACTTGCTGAACAACTTCTTTGGTATTTTGGAGAGTAACAATTTGAATCATTGTTAAAAACACGTGCTGCCGCAATGCTTCCAAGTATGAATGTCTTTTTAGCTAAACAATCAGGGCAAGCAGTCAATCTTGTAACAGCCTCATTGTCCAAGCCTGTTGTCAGACAGACTTCAGAGCAAGTCATATTGGATCTTCATTGATCCTACATTAATGACAGTTCCAAAACATAACAAACTTATAAATCTCATAATACTCCTGTAACTGTTTCACATTTCCCAATTTACTCCATGTACAACTGAATGGACTTATGTGGTTGTAAGTAAAAGAAGCAGCTGGTACACAGTTCTTATACTTTGTGATCCAAGATCCATGTTGAGCACATGGTCATCCCTTGAAAATAAAGTTACTACCTAAATCAACACTTTGCGAGGTGAAGGAGAAGTTGAGTTCTTTCATTAAGAAATACTGCTGATCTGACAGCTCAAGTCATCCAGTGGTGCTGTAAATTGTCCTTTATTTAGTCCTACAGCCTCTTGATCTACTTTCTACATGGGCACAATTTGCTGGTGAAATTGGCAAATGAGGAAAAATAGTAAATTACTTCCTACCTATCTTATCCTTGAAAATAATTCATACAGTACTTGTGAAGCATCTTCCTTATCTCTCGGTTTTCTTTGTGGTGCATTTGGACCTACCTACTGTATGTTTTAAATTATTCGCAGTAGTTTGTTCTTTCTGTTACTTCCTATTGAATGAGCTTGAGGCGTGCTTGGTATTCCATGTGTGGCAGTGGTGAGGAAAGCAGAATAACCAAAAGATTTCCTTGTATTATCAAACACTGCCTGTGCAGCAGTGACGTTCATTCCTAGATACTGGCTAGGCTCAAAAACATGAGGACATAGAATAAATTTATCCAGTTCCCTTTTACAGTCAATCAATCCTGCTTGCATCATTGTTTCTGATAGGGTATTCCTTGTTTACATGGAAGCAGAGGTTGGGTGTGGGCCAGGAGACAGTGGAGCAGTGACCCCTGAGTAGAAATAGCTGGAAACCGTTGCAGTTGATAAATGAGAGGTATTGTCTTCTCTTGCCATTTCTACAATTCAGCTGACACCTTGGTGTTATTTTTTCTGAAATCAAATTCTATTCTCTCACAGTTGAGCTTCCTATTTTCGTATTGTCCATAATGTAATGAAGTAAGATGAGAACTTACAGCAGCAAACAGGGAATTTAAGTACTCCAGTAAATGCCTTTGTGTCTGGTTACTTGAAGCTATCTGTCATGACAATGCAGTGGTTTATTTATATGGGTCATCTTAGACCAGGATGGAATGGGTTGGATGGCAGAGTCTTAGATCAAGGGTAAAACTTTTGAGTTTAACTTTTTCTGAAGAAGGGTCTAGGCCCGAAACGTCAGCTTTCCTGCTCCTCTGATGCTGCTTGGCCTGCTGTGTTCATCCAGCTCTACACCTTGTTATCTCTAAAACTTTTGAGTTGTTGATTTAATATACAAACAAAAGTATTTTTAAAAAACTGAAAATGTTTTCTTTTGTAGTGAATGATATTATATTTCAAGAATAGTGTGGAATAACCCTAGTTTTGGGCTTTGTGTTAAAATCAGAATGTTGCCCCATTTCATCTCTAGGGACAAGTGGTAAACTCTATTTTTGGCCAAGGTGGATTTATTTAGTTTACAATTGATGGACTGAGCTGTGCATTTTGTTCCTTAAAGAAGGTGCAGAATGATGCAGTTTACAAAGTAACTATTGTATTAACATAGAATAGAATCCCTACAGTGTGGAAACAGGCCCTTTGGCCCAACAAGTCCACACCGATCCTCGGAGCATCCCACCCAGACCCATATAACCCACCTAATCTACATATCCCTGAACACCAAGGGCAATTTAGCAAGGCCAATCCACCTAACCTGCACGTCTTTGGACTTTGGGAGGAAACCCACGCAGACACGGGGAGAATGTGCAAACTCTACAAAGACAGTCGCCGGAGGGTGGAATTGAACCCAGGTCCCTGGCGCTGTGAGGCAGCAGTGCTAACCACTGAGCCAGCGTGCCGCCCATGAACAGTTAAGGTTTTAAATGGTTTTGTTTAGTAGAGTGTTTATTCAAAGACTGATGCTCGTTTTTATTGCCAAATTTGCATTTTTGGCCAAAAAGTCCTCAGGCTTCAACATTTGCTTTTGTTGAGTCAGGATTTTTGATGCCTGCCTGAGGGTGGTAACGATTTTAAGTGCAAACTTTACTAAAGTTGTAGCCGTGTTAAGTATGTGATGTTCTCCTTCCAGCTGAAGCAGAGCAAGCTGTTGCCATCTCCACATCTGTTACATTTCCTGCAGCTCCAACGGCTTCACCAACTGCCCCGCCCCCGATTACAGAAAACAAGGAATGTAGCAACATACATGCCATTCCGAGAAGACATGCACCAGTGGAGCAACTTGCCAGGCAAGGCTCTTTCCGCGGATTCCCAGTTCTAAGCCAGACAACATCTCCGTTCAAGAGGCAGATGTCTCTTCGAATCAATGAATTGCCCTCAACCATGCAGCGGAAGACAGATTTCCAAATTAAAAACACAGGTATGAAGCCCTGCAAGTTTTTTTACTTGAGTTTTATTCAATTAATATTGGAGAGAACAGTTATTCATGCAATGATTTCTTGCTGAAAGATTTACATCGTATTGTTAACAATTGTGAAAACTTGTACTTTCTAGCTATGCACTGTAAAGTTTGCTTTTTTAATTCTTTCTTGGAACGTAGGTGTCACTGACATTTATTGCCTGTCCCTAGTTACCCCTTGAGAAGGTGGTGGTGAGTTGCCTTCTTGAACCACTGCAGTCCATGTACTGTAGGTAGACCCACAATACATTAGGATGAGAATTCCAAGATTTTGACCCAGTAACACGGAAGGAACAGCAATTTATTTCCAAGCAAGGATGATGAGTTGCTTGGAGGAGTTGCAGGAGGTGATGTTCCCATGTGTCTACTGCCCTTATCCTTCTGGATGGAGGTGGTTGTGGACTTCGAAAGTGCTGTCTAAGGATCTGGGGGTCATTTTCTGCAGTGCATCTTGTACACACTGCTGCCACTGAGCGTCTGTGCTGGAGGGAGTGAATGCTTGTGGAAGTGGTGCTGATGAAGTGAGCTGCTTTGTCCTGGAAGGTGTCAAGCTTCTTGAGTGCTGTACCAATCCAGGCAAGTGGGGAGTATTCCATCACAAGACTTGGTGGGCAGGCATTGGGGAGACAGGAGCTGAGTTTTTAGCCACAGTGTTCCTAGCCTCTGACTTGCACTGAGCAGATTATTGCTGAGTAGATGTTGCTTGATAGCACTGTATGATTGAGAGTAGACTAATGGGTGGTAATTGGCCAGATTGGATTTGTGTACTGCTTTTTGTCTACAGTGCCTAAGCAATTTTCCACTTCTTTGGGATAAATGCCAGTGTTGTAGGTGTACTGAAAGAGCTTGGCTAGGGTAGTAGCAAGTTCTGGAACACAAGTCTTCAGCACTATTGCTGGAATGTTGTCAGGGTCCATAGCCTTCGCAGTTTCCACTCCAAGCATTTCTTGTTATCACGTGGAGTGAATCAAATTGGCTGAAGACTGTAATGCTGGGGACCACTGGAGGAGACCAAGATGGATCATCTGCTCAGCACATCAGGCTAAGATTGTTCTGAATGTTTTAGCATTGCCCTTTGCACTGCTGCGTTGGGTTCTTGCATCATTGAGGACAGAGATATTTCTGAAGCCTCCTTCTCCAGTGAACTGTTTAATTGTGCACTGCCATTCATGACTAGATGTGGCAGGACTGCAAAGCTTAGATCTGATCCATTGATTGTGGGATTATTCAGCTCTGTTTATCACTCGCTGCTGATGCTGTTTGGCATGTAAGTAGTCCTGTTTGGTAGCTTCACCAGGTTGACACCTCATTTTTAGTTTTGCATGGTGCTGCTCCTGGCATATCCTCCTGCACTGTACATTGAACCAGGGTTGATCCCCTGGCTTGATGGTAATGGTTAAGTGGGGCATATACTGGGCCATGAGGTTGCATATTGTGCTGGAGTACAATTCTACTGTTGTTGGCTCATGGTGACCCATAGATACCCAACAGGCAGATTGGTAAGGATGAGGTCAAGTATGTGTTTCCCTCTTCTTGGTTCCCTCACCACCAGCCACAGACCCAGTCTAGCAGCTGCGTCCTTTAGGACCCGACCAGCTCAATCAGTAGTACTGCTACCGAGCCACTCTTAGTATGAACATTGAAATCCCCTGCCCAGTGTACATTTTGCACCCTAGCCACCTTCAGTGCTTCCTCCATGTGTTGTTCAACATGTTAGGAGTACTGTTTCATCAGTCGAGGGAGGATGCTACATGAAATCAACATGAGGTTTCCTTACCCATGTTTAACCTGAAGCAATGAGACTTCGTGGGGTCTGGAGTCAAAGGACTCTCAGAGCAATCCCTCCTGCCTGTATACCACTGTGCCATCATCTCTGCTGAGTCTATCCTGCTGATGGGATATATCCATAGATGGTGATAGTGATGTCTGGGACATTGTGAGATATAATTCTGTGAGTGTGCCTATGTCAGGCTATTCCTTCGTTAGTCTGCGAGATAGCTTTCCCAATTTTGGCACCAGTCCCTCACCACGTTAGTGAGAAGAACTTTGCAGGATTGATAGGGTTATTTCTGCCGTTGCCTTTTCCAATGCCTAGGTCCAGGCCAGGCAGTCTGTCTAGTTTCATTTCTTTATTGAGATTTTGCCGTGATTGGTAGAACTGTGTGGCTTGCTAGGTCACTGCAGATAGCAGTTGAGAGTCCACCACAATGCTGTGTGGCCTGGAGTCACATGTAGGCCAGCAGGCCTACAGGTTATTAGTAAACCAGATGGGTTTTTTCTGACAATTGACAGTGGTTTCATTATTTTAATGAATTCAAGCTCCATCGTCTGCCCTAACGGGTTTGGAACCCAGGTCCCCAGAACATTAGCTGAGTTTCTGGATTCATCGTCGAGTAATGATACCACTAGGCCATCGCCTTTCCCTTTGAAGGCTTATGAAGACTAAAAATTCATCTGCACTGTCTTGTAGAAATTTTTTTTAAATGAAAATCTAATCAATAATGCAAGGGTGAGATGTTCAAAACCAATGGAAAAATCTTGTCTGTTTTTATTCCCTTCCAAGTAAATGGAATCTTGTTAGGTCTTGAAGTGAACTTTGTAACTAATCTCTCGTACAGCAGCTGCATAGTCCTCCTGATTTTTTTTGTTTATTTCTCATTTGATACCAAACTCTGATTCTTCCTTTCAAAGTTAATGCTTAGGAAAAGGGAAATTGTCATATTTTAAGTTAAACTGTTTATTGATGTGTTGTTCTTTTAATTATCCTAGCTGACATTATGACCAGACAATTCAGAAGTCAGACAGGAACCTGGATTGACACTTCATAATTTTATTTGTTTTGCTTTTAACAAAACAGTCTCTCAATAAAACATAAGCACACAATGCTGCAGATTTTATTTTAACAACAAAAGGGGTTTATTACAAAACAAATTATGCTTGAGTAGAATAATCTAAACTATCTGTTTACAATGCAAATACAGATGTCTTAAACACAGTAAAATATAATCCCAAAATACTCCTTTATAAATTGAAAAGACAAAATAACTTCTATATAGTAACCAAACACCACTACTGGTACAGTTTTCAAATACACCATTTGTGTAATACTTGCACTGGAATCCCTGTATCTAAAAGTTCAGTATGTTTAAGTCTCTTGCAACTTCAGCTTTTAATCTGGAACTGCAGATGCTGCATCTTGGAGCGACTATATATTTGAACTTCAGTTCACTCCGTTTCATTAACCACTCCAGGTTTTCATCTCAATAGTTCTGGTCTGGGAATGACAATAACTCTTCACTCCAAGATAATCTAATTCACTAAATCTATCACTCCCTTCTCAGGAGCACTGCTGTCGGGAAACCAGCAACGTAAACAAAGACCTCGCCCATCCTGGTTATACTGTCTTCCACCCTCTTCCATCAGGCAGAAGATGTAAAAGTTTGAACACACATACGAACAGATTCAGTAACGAATTCTTCCTGGCTGTTATCAGACTTTTGAATGGACCTCTCGGCTGTTAATTCTGATCTCTCTCTCTGCACCTTCTCTGTGGCTGTAACACTACACTGTTCTGTTACCCTGATACAATCTGCCTGTATAGCACGCAAAACTGTATTTTGCTACATGTGACTATAACAAATAAAACCCAAACTATGTAGCTATCCTGTTCTACAAGGCTAAGAAAAACTCCCCAAAGTTGAAAGTGAAATGAAAAATGTCTCCGTTTTGAGTGGTTCCCTTAAGCTTGAACTGGGTCGCAAACCTTCTAAAATAAACAAAAGTCCATAAGTGTACAAACCCGTTCACAACAAGGTTCCAAAATCTGTTTTTTTAAAAATCATCAGGGTTGCAGCAATGTTTAACTTCAAACAAGTTAACTGTTAACTTCAGAAAAACCCACTAATTACTAACTCAAAAACCAGACCCACGCTCACCCCAGCTATCATTTAAAGATTGTAAATAGACTGTGATATAATCTGTGCGATTTTTATGTTCAATGTCCTTAAGTCTCCATAATTTCCAGGTGCTGATTCATGCTTGCACATGATACTGTGGGCACTTGTAGCTTTTCAGCATCACACACTGTTTGACAGCAAATGGTGCAAGACATGCTCTTGACGATATATTTGCCCTGTGATTTGCTATTTTGGACTGCACTGAATGTGAAAGAATATCTCACTGAGGAAATACACCAGTCAGTGTAAAAACTATTGTGATTGTTCTTGCTCTCTCTTTATTCAGTGCCTGAAATGGAATGTGAGAGTGCAGGTGAAGTGGACAGTATAAGCTCCTTGTGCTCTCAGATAACACACGCATTCAGTGGTCAAGTGGAGGACCCATTCTCTTCTGCCCCAATGACAAAACCTACAATTGGTTCAGCTCCTCCAGTAACTGCTTCCCAAGGTTAGTAGTTGCTTTTTGCAAAATGAATGAATTTTGGCAAAGAATGTTTTGCTTTCAATGTTGCAGATTTGACCATTTAACATGTCTTCTTATTGTAGTCAATGGAGCAATTTCAGCCTTTCCACTGCCTGTTCCAGCACCTGCAGCACCTGCCATGTCTCCCATAGTAATGCCAGTGCGTGACACAAACCCTTGGGCCCAGCTCCCTACAGCATCTAGCACAGGAACTACAATTGCTGCAAGTAAGGCTATACATCTGATTTAAGATAGAGCTGGAGATTGAGGCTAGAGGCATGTTTACAATTAAGTCCTTAAGTTATGTAGCCTAAACTACTTTGCTCAGGGCCAAATGCAGAAACTTCACTTAGCAATGAAATCAATAATTTGTTGGTGGTGGTATATATTAATGTTAAACCTCAAAAACAACTAAGGTTCCTTATTTCAAATCCAAAATATTTTTATGCAGTTCAGACATACATATCTAATACTATAGATAACTCTCCAATTGTTTCATGTGATCCAGGCTAAATATCGAGGATACTTCATCCTCACCCATTCCCACTTTCTACAAACTCTGCATTCCAATTTCATTCTTTTCCTCAACTTGTCTAAAGTTTACATCCTTTTTAACACTGGGATGAACTTTTATAACAGTCTGTCCATCACAAACATAGCCTATTTCCATCTGCTTAGCCTTCATTGATTTCATCCTTTTTTAAATTCATTCATGGGACATGTGTGACACTGGCCGGGCCAGCGTTTATTGCCCATCCCTAGTTGAGAAGCTAATGGTGAACTTACTTCTTTGCTGCTCACATGCTATAGGTAGATCCACAATACTGTTAGTCTGCTCAACTATTAAGACCATAAGATGTAAAAGTAGAGTTTGGCCATTCAGCCCATTGAGTCTCCTCCATTCTTCAGAGAGATCATGGCTGATTTGATAATCCTGAATTCCACTCTCTGTTTTGCCCATAACTCTTGATTCCCTTACTGGTTTAAAAATCTGTCTCAGCCTTCAGTATACTTAATGACTGAGCATCGACAGCCCTCTGCGGTAAAGCATTCCACAGATTCACTACCCTCTGAGAGAAGAAATTCTTCCTCACCTCTGTTTTAAATATGCAACCCTTTATTCTGAGATTATACCACCTAGACCTAGACTCTGTCACAAGGGGAAACATCTACTCAATCGTCAACTTTCCACATCTACTCTAGAATCTTTTATGTTTCAAAAAGGTTGTCTCTTATTCTTCTAAACTCCAATGAGTACAGGCCTGAACTACTGAACCTCTCCTAATAAGACAGTCCCTCCATACCAGGGATCAACCTAGTGAACATTCTCTAGACTGCGTCCGATGCCAGTATATCTTTCCTTAGATATGGGACCCAAAAGTGTTCACAGTATTCCAGCTGTGGTTTGCTCTGATGCCAAAACACGCTTTCAGCGCCACTTCCAAATGAGATTATTCCATGCTTTCCTCGCAGCCAAGTATCCTTCACTCAATGCTTTGCTACTTAAAGGTGCTACTTAATGCAATTCATTAATTTGTTTGTTTTTCATATCTCCCTGCCCCTTCTTATCTTTTAACCTTCAGGCCTTTATGTTCTTCCCTGGCCTTTAGCCCACTAGTTTGCTGCACCAGCAACAACTGTGCCTTCAGCCATCTCAGCTGACGCTCTCTAAATCTTTCTGCTTCCCTCTCCTTAACACCTACCTTTGACCTGGCTGATTCATCACCTTACTAATACCTCATTTACTTCAGTGTAGACTTTTTGCCTTATTGTGCTCCTTTGTGGTATCTTGGAAGGTGTTTTTCATTTATATTCTATATAGAGTGAAATATGTATGACGTTCAACATAGAGCAAACTACCACTGTACTGAAAACCAAAAATTCTGGAGATCACAGTGGGTCAGGGAGCATCCATGGAGAGAGTGCAAGCTAACGTTTCAAGTCTAGATGACTCTTCATCTGATTATCTCCATCATTTTTTTATTTTCAGTTCATCTTAAACTTCCTGGCAATGAACAATCAAATCTTTGCAGAAGGTTAAAATAATTAGCAGATCTGAATCACTATTGATTTGAAATGATTGAACTGTTGCTTGATGTAATCATTACTAGTTTTGAATCTTTTAGGTGTATAGGATTAACATTCCTCCACTGTAAGTGGTATTAAGTTCTTTCATTTCATGATAAATGTAGCTTGTGAATGTGAAATGATTCCTACATCCAACATACAACATCAAACTCTCTTTTCATTATCAACCCACTGTCCCCATCCCGCACCCGGATTTGTTATTGAGGCTCAAATTTGTATTCCCATGAAGGTTGATGATTAAGCAGTGATTGAATTGAGTAGCTTAAAGGGTTGTAAATGTAGATAGATTGAAACTGTTTCCACTGGTGCGAGGGCAAGCACCTCCTGTTTATAACAATATAGCATAGTTGTTTTAGAGGTGGTGGAAATCTCAACCACAATTTCTCTTTCATCCACCTCTTCAAATAAGTGTTGAAGCTCAGGAAAAGCTGAAT
This sequence comes from Rhincodon typus, assembly GCF_021869965.1. NCBI lineage: Eukaryota > Metazoa > Chordata > Chondrichthyes > Orectolobiformes > Rhincodontidae > Rhincodon > Rhincodon typus. Next base: position 81,235,329 of record NC_063339.1, read on the forward strand.
TATTCAAGACTGAGATTGCTAGGTTCAAGTTAAATGAGGATGTGGCAGGAAGTCAAGTAACATTGGAATGTAAGTGCAAATCAGCCAGGCTCTGGCTGAATGGTGGAATCTTGTACCCGTTTCATTTTACTATTTTCCATGAAACATTTTTAAATGAGTTTGCGGAGAAAACGGTGATTGACCAGCCTTCCTGTTGATTCAGTCAGTGCTGTTCTTTACTGAGGCTATCAATAGACAATGATCAAAGGCATTGCATTCAAACTGAGATACTTTCTGAATGGTGAGAAGCTAGAAACAGTGGTGACCCTTGGTAATCAATGTGCACAAGACATGAACAGGTACAAAAGAATTATCAAGGTTTATGGATTACCTCAATGCAAATAGATTATGCTGGAAATAATTGTCAGGTCTTACAGCACAGAGAAACAAGAGTTATGTTTCAGGCCTGTGACCTTTCGTCTTTGGAATGCTGTATCCTCTGTACCTAGAGGACTAGGATACAAAGTAGTAGATGTGTGCTTAGCTACACACAGCTCTGCTTAGACAACATCTGCAGTCACTGTGAGTCACAGTTTTGAACAGCTCACCTTAGAAAGGCCATATTGGTCTTGGAGAAAACGCAGTACAAATTTACTAGCATGGTACCTGAACTTAGAGAGTTAAATTGTGAGGAGCGTTGACACAAACTAGACTTGTATTCCCTAGAATTTAAAGAGTTAAGAGAAAATTAGATTGAAGTTTGCAAGTTATAATGAAAATAGGGTTGGTTGAGGATGTCGAGGATGAGGAAGATATCCTAAAAATGAGAGCTAGATTTTTCTTGGAGAAAAGTTGGGAACTACTATTACAGACAGATGGTATTAGATGCTTGACGCTCTTTTAGAGATGGCAATTAGGAGGGAGATGATGGCATAGCTGTAATGTCACTGGACTCAGAATCCAGAAGCCCTGAGGACAAGGATTCGAATGCATTGTGATCACTGGAAATTAAATCAGTTTATAAATCTGGAATATAAAGCTGGCCTCATGACCATGACCGTGAAATTATATTACAAATTATTATAAAAGCCCACCTGGTTTGCTAATGTCCTTTAGAAAGGAAGTCTGCCATCCTTACCTCTTCATGTGACTCCAGACCCACAGCAAAGGGGTGACTCTTGACTGCCTTCTCGACAATTAGGAATGGGCAATAAATACTGGCCCAGACAGCAACCATCCCATGAGTGGAATAAAGAAATTGATACTTTAAAGCAGCGATTGATAGGTATTTGTTAATCAAAGATATTGAGAGATTTGGGGCAGAAGTGGGTATCATAGAATCATAGATTCCCTGCAGTGTGGAAGCAGGCCATTTGCCCCATAAGTCCACATTGACGCTTCGAAGAGTATCCCACCTATACCCACCCCCTACCCTATCCACCTAATCTGCACATCGTTGGAATATGGGGGAGAACATGTAAACTCCACACAGACAGTTGCCAGGGGTGGAATCGAACCCAGGTCCCTGGTGCTGTGAAGCAACAGTGCTAACCAATTAGCCACCGTGCCACTCTTAAGAAAAAAATGCACGTAGATGGAATTGGGTCACATCAGCCACGGTCTCAATGAATGACGATGGGACAGGTTCCAAGGGCATGTATGACTTCTTCCTGTCCATGTGTTTACTGAGTAACAGATGCACTTGAAGGAGGAGACCAACTTTCCTCTCCTCTGGCTTATTTATAATATTTAATAACAATATTTCAATCTGCTTCCTCCAAAGATGCAAAGACCATGCTGTGACTAAACTGAGGATGAGCCCTTGACACTGATGCCTCATAGAACTGTAAAACCCCAAGTGCTATCTTCGCCTAAAAGAGTCATAATTCTCTTTTTAATATTAACCAGACCACTTTCTTTCTCTTCACTTTAGTTTGTTTGAGTAACTTGTTCATTGAGCAGAGAGTCTTTAAATACTTTCTTCTTTGTTTTAACCAGGCACTGATTGGGGATCAGCTGCTACAGTGACAGCCCAGTTTCAGCCTGGTCACAATCGCACACCTTCGGAAGCTGACCGCTGGCTTGAGGAAGTATCAAAAAGTGTCCGGGTGCTACCACCTTCACAGCCACAACCATCAGTGGCTGTGCCACCTGCCCCACCGTCCTTTCAGGCCAACACTTTTGTTAGCCCACAGGCAGCACCAGCTGGTGCGCTTCCTCAGATGCAACCTACGTTTGTTTCTGCTCAACCATACAATCTCGGGGTTACCAACGGAGCAACTTATCAAGCTCCCAGTGTGCCTGTGGTTGGAATCACCCCATCTCAAATGGTGGCTAATGTCTTTGGCACTACAGGTCATCCTCAGGTTACTCACACGCAGTTGAAACAAAACGCATTTCCACAAATTGATGGTGGCATGATGGGAGTTACTGCAAATGCTAACCCTTACTTTAAACCTGCCCAGCAAATTAACGGATTGGCAGCTTTCAACGGAGCAGAAAGTGGCACATGGACAACAGAAACCAAAAGCGTTCAAATGGCAGCAGCTGGCATACCAGGAATTGATGCATTTGAAGCTCAGTGGAATGCCCTGGAATGTAAATCAAAGCAACGGGCCACACCTTCTCCAACTAATCCATTCTCTAGTGACCTACAGAAAACCTTTGAAATTGAACTTTGAGCAGGGATTAGTTTTTCTGTTTTCCTTTGGTGTGTGTGGAAAGTGCTCAGTATTGATAATGGGCATGACGAACTGCTTCAGCAGTCTCTGAAAACCATTAGAAACCTGATGCTAGGCTGGACTGAAACATCTGGCAAGGTGGAATGATCAAAGGGCCATGTCTGGTGTCTGTCTTGGAAAAGAACTGGTTCTTTTAATGGTACAAGTGTAGGGGAGCAGCTGCTTGTCTCTAACCTCTTCCTACCTACAGTTGTGTTCTTCTGTGGTGAGGCTGCAAAATGATGCTGTGGTCCTCTAGTGTTGGATGGAGCTTCCAATTTGGATAAATTGATGCCAAAATCTTTATTTTTATGCATTAGTATATATATTTTAAAAAAGTTATGGAAATTGAGCTGTAAGTAATCTTGCCAAAGGTAAAACACCGACTGGTTGTACGAAATGTATATAGAGAATGGTTTATTGCTGATTCTAATGTAAGTAATCAGGGTAAATGTGATCTTTTAGTTGGACCTTGCCACAGATTATTCTGGTGTGAGTAGGACACTTGCTTGAACAGATGACCAATTATAAATCACTAGTATGCAGCAGTTAAATATTTTAACAGTATTGTTATGGTCTGCAAAAGCCATGATCAACCTTGTATGTTCTGTTGAGCAAGATTTTAACTTGTTCTGTTGCTGAAACTTCTCTTTGTTTTCCTTACTATTTTGAATGGGGTTTTTAAGACAGTCAGGTTAGATTGATTTGCACAATGTAGTTAAGCAGAAACATCTTTGTTGGTAACAAGTTGTACTCACTTTTCCAACCTCCTTTCTTCCCTTTTTGTGGTGATCGGTGAGAACATCCCACCACTTTCTCGGTTATAGCTGTTCTGCATCTCACTTGAGAATTCAGCAGGTTTTGTCTTAATTTTGACTTGTATGAGCCTTACAATCACTTGTAATAAAGAAAGAAATTTATACTGGAGATTTATAATCTTTAACAGAAATAAATGGTGGTTAGAGAATGGATCATATTTTGAAAGTGCTTTTTGATGATTTCACATCACACCTGCCTATATATTTCAGTAGCAAGGATGCGTTTTGACACCGCGCATTAAGTATGTTATTAACCAGCGTTCTAACAGGATCAGCAAGGCATTTTCAAACTACGTGTATGTGGAATTGAAGTATAAATATGACAAAACTCAAAGAAACCTTGAAAATAGTGTGCGCATGATTCATTCTAAAACGAAGTGTAGTACTTGGAAATACCTATTTGTTGGTGCAAATAGAATAATTTTGCACATTGTATAAAAAAAATTCAATGTGCACCAGGAGATTCTATCAACAATGCGACTTTTTAAAATCTCCTGCAATCAGTAGTTTATTGTATTTTGTCGGTGTAATTATAAAAAGGCCAGTAGTTCAATATGCATTGTTTAATTCATTGACATGCTATTTGCAGAAATGTATTAATAAACACACAATATACATTTTCACATGAATAATCATCTTCATAAAAAATGTGATTCTGGTTAAGTAGAAAGTAGGTAGTGAGTATTATGTACAAAACTAACAGCGCACTAAATGTAAGGCCAGCTGGAAAAATACATGATTATTTACTAAGTTTATCCAACCTGCTGACATTTAGCTTTTAAAAATACTAGTCTTTTTACATAAAAATAAAATCTGAATGCAGATACATTTTGCAGTGCACCTTTGGAAATCGCAATGTTCAGAATTTTTGAAAATCATATTTTCTATATTAACAATTTTCTTATGAATAACTTGTCATTCTAAAATTATTATACATATCAATAGTTTAAAAGAGTACAGGTTTGCATAATAAAAGGGTGAGTTTGATTGGTCATCTTTTTCTATGGAATGCATTTGCAAACATCAGTCGAGTAGTATTCTTCATCTCCTACAGTAAACTTTACATGCTACTTCCAATAAAATGGACCTACAATAGACAGGATAACACCCAGTCAGAAGCGCCTTTGCAACAAATAGTACCTATAACTCCACAGGAAACATGCATCAATACTGAATACCTGATATCAGTCACCCCACACCAGGCCTAGCCTGCTGACACATATAGGAAAGAAATGTGCAATAGTGGACATTAGTGTCTTTTTAGAACTACATTGTCAGTTGTGTGGTTCCACAGGCCAATCCACTGCAGTTAACCAACTTTGGTGCATTTGGTTGTTGATGTGTTTTCTGTATTCTCACAAAACAAATAAAGCAAAGGTTGGGTCAAAAGAAAAATGCTGCACAAATTGGAGTAATGCTTTGTTGCTTAGTGTGTAACTGAAGTTAGGCAGGAGAGAGAAAGGTAATCAGTCCCTCCTCTTCTCTCACTGGTGAGTACTTCTCTTTAAATATAAGGTCTTAGGGCATTTGGGGAATGAGCGACCTTGAGGAACGCTCACATTACACAGCACTGGGGTTCAGAGAGTGCATGAATCTGGCAAGGAGCAGCTGAGTAGAGCTACAGGAACAGCCCAGCGTTACCTTCACTCAAGCCAGAGCTCCTGAGGTGACAACAGGATTCAAGAGTGACACAGGGCAAGTGGGTGCTGCTGATTGGTACAAACATTCAGTCTGTACTGACCCACAGTTATTGCTCATAGTTTGTAAGGGCTATATTCTGTTGTAGCGAAGTGTAAGGGAAAAAAAATTTGAAGTAATTGAAATTATTTGATTTTAAGAGTGAATAAAAGTTTATTCCAGAGGGGTAAGTCCTGTCAGGAGAGCTCAAGGTCATGATGTGCTGCTCTTGCTCTATGAGGAGAAACTGGGCACGTTATCGGGATCAGCATGTGTGCAGGAACTGTCTCCACCTGCAACTCCAGGAGCTGATTGGTGGGTGGGGCCACTGTGGAGCATCTGCAAAGCTGAGAGAATTGTGAATAGTATTGCAGGCCATAACTACGCACGTAGAAAGGGAATGGGTGACCCCCCAGGTAGAATAAGAGGAGTAGCCAGGCAGTTAGGAGTCTCCTATGACTATTCCCCTGAAAAACCGATATATCGCGTTGGATACTGTTGGAGACTGGGGGAGGGAAATGGCCTTTCCAGGGAAAGCAGCAACAGCGAAAAGTGTTGCATCGTGATTGGCTCTGCTACACAGCAGAGGAGGAGAATATGTAGGAATGCAATAGTTAGAAGGGCTTTCAATTGTAATGGGAATAAACAGCGTTTGTGTGGCTGGTATGTTGTTTCCCTGGTGCTAGAGTCAAGGGTGTCTTGGAGTAGCTAGAGGACATTCTGGAAGGGGAGGGTGAACAGCCAGTGGTCGTAGTACACATTGGTACAAATGACAAAGGCTTCAAAAAAAAGGATGCAGTCTTTAAAGCAGAATATAGGGAAATACAGTGAAACGTAGGACTTCAAAGGTCATGATCTCAGGATTACTACCAGTGCTGTACGTTGGAGTATAAATAGGATGCACTAGATAAATACATGCATGGTAAGATGGTGCAAGGGGTGGGTTTCAGATTCCTGGGACATTTGGACCAGTTCTGGAAGAGGTGGGACCAGTACAGACTGAATGGGTTACATCTGGGCAGGATCAGGATGATGTCCGATGGTTCCCTCGCTTCTAGGCTATAGTAATTCTGCAACTCTCTTGAGAATTCAGCAGGTTTTCTTTTGGAAGGATCACATGAGTTAAAAACAATCACCTAATAAATAAATTTATACTGGAGATTTCTAATCTTCAAGAGAAAGGATCATATTTAGTGCTTTTTATTATATTTTAGTAGCAAGGAAGGGTTCTTAAATTTTCTGTAATCAGTAGTTTATTGTATTTTGTCAATCTGTAGAAATATAAAAAGGGCAGTAGTTCAATAATGTATTGTTTAATTCATTAATATGCTCTTTTCAGAAATGTATTGATTAACCACTACACATTTTTACATGAATAATTATCTCCATAAAAAATATGATTCTGGTGAAGTAGAAAGAAGGATGTGGATGCTTTGGAGAGGGTACAGAAAAGGTTTACCAGGATGTTGCCTGCTATGGGGGATTTTAGCTACAAAGATAGGTTGGACAGACTGGGACAACACAGCAGGCCAGGTAGCATCAGAGGCGCAGGAAAGTTGACATTTTGGGCCGGGACCCTTCAGAAATGGGGCAGGGGAAGGGAGCTCAGAAATAAATAGAGGAGGGGTGGGGCTGAGGAAGGTAGGTAGGACGGTGATAGGTGAGTGCAGGTAGGGAGTGGGAATTGGTGAGGCCCCTTCCGGAGTACTGTGTCCAGTTCTGATCACACAATTAAAGGAAGGATATTATTAAGCTAGTGATTTACCAGGATGTTGCCTATCTATCCTTTCTTATTACTCAAACCTTCCAGGATATGGTTTGAGTTACAAAAAAGGCTGGGTAGGCTGGGATTTTTTTTCCATTGGAGCATAGGAGGTAGAGAGGTTACCTCGTACAGGTTTATAAAATAGTGAGTATAGATAAAGTTAATGGTAGGTATCTCTTCCCTAGGATGGGGGATTTCAAGATTAGGGAGCACATTTCTAAGGTGACAGGAGACAGTTTTAAAAATAACATCAGGGCAAATTTTTTACACAGGGTGGTTCGCGCATGGAATGAACTTTGAGGAAGTAGTGGATGTGGGTGCAGTATAACGGTTAAAAGACATTTCGATAAGTACATGAATAGCAAAGGTTTGGAAGGAAATGGACGAGGAGGAGGCAGGTGGGACTAGTTTAGTTTGGGATTTTGTTCGACATGAACTGGTTGGATCAAAGGAAATCTTTCCGTGTGTGACTCCTAATACAGTAGGAGTAGTGTACAGACCCCCAGACAGTAGCTACTCTGTAGGAAAGGTAACAATCCACAAATAATAGGATCATGTAAGAAGAACAGAACAATAATATGGGTAACTTTAATCGTCTTGTTGATTGGGTTAATCAAATTGCAAAGGGTAGCTATGACAACAAATTCAAAGTATATTAGGGATAGTTTCCTAGAGCAATGTGTCATGGAGCCAACAAGGTTATCTTGGATCTGGTAATGGGTAATGAGGCATGTTTAATAAATGACCTTAATGTAAAAAATCCTCTTGGAAGTAGTGATCATAACACAACAAAATGTTGAAATCAACTGTGTTTAACTTGAATAAAGGGAATTGCATTGAATTGGGTAGACACATTAGCAGGAATGATGGACAAAAAACAGCAGCATACGTTTAAGGTAGTTCTTGATTTTCAGAAAAAATACATCCCAGTAAGGGATAAACCAACAATGGCTAAGTAAGGAAGTTAAGGATAGTATCAAGTTGAAAGAAAAAGCAAGTAAAGGAGACAAATGTCAGCAACTGTGTTGAGGACTGAGATAAATTCAGATTCTAGCAAAGGACGACTACAAAAGGGGCAAACTAGCAAAGAATATAAAAACTGACGATAAGATCTTCAATCTAGAAGAAGGAAGATAGAGGTCAAAGTGAACATTGGCCCATCAGAAAATGAATCTGTGGAGATAGTTTTAGGGGAACAAGGAAATGGCAGAGGATTTAACAGCTGTTTCACATCACTCTTTACAGTGGATGATACGTTAAATATCCATTAATACTAAAGAATACAGGGTAAGAATTACGTACAATCACCATCACTTGAGAGTACTGAATCAGAGATAGTAGGAACTGCAGATGCTGGAGAATCCGAGACAACAAGGTGCAGGGCTGGATGAACACAGCAGGCCAAGCAGCGTCATAGGAGCAGAAAGGCTGACGTTTCAGGCCTAGACCCTTCATCAGAAAAATTTTTCATTGGTGATCTGCGACCAGTGGGGTTCCACAGGGATCAGTGTTGGGACTGCAACTGTTCATAATATATATTAATGACTTGGCGGAAGGGTGTGAATGTATTGTAGCCAAATCTGTAGATGACACCAAAAATAGGTTTGGTAAGTGGGCAAAAGTTGAAAAAGTTCACAAACTTGAAGTTGTTCATTTTGGAAGGGAGAACTTAAAACACAGAATTGAGGAAAAAAACTGCAGAAAACTACAACACAAAGCAACTTGAGGTGGCTTTTGTACAAAACACAAAGCTAGCACACAGGTGCAGCAGGGAATCAGGAAGGCTAATGAAATATTGGCCCTTATTTCAAGGGAATATAAGAGTAGGGATGTCTTACTGCAACTGTACAAGGTACTGGTGAGTCCACATCTGGAGTACTGTGAGCAGTTTTGGTCCCTTTAAGGAAGATATCGTTTCGTTAGAGGCAATTTGGAGAAGGTTCACTAGGATGATCCCAGGTATGGAGGGATTGTCTTATAAGCAAAGGCTAAATACATTGGGACTCTAGTCACTGGAATTTCAAGGAAGGGTGATTCTCATATAGAATTCTTAAGGGGCTTGACAGGATAAATGCTGAGAGGATGTTTCCCTTCATGGGTGAGTCTAGAACCAGGGGACATGATCTCAGAATTAAGGTGCTCCAATTTAAGACTGAGATGAAGAGGAACTTCTTCTGAGGGTTGAGAGTCTTTGAAACTCCTCACCACAGACAGCTTGTGGGGACAGAGTCCTTGTGTATATTTAAGGCTAAGATGGATTGTTGATCAGCCAGGGAATCGAGGGTTATGGGAAAAAGGCAGGAATCCTATTGAATGGTGCAGAGGCTCAAGGAACCCTACAGCATACTCCTATTCCTGTTTTTCTTGGTATTAAACAATAGCATTAGTTCAAGATTAATTTAGGATTGATCTGCAGCTGTGAAGTGGCCCATTGTACTTTGTAGCTCAGTGAGATGGTCAGACATCGGGTTAATTCAGGCAGTTATGAAGTGATGCATTTTGCAGTTTATGCTGCCTCATATTTTCACCCCAATTTTAAAATGGCTACAGGAACAGGGATCTGGGGGTCAGGTATATGAAGCTTTTTGAGGTAGCAAGAGAAGTTGATCAGGCTCTTTTAAAACAGTTGGATTCGTGGAGGGAGGGGGGTGCAGTAGGATACAAAAAACCAAATTATGTAAATGAGTTATAATGTACAGGCTCGAGCACACCTCTCCAAGGCCTTGACTAAAAATTATGAGTGAGTTGCTGCTGAAACATCCAGTGGCAGAACAGTCAGTGACAGATTTACAAACTAAGGGAAATGAGAAAAACTACACAGCACGTTGTTCTCATCCCAAAAGGTAATTTTGTAGTTACTTTCAAAAAGGATTCAGGTAAATATTTTCTGTGGGGGCAGTAAGGATAAGAGCAGGGAACTGAGACCAATTGGATAGATCTTTCAGCCAGCAATGCGCTGTATTCTGCAAAACAAACCTGTTTAGATTCAGAGTAGATGACTCACCATGCTTCAGAATGTTAAGTAACAAATATGAATGGATTAGTTTTTTTTTTAATTGCCCTTACAACCACAGTTCTGTCTGCATTAGTTCATTTGTGGTATATATTGTAATTGGAATTAAGTTACCATCAAGGTTGGCGGTGGGGGGGGGGGGGCAGCGAAACTTAGGTTGACTGTATTGGCTGCTCCAAGGATGGACAGAAGAAATCACAGTCACATATTTTTTTTAGAAGCTGTTGTTTAAACAAATCAAGCCAGTCAGGCTTATTCTAAAGCTCTGAATTAAAACATGCCTGGAGAGAAACTTGCTGCACCTTATTCCCTACTAATTGATGTACAAAAAAATATCTGGCACTGTGGGCCAGTTATTTTGTCTTCACTGAGATCTTGAACGTTTTAACTCACATGGATGAGGAGAAAGATAGCAACATTGCTGAACAAAAGCTGGAGGACAATGTGTAACTTAGAAATAACCTTATTCCCATAAATGAACATGACTTATTAGAAGTTATACTTTGCATGACAAGCTTAAAATGAAATTTGGTTATGAAATGTAATTTGCAGAGGCTGAGAGTTAAACTAGCAGCAGATTCATCAGGATAACTGAATTAATTTGGGAGAGAAAGCCCTACAAGGAAGCACTTAATAAAACACACCAGCAGTGCTCATAAACTAAATGGTGTTAGTACAGCTGGATAAAAGCAAAAGCACTTGAAGGTATCTAGTAAAGGCATCAAGTCAAAGGAAAGAGGGCATTTCCAGGCAATTCTCTACAATGATTCCTACCAATTTAAAAACTCTGGCGTGAGCAGACCTCTGATTAAATGGTCCAGTTTTGCCTCCTGGAAATGAGCACAAGGAAGAAAAAGGCTTCGTAGGAAAGCAAAATGTCAGACATGGTGGTCTCGAAGGAAACAAGAAGTTAACCATATTTTACACATTGACAAAACTCTTTATGCTTCAAATGCTGATAGATTTGTGGTTTCAGAACTGTTACATTTCGTAAAGTTTTGCAGACTTGTGAAAGAGCAGAGCAGTGATACTCCAAGCAGGAGTTGTCTTCTGATGAAAGATTGGGTTGGTTGGACCTTGGTGGGGTTTAGAAGAATGAGAGGCTGAGTCTAAGATTGTGGGAGTTTGACAGGATAAATATGGAGAGGTTTTTCCCGTTGTGTGGGGGATCTAGAACTAATGGGGCACAGTTTAAAAATAGAAGATCCTACTTTAAGGTGGAGATGAGGGGAAATTTCTTCTGAGGGTTGAGAGTCTGGAATTGTCTTTCTCAGAGGCTGGGTCACTGAATATATTTAAGGTTGAGTTAGATATCTGATCAATGAGGGAGCTAAGGGACAGGCAGGAAAATGGAGTTGAGGTCCTAATACCCTGATTAACTATGGTCTTTGTGAATGGCTGAGCAGTGTTCAGGGGCTGAATGACCTACAGTCTGACCCTACACGATGCCCCTAATTTCAAATATTCTCGTGCTAAACACGTATTTATTTGCTACTTTGACATTTCTCGAGTATGGACTATTTGACAAATAAGGAGACAAAACTGAGGAACTTTCCAAACTAAAATTCATCTCAGCTCTTGGGTCTGAGGCATAAAGGGGTAATACAAAACAATCTAGTGCCTGGATTCCCACCTCAATCCAGTACAAGGAAGGACAGGGCACTGAGGTTAAATGTGACGGAGTTAAAAACATTTGATTTATTTTTCTCCTACCGTGCTCATAGTTGGGTGCTGCAGATGATTTGATTATTAACTCATGCACAGTCTGTTTTAATGAGGGGTCTCTAATTTACTACATGCTAAAAATGGCCACCAATCTCAAAGTAGAAACAGCGACAGTCAGCTGTCTACTTTCCTTTAGTTAGTTATGTCACCAACCAGATAATCACAACTTCTAAGAGATTGCCTGAAAACATCTGTTAATCAGCTCACCCAAGCAACAGAGAGAGAAAGAGAAATGGTAGCCATCACCTGAGACCCACTGCTGCCTGTGCACACCACCATTAGCCCTCTGACCGTGGCTTCAAGCAGCTTGAACAGCAGAAGCTGGAGTAGTACTGATTGGAGCAGAGATTGGCTTGTACTATCAGATCACAATTAGCCAGTTCTGGCTGATCCACACACGACGAATCATGGTCTGTCAGCTGCAGCTCTGGTTCCGGGGCTGAAAAAACCATCACGTAACAAAAACCTGAGAATCTATCCAACCGTGTCCATTTCAGCGTTATGTACCACGTGCTGAAATTGATTTTCAGTTCACTATTAATTATGATCGGGAACAGCTTGGGTTGTGTAAGGAGTAAAGTTAAAGAGTAATTTTCACGTGCATGATTGTTATCAGCTGGGATTATCCCCTATTCCCTCATGCTTTCCAATCCAAACATATGATTACAAATTCACATCTTCAACAAAGGCATTGACTGTGCCAAATCACATTTACATTATGACTTGAATGAACTGGATATAAAATCCACATCACTGAGAATCCTGGCCTGTTTCAGAAGGGGCTCTTTACCAGGTACATAATTTGTTCCTTCAGATTTTTCTAGTTGTGACTTAATATCTCCAGCTAATGAGTAAGCAAAAGGTGAACTAACATTTGTGACTTGGTTATAATCGTTTCTGCATCTTCAGTCTAAAACACCTGTTTCTAGAAAAGGACTGCAGTGGAACCTGTGAAATTGAAGTGCAGAGTTCAATTTCCTTTACCAACACCACCACATTTATTTAATTCAAATCCTGTTTGCTTCCCCCTATGTACAGTAAGGTAAGATTATTTACCTTCGAATGGCACTGGACTATTTGAGCCTGTATTCACGGACAAATTGGGTTAATTCAGTTTGCTGTGATGCCAACAGCGTGGGTTCAATTCCTATCACCAGCTGAGGGTACCATGAAGGACTCTTCCTTTTTAACCTCTTCCCCTTGCCTGACGTATGGTGGCCCTCAGGTTAAATCACCATCAGTAACCCCCCCACCACCCCCAACTCTCTCTCTCTCTCTCTAATGAGAGAGCAGCTCTGTGGTCTGGTGAGATTTTGGCAACTTGCCTTGATTTCCTAGTGTGCCAGGGTGGGTGTATAGCAATGTAGCAAGTACCTTTGCTGGTTTTTGTGACTTTCTTCCTCAGCTGGGGACTGAGGTGAATTTGAACATTGTTGAAACCTCGGATGGATTCAGTCGCTTGTGTACCAGTGTAGTGGGTGGAAACTTTCCAGGTTCTAGACAGGCAATGGGGTCAGTGAAATAGTAGGAATTCACATCAGGGCATCTCCCTGACACAGAATTTCCCAGTGCCAAGCTGACAGTTAGATAAGCTGCCAGCTCAAAGGGCATGGGCAGCTCATTTGCAGGATTAAAAGTCCAAATGTTTGTATAGGACTAACATTACACCACAGGGTGTGACTGCCAGCTACCTGGAGGTGCTAGTCAGGGTGGAGGTTGGCTACATCACAACCTCAACAATTCCTCCCCACAAAGAGATCTGCTTCTGCGCTCCCTAAATATTGACATCTCTGTCCAAGCTCCTGAGATCTTGTCCCTGCCTCAGGAGCACCGTTTCTCCCAGTAGCAGAAGTTAGCAACTGGCACAGGAGGCACCCAGTAGGGATGGTACGAGTGTGTTCAGGACCTACCCAACACCCAGATCAGGGTCCTGAAGCTGGACAGCAAAATAATTATGTTGTCTTGCCATCAGCTTCAGCTCCCCCCTCCCCCTCTGCTCCAGCTTTCAGGAGTGTGATGGTATCAGCTCTGCACCTTGGAGATAACTGCAGAGGTAACACACACTGATTTAGGATTTCCAGAATTCCCTTGATACCCTTGATCAGGAAATGCTGTAGTTTATTGCAATTCAGTAGCTATCCGTAGTCACATGAATTACTGTGTATATTTAAAAGATTGAATCAATTGCTTCGCAAAATCTGGACCAGGAGGTTGGGGGGAACGTGATTTCGTGATACATTTGTAAAATTAACCCCATGTAATTGGAGCTGTTATCATCTTCTGTTTTACTCACATGTGACGGTCAATTCAGCACTGGCACTGACCGAGTGAGAGCCGCTGTACACATTGCAGGTGTAAGTCCCAGAATCGTCCAACTGGACATTGTGCAAAGTCAAAGTACCATCTGGGGAAACGTAGATATGCTCCCCATCTGTTCGGAGGGGGATTCCATTCCTGTTGGACAATGACAACCAGCTCAGAAATTGTACTGTTTTTCAGCAAATATTTCCCACCACTCCCACCGCTATCTATTAGCGTACTCTTATCATTATACATATCACAGAGGGTGGTGCGTGTATGGAATGAGCTGCCAGAGGAGGTGGATGCAGTTAGAACATTTAAAAGGCATCTGGATGGGTACACGAATAGGAAGGGTTTAGAGGATCTAGGTCAGATTGGGATGTTTGGTCAGCGTGGACAAGTTAGAAGGGTCTGTTTCTGTGCTGTATGGACCAATCACTTTTGTGGAGGTGAGGGAGGAAAAGGAGAAGACCAGGAGAAGCATGAACGGTTTGTTTGAGCAATAAATGCAGTCTTCTGTTGATTATCATTGACTCTGATTCACTTATCAATGAGGAATTCCCTCATGGTGAAGGATTCACTGTGAGTGACAAAATAAACCTTGTATTTATATAGTGATTTCCATGACCATGGCTACTCCGAAATCTTTGACAACCAATCTAACACTTTGTTGGTAATGTGTTCGCTGTTGTGATGTAGGAAAGAGTAGGTGTGTGCAGGATCAGATGCAACAAACTAATGACCAGACGATCAGGCGATAGTAATGTGGCTGGTATCCAGGATGCAGGTACATAGTTCCTTGAAAGAACCGTCACAGATAGACAGACTGGTGAAGGTGGCATTTGGCACATTTGCCTTCATTGGTCAGAGTATTGAGTACAGGAGTTGGGACATCAGGTTGCAGCTGTACAAGACATAGGTGAGGCTACAGTTGGAGTACTGCACACAATTCCATTTGCTCTGCCACAGGAAAGATGTTATTAAACTGGAAAGGGTGCAGAAAGATTCACAAGGAGGTTGCCAGGCCTGGAGAATGTGTGTTATAAAGAAAAGCTGGATAGGCTAGGACTTTTCCCTTGTAGAGTAGGTGTTGAGGGGTGACCTTATAGTTTTACAAAATCATGATGGGCATAGATCAGATGAATAGCCAAGATCTTCTTCCCAGGTTAGGGGAGTTTGAAACCAGAGGACTTAAGTTTAAGGTGAGAGGGGAATGATTTATAAAGAACCTGAGGGAAACTTTTTCACGTAGAGCGTGGTGCACATACGGAACAAGCTGCCAGAGGAGATTGTGGAGGTGGGTGCAATTACAACATTTAAAAGGCAATTGGATAGGTATACGAATAGGAAGGGTTTAGAGGAATATGAACCAAATGCTGGCAAATGAGACTAGGTTAGATTGGGATGTC
The DNA here is from genome assembly GCF_021869965.1 of Rhincodon typus. NCBI lineage: Eukaryota > Metazoa > Chordata > Chondrichthyes > Orectolobiformes > Rhincodontidae > Rhincodon > Rhincodon typus. Next base: position 81,250,736 of record NC_063339.1, read on the forward strand.
TGGTCAGCACAGATGTGTTAGACTGAAGGGTAATTTTCCATGCTGTGTAAATTTATGACTCTAGAGGTCATAGGTTTAAAGCAGCTGGGTTGCAATTTATTACATATACTTTATTTACCTTGTCCACTGTACATTAGCATTGGAAGAAGACACCACACACGGAAACTCTGCTGTTCCCCTTAAGGCCACATGTAGATCCTGAGGTGGTCCAGTGATCTTCAGTTCTCCTGGTGAAGATAAAACTCAACTTATGTCTTGTTAAAGACATGGTGTGTTTTATTTGTAATCTCTCTTGCACTGAGGAGAAGGAGGAAGGTGAGCATCAGCAGTATCCCCAAGATAGTGGCTTCCCATGCACCATTGTCCAAAACGGTCCTGTCTTAAAACCTCACAGAGTCCTCAGAGAAAGAACATCACACTGCAGGAGACAACTCTACCACAAGACTGCGACAGAGAACAGCAGCAACTTTTTCTGACACTCAAGGAGGGATACAAGTTGGAGAAAGGCTCTCGTCCCTTGGAATAAAGCACACTGCAAGAAGGCAAAGGGAATGCTCCCTCACACTATTTCCAAGGTCACTGCTAGGGCCTGAAGGAATGTGATTAACAGAAGCTATATTGTGAGGAATCACAACGTTCAGAACAGTATGATACTGCCCCTGGGCACCTGACAGCGGTGGGGGGGGCGGGGGAAGGTAAAGTACATGCAGGCCAGCAAGTCCTGTATATGCCAACACACTACCTTCCCACAGTACCAACCATCTGGACGTGGGTTCTAGGACAGGGAGGACAAATATAGACATAATGGTAATAAGTCCACGTTGAACAGTCACCACACCACGGCCCCATCCACATGAAGCCACTAAGCCAATAAAGTCAGGCTAAAATTTGTGATAAAATGCCATGAACTGCAACCTTTCATACCTGCTGGGTGTGTGTGACTGGCTCCGTTCCTCGTCCTTGTTTGAGTGTTGGATCACAGACCTCCAATGGTTGGTCCAAGCTTATGGGTAAACAACAGTTTGCTCTTGCCTTGTGCAGGATGGCTGACTAGAAAACTCACAGCCGCCTACCTCCTGTTACCAGGTATATTGTCAGTGTTTTCAGGCTGACAATCAACCTGTTTGACCATACTACAAATGCATCTTCCACTGTCAATAAGTCCTGGTGTGGATTTTGAATCGGGAGCTGTGGCAATGTTCCTTGCTGTACTACATAAAACTAACAAAGATTAACATGCTTTAATGAAACTAATTCCACAAAATCAATTTGGAACCTACCCTCCATGGCTCAGTTACAAGTTCTGGGGGTGCTATGCACATGTTTTAAAAGAGCCTCATTACTCACGTTTGACCTTTATTAAATAAGCACTTTTCTGGGCTCAGCTTGGTTTTGGCTCACATCGGGACAACTGGAGCCAGGGAAGGAATTGGTTAATTCTATGCTGTTGGTCCCCTGGCTTTCTGTGGTATCACTATGTTTTTCCAGCAGTATCTGAGATCAGTTTTGAACACTACAGAGTGAAGACATTGACCTTGAGTAGGCTTAACCTCACTGTTATCCTCAGTGAAAGAGAGACTTTGGTGGACTGGGGTCCTGATGCACACCATGAAATTAAGACACCACCTCAGGTCTAGGTCAAAGGTCCCATCACACTGTTTCAGGGAACAGAGCAATTTTTGGTTGACAGGAACAAGAGACTTTCTGGTTATCATCATATTGCTTTTTGGTGGGATTTTGCTTTGCACAGACTATCCCTCAGGCTTCCTACAGTATGACACCTCTGAAGGACTTCATTCGCTGTGTGTTGCGTCCTCATTTACTGAAAGATTCTACAGAAATGCACATTTGATGGGTCCAAAAAAAAAAGATGATACTTCTGCCAGCACTCTTACTCTCACCCCCTCTAGGTGGGAAAGTCTGCCTCACCATCTAGAGTGAGACCTGCCTGAACCATGCCAGTGGAAGTGGCAATCTGAGGAATGAGAGGGAGAAAGCCTGGCCTGGCTGCAATCTCAATATAGCATTCTCACACCGAGATGGCACAAGCTCACAACCATCTCCCCGCGGTTCGACCAGCCTTGGAAATGCAAAGTTGACCATCGTTAAAAACCTTTGACCTTAAGTTCCACCACCATCCTTTGCAGCGGTCCCACCATATTCTGGGCGACACAAACGTATTCCCCTGCATCGCTGGGCATTACTGAGGTAAAGCGTAAAGACTGGTCATCCAGCTGAGTGAGCCGGGGCTGGGCCGCTGGTCCAATGCGGGTGCCATCTCTCTCCCAGAACACCCGGGGTCTTGGCCATCCTTCAGCCGGGCATGGTAGCTGGGCTGAGAAGCCAACCCAGGCCTCGATCACAGACATGCTGGGCTGGATGTGAGCTGCAGCTGGACATGGGGAAACAGCACAAGAGACAAATCAAAGGTAGAAAGCCCAACATTCCCGGAAATACCCAGTCGAGATTATCTAAAAGCATTGACCAAATTCTCAAACATCATCCACCAGCGTTTCCAAACAAAACAGAAAGGGTACAAAGCATTGATCTAAACGTTTACAATCAAAGGGGGGCGGGGGGGGGGGGGGGGGTCAGACATTGACAGGGTTCTAGAATCACAAAGCACAGGAGGGGGCCTGTCAGTCAGTCCAAAAACTCCTATCCCAAGGAAGAAACGCTAATTGCTCAGGACACATTCTCTCTTCCAAAGACAGCAATCTGAGTGTCTCCGCTGTCTCTTTCTGACCAAAGTACCCACCCTGGTAATATTGTAGCAACCCTGCTCTACACCGTTCCAAAAGGCCCTACGTCTTTTCTGAAGTGTCACATCCAAAATATTCCAGCTGGGGCCTAAGCAGTGATTTGTGAGGTCTAACCACAACATCCTGGTCATAGTCATACAGCGTGGAAACATACCCTTCAATCCAACTTGTCCATGCCTACCAAGTTCTCCAAACTAAACTAGTCCCATTTACCGGCATTTGGCCCATATCCCTCTAAATCCTTCCTATTTACCTATCAGGTTAAATGTATTTTAAATGTTATAATCTACATCTACAACGTCCTCTGACAGTTTATTCCATGTACGAACCACCCTCTGTCCAGTGGAAAATGGTCCCAGCCTATCGTTGTAACTCAAACCCTCCAGTCCCAGTTACGTCCTTGTAAATCTTTTATGAACCCTCTCCAACTAAATTACGTTCTTCCTGTAGCAGGTCTTTATATTCTGTTCCAAACTCCAGTAACTCTGTTTCATTAACTCTAACTTGAAAGAGTTGAGAGGGACACTTAAGGTCTCTGCTCATTGACCCCTTTTTAAGACCGTGTCATTCCCATTCTCATATCATTCCTTCTAACAGATATCACTGCCCAGTTCTTGCATTGGGCTCTATTTGCCCATTTCGCCGTTCTGTCTGAAGTCCGCAGATTCAAGAGGAAAAGCTCAATATCACTGGGTGGTAGGAAATGGATTAACCGATGGCTATTCCGCTTGGGATGAATGATGATGTTTGATGTGGTCAGGGATTAGAAACTCATTTGGAAAAGGAAACACAATTCCTGCATTCCCCAGCCACCATCTCCACAAGGGAACACCAACATTACAAATACCAGCACCCTGCACACGCACACACACATTCACCCAAATGCAGGTGTCTACACTCCAGTTAGCTAGCTTTACAAGGAGGCACATGCAAATAAGCATGAATCGGCATTTTATTTGCAGAATAAAAGCAAAATATGGAAGTTGCTAGGAATCTGAAATAAAAATCAGAAAATGCTGGAGAAACTCAGCAGGTCTGACCACATCGGTACGGAGAGAAACAGAGTGAGCTGGTTCTAAAGAAGAGTGATATTGGACTCAAAACATTATCTATGTTTTCTCTCTCAACAGATACTGTCAGAGGTTCTCCAGCACTTCCTGTTTGCATTTTATTTGCAGATCTGTTTTTGGTCGAGAGTGGTCAGATCAACTTTGGTGGAGGATGACCCCATGCTGCGGTAATCTGGAACGGTGGATGGGAATCCCAATCAGAAAATATTGCTGTGTGTTAGACTTGCTTTGGGGAGATTAATACGATCTCCCCTTTTCAGAATTGGCAAGTCTCACTTACACTACATAGTCAGCTTTCTCAATGAGCACAAGTTTGTACAAAACACAAGGGTTTTTGTTAAATAAGGAAATTATGTGCTGACAGAGTCAAAACAGCTACAATTTACAGAAGTGTGAACAGTGCAGTTTTAGCAAATACCACAAAGTATTTTGCAATTCATGAATATTAGCATGTGATTAGCATGAGGGAAGCTGCCTCGAAATAGTCTGTGCAGTCACTTTAACAATCAGTGGTATTTACATCAAATATCAGAGGTAGTGGGAAAGCACTGAAGCTATCAGAGCATTTGAAAAAGACAGGAATGTCACAGCTAGAGCTAGGAATGCTGGAATCCATATTAGAGGAGGGATGTGATAGCACTGGAGAGGGTGCAGAGGAGAATTACCAGGATATTGCCTGGGTTAGAGAGTTTCAATCATGAAGAGATGAGATTGAACAGACAGGCGCTGTTTTTCTTAAAGCAGAGAGAGGGCATGATTAATAAAGTTATAAGAGGTGTAGGGTAGACAGGAAGAAACATTTCCCCTTGACTGGGGGGGGCGGGGGGAGTCAATGACTAGGAGACACAGATTAAGGCAGAAGGTGAAGACTGGATGTGAGGAAAAACTTTTTCACCCAGAGGGTGGAACTCACTACCTGTAAGAGTGGTAGAGGCCAATACCCTCAAAACATTTATGCAGTATTTAAGTGCAAAATTGTGATAACTGAGCACTCAGTTCTGAGGAAGGGTCACCGGACCCGAAATGTTAACTCTGTTTTCTCCTCCACAGATGCTGCCAGACCTGCTGAGCTTTTCCAGCAACTTTGTTTTTGTTCCTGATTTACAGCGTCCGCAGTTCTTTTGGTTTTTATGGGATTAGAATAGTTAGGTGGTTGTTTTTGACTGATGCAGACAACATGGGCTGAAGGGTGTTCTTCTGTGCTGTAGATCTCTGACTCTATGACTTTGGTGTGAAAAGATAAAGCAGTATTTAAATAGTGACATATTGGGAACTGTGAATGTACAAAAAATCCTGGCTGTTCTTGTACACCAGTCAATGAAAGTAGATAGGCAATTAGGAAGGCAAATTGTACACTGGCCTTCACTGTAAGAGCATGAGAGTTTGGAATCAGGCGTGCCTTACTGCAGTTATACAAGGCCTTGGGTGAGACCGCATCTGGAGCACTGCATACAGTTTGGGTCTTCACACCCAAGGTAGGCCACAGAGGGAATGCAGTGGAAGTTCAGTCGGCTGATACCGAGATGGAAGGATTGTCCTTTGAGGAGAGATTGGTTTGACTGGGCCTGTACTCACTAAAATTTTGAAGGATGAGAGGGGGATTGATCTGATTGAAGTCTGATGCCAACTTCTAACAGAGTTGGACAGACTAGATGCAGAAACGATGATGCTTTCTCTGGTTGAGAAGTCTAGAGCCAGCGGACACAGACTCAGGATATGGGGTAGGCCATTTAGGACTGAGTTAAGAAACAAATTATTTACTCAAGAGCGTGATGAATCTGTGGAATTCTTGACCACAGAAGCCTGTAGTGGCCAAGTCACTGGATACATTCAAGAAAGAGATTCACGATGATCAAGACTAATCAGAATGTATGGTAGAGTAGGAGTATGGAGGCCGAATGGCTCTACTCCTAGGTTCTATCAATAGTATTGTACAAGTGATTGCACCAACACCTTTAACAACTGGTGTAACTGGAAGAGTGCGGGGCCTGATCACCTATACATTAATATCATAACACCCAGGAGCTCAGCTCTTTCAGATTCAGTGTTTGAGGTCAAATCTCCCAACACACACACACCGCACGCACACACCCATACATGGATGGACAGTACCTTGAATGTTGAGCTGAACCTGACGAGATGCCTGACCGTGTCCATTTGATGCTCGACAGGTGTACAATCCACCATCTTGTTCCCGGACCGAGCTGATCAGCAATGATCCATCGGGCTGCTGTCTGTGTCTGTACGTGAGGAACAACAAGTTACCAGGCTGGAGCCAGCAGTTCAACAGGAACATCCCCCTGGTCTGCAGCACAGTGCTGAGGGACAACTGCATAGGCATAGATGCCATTATTCACAAGAGATATTATGGTCTGCTCCTATCACAGAGTGCAGTGCAGTTCCCACCCATCTCCTAACCAACATTTATCCCTCAACCAACATCTCTAAAATATAACCATATTTGTAGGATCTTGCTGTATGCTTCCCACATTATAATAATCTATTCTCCAAAGTGCTTCGTGGCTGCAGAGGTCTAGCAGGTCCCTTCTTGCTTACTTTCCCAGTCCCTGTTGTGCATTCTCACTCTAAGATATGCTGAGGTGTACAATGAGTGATGCTCAAAACTCCGCATTCAATACAGACAGTGAGGATACCAGGGCCAGGCTGAGTTCATTTACACTGGAGTTAGAAAAGTGAGGGGTGATTTAATTGGCATGTATACGATCCTGAATGGTCATAACAAAGTGGACATGTAAAGTAGGTTAACAAAAACAGAAGTTGTTGGAAAAGCTCAGCAAGTCTGGCAGCATCTGTGAAGAAAAATCAGCATTAATGTTTCGGGTCTGGTGACACTTCCTCAGAACTGGGCCTGAAACATTAACTCTGATTTTACTTCACAGATGCTGCCAGACCTGATGAGCTTTTCCATCAACTTCTGTTTTTGTTCCTGATTTACAGCAATCACCGTTCTTTTGGTTTTTATGAAAAGCATGTTCACTCTTGTGGGTCAGTTCAGAACTAGGGAGCACTGTTTTTAAAATTAGGATTATCCTTTCAGGACAGAGATGAGTATTTTTTTTCCTGAATACTCTGTGATTTCAGAAGGTGGTGGAGGTGGAGTCCTTGAATGTTTTTGAGACAGAGGTGGATAGATTCTTGTTAGGCAGGGAATTGAGGGTACCTGAGAATGTGGAATCTGAAACACAAACAGATCAGGCATTGATTTATTGAATGGCCCACTCCTCCTATTTTGTCATCGGTAAGGGACAATGGCCATAACAGAATATAAAGTTCAGCTGAAATGAGTATTTGGCATACTGAGCTCTAAGATGCTAGAATAGCCTATCCACAGATATCAAAGGGAGGTAATGGCCTACTGGTATTATCGCTGGATTGTTAATCCAGAGACCCAGATAACATTCTGGGACCCGGGTTCGAATCCCATCACGGCAGATGGTGGAATTTGAATTCAATAAATATCTGAAACTAACAGTCTAATGGTGACGTGAATCCATTGTCGATTGTTGGAAAAACCCATTTGGTTCACTAATGTCCTTTAGGGAAGGAAACTGCCATCCTTACCTGGTCTGGCCTACATGTGACTCCAGACCCACAGCAATGTGGTTGACTCTTAACCGCCCTCTGGGCAATTAGGGCTGGGCAATAAACGCTGCCTAGCCAGCGATGCCCGTGAATTCAGCCTGTGAATGAATAAAGAAAAAAAAATCTTCAGGATAGCTGAACTGACCTTGCTGAAAGTAACAGTCTTCCATCTTTGTACCACTCGATACGAGGAGATGGGAATGCATCAACCCTGCACAGTAACCTCACAGTTTGTCCTGGCCGGGAACTCACCAAAGAAGGATCAGGTCTGTCGATATTTAACCTGGGAAAGAAAGGAATATTAGTTCAGTCTGAAAATTATAACACAATCAAATCCCGTCAAGTGCATCTCAATTGAAGGATTAATGGTTGGTGATTTTGAAAGTTATTTGACACCGATTTGCTGCTCTGAATTAATTATTTAATACAATATCACAATCTCCTATATTGCTTACCATCGTGATATTTTATACTGTCCATATGGTATGACCTAACACAGAATGGGTATGTTTTTTATTAATTCACGGGATGTGGGTGTTGCTGGCTGGGCCAACATTTATTGTCCATCTAAGTTGCCCTTGAGAAGTTAAATAGTCCTGCGAAGTCCAAATTAGCGTTAAGTAAACATGGAGTGAAGTCAGTGTCTGCAATGAGGCTACATGTGTGGTTCTCCAATCACTGTGACTTTTCCAGAATCTGGGGAATATTGGAAAATTACAACCAATGTATCCACTATCTCTGCAGCTGCTTGAATTTCCAAGTGAACTCCAAAAGGACATGGTCAAGTTGGTGGACTGGGTGGATAGGTGGGCTTTCAGCGGAGGTATATTGAAAGACAATATAAAAAAGGGGGTACAATTCTAAAAGGGGCGCAGGGACAGTGGGACCTGCGGGTATATGTGTACAGATCATTATATGTGGCAGGACAAATGGAGAGAGCAGTTAATAAAGCAGGCAGGTGTTCTCAGCTTTATTAATAAAGGCATAGAGTACCAGAGCAAGGAGGTGATGCTGAATTTGTACAAGACACTTGTTAGACCTCAGCTAGGGTACCGTATATAATTGTGGGTGCCACATTATAGGAAATTAGGAGATTGCAGATGTGATTTACAAGAATGATTCCAGAGATGAAAAACTTCAGTGATGATAGATTGAAGAAGTTGGAATTGTTCTCCTTGGAGAGAAGGCACCTGAGAGGGAGATCTGATGGAGATTTTCAAAATCATAAACAGGCTGGACAGAGTACATAGGGATAAAATTTCCTGTGTGCAAAAGGAACAAGAATGAAAGGGCATCGATTTAAAGAGATGTGCAAAAGAAGCAAGGGCAATGTGAGAAAAACTTTTTCACACACCAAGTAGCTAGGGTCTGGAATGCACTGCCTGGAAATGCGGTGGATGCAGGTTCAGTTGAGGCATTCAAGAGGGGCATTGGATGATTATTTGAATAGAATTAATGTACAGGGAAAAGGCAGGAGATTGGCACCAGGTAACCAGTGGAGACATGATGAGCCAGATGGCCTCCTGCATTATAGTAATTCCATAAATCTGATGTTTTTTAAGATCCTAGGATGGAGGACATTGGGTCTGGGTATGCAATGGGGACATGTCAGCTTTTAGTCTCATTACTTTGTCTTGAGTGATGGTGTTTAGTTTTACATTTTGCTTCTTGATTGCCTCCTATTCTTGGACACAATTTTGTTTCTTCTGCAGCGAAGACAGAAACATTACAAAAAACTTGTTCAAAATCTTTCCAGTCCTTATTTCCTATTATTAATTGCCCAACCTCATTGTCTAAAGACATCTGTTTTACTATTTATATACCTATAGAAGCTTTTATTGTCTGTTTTTATATTTTTGATTCATTTACTCATTCTAAATTTGTTCCTTAATTTTATTTTAAATCATTCTTTGTTGTTTCTAAAATGTGTTCAATATTCTGGCCTACTATAAATCTTTGCATCTTTTCTTTCAATTTGATAGCATCCTTAACATCCTTAGCCATGGATGTCTGCAACATTGATCTATTTCTCAGTCTATCGTAACCAGCTCTGCCTTGATTTCTTTGTAAATGCCTTTATTTAAATTTAAAATAGTAGAGTCAGACCTAGGTTCTTTTCTTATCTTCAAGGTGAAAGTCTATCAATGTTATGATCATTCTTGCCTAGAGAGACCTTTACTAAAGACAGCATTAATTAATCCTATTTTGTAACACAATGCCAGGTCTGAAATTGGCCTGTTACCCAGAGTGGCTCGAGATCATACTGCTCCAAGAAACTGTCCTGAACACATTATGAACTCATCCTCCAGGCTACCTTTACCAATTTGATTTGTCCAGTCTATATGAAATGAATTTGTGATTATTACAGCAATTTTCTGACAGGCCCTTATTGTTTCTTGCCATGTATTTTGTCCTAGTCTGACTATTATTGTTGGGGTCTGTAAATATTTTCCCCTAGCTCCACCCTGCAACAAATTGAAGTGCCTTTAATTTAGCTGTTTTACCCTTTACGCAGGTGCACACATATGTTTCCACAACCTGTCACTTCACATTACATTCTGATTGTCAATCCTGTAACAACCGTAACATTTTATTTTCCTGTATTTTTGATTGTGGTCTGAAATGGGAAAAGGATTGTTTTAAAAGCCGAGAATTGTTATAGGATTACTACACTTTTTAAAGGCAAGTTACGCATTGTAAGTGCTGCTAATTCAGCTGCTTGTTCAGTAGGGAAAGCCTAGTTACAGATGAGCTAGAGCCAGGAGAGGTATACAAATGGAGATTTTGCTGGCAGCACGTAGATGATTGTGAAATGGCGACAATGACAAAGGCCCCTTAACTACGAGATTGACTCCTAAATAGCTGAACAGGTTGGGGATGTCAATGTTCGGCAGAAGCCAACAGATCTTTAGAAGGGATGGACCTGTTTTTGCTCTTCAGTAAAAAGCATCTCAAACCTGAAGACAGCCAGTTTATTCTCCCTCATTAGTTGCTGTAAGCTGTGATTTTTTAATTAATAAATCTGAAACTTTTGTAAGTGCGAATCAATCACCCTGAGCATTCTGCAAACAATTGAAAATACTTGGAGAAGGAAGATTGAGAAGCAGCATTCTGAACAGCAAAAGGACCATCTCAACAAACCCTGTGCGCTAGGGCCAGTGAACTGCCTTCCCGATCTTCCCCTCCACCCATGACATCCATGTATTTTTGGTCTGTCTATGTGTGCGTGTTGAGGGAGGACTTTACAAGTGGGTTCTTACACATCAATGGTTCATAATTGTTTATCTGGAGTTAGAATCATTTATTTGTAATAAAAGTAATTCTTTTTTAGCACAGAAACCTGGTCCATGTTTTCTGGGTCTAGAAGATGGATAAATTAGGGAATTTTGTGCATTTTCCAAAATCTTTAACTTTTGCAATGACTCTGGGAATAGTGAGAGCTTGATTTCCGAGCACATGCCCCAGTGAGGGGTGACAGTTCCCTACATTTACCCTGCACTACTGCCTTGTTCTCTTTTCATTAAAGTTTCTAAATCTCCCATCACTCTCCCTCCCTCCCCCTTTCCCCCATCACCTTATTATGTTTCCAGCCCGGTGTAATAGATCTGTTTAGACCCGCTGGAGGACAGCAGTTCAAGCAAAGACTGTCCCAGTGGTACAGCTCCTTCTGTCTGGCTGCAGTGTCCCAAAACTCATCCTTCCTACACTGATCATGGACATTTAACAATTTCATTTTATTTAACCTACACCAATTTGCTTGCGGCTCAAATAGTAATCCAGAGGTTATTTCCTTTGTGGTGCCTTATTTTTGAGTTTAGCCCATAGCTGCTTATAATCTTCCCTCCTCTCATTTGAAAGGCCTCCTGCGATATGGTGCTGTGATCAGTTTGCTCATCCTCCCTACAGTCCCTATTCCTGAGTACACAGTTAGCCAGAACTTCAAACCTCTGTTGGAGGCATGCAAAAGAGCTGAGACTCCTCCAATGGTACCTTCTGGATCCCTAAACCTGCCTCACTCAGAAGTCAAACCCCTCCCATCTCTGACCAAATCTGAGGGAGCTGTGGCTGCCTCCTGCTTCTTTTGTTAATTATTTTAATTGTCAGTCCGCTGGTTACTGACCCTCCTGGCACTTCCTCCCAATTTATTTTCCCAAAGTCCGTCATGATTTGCGTGACTGTATAAAATGACAGAGAGGAAGCAGTGCTCCCATGTGAAGTGATAACAACGGCACTACCTGTAAATGGGATGGTGTGGCTGCAGTTGGACTGAGCCTCTGTTTGGAGCCCGTGTAGGAAGCAGGGAGGACTCAGACTGTCGTCCTAGGTGTGGGGACCACCAGGGAGCCCGATCGTCTGGCCTACTCATGCCACGGTCGCGACCCAATTGCTTACACCGACTCTCACACTCTTCCTCCGTCTCAAAGTTGTTCATGTTGCCATGGCAGCCTCCATACCAGAAGCGGTTACAGAGCGCCGCATCGGGGATGAAGAACCATCGGACTGTCCAATCAGTGCAGGGCCCATTAGCGCTCAGCAGCAGGCACGGAGCTGGATAAACTGCAAAACGCAGCAAACATTAAACACATCCTCAAGGAGTGCATGGAAATACAGGAAATTGAAGCAGCAGTAGGCTATTGAAGCCCCTCCAGCCTGCTCCACCAACTCAATATAATCATGGCTGACAGCTTACTGGTTAGACTGGGTATGAACATACATAATATTGAGAAAATCTATTAGCTCAGACAATGTAGAATCTGTTTGGGTGGAATTGAGAAGTACCAAGGGGTAAAAAAAGTTGTGAGAATGCTATGTAGATCACCAAACTGTAGTGGTAATGTTGGGAATGGCATCAAACAAGAAATCAGAGAGGTATTCAGTAAGTATGGGTGACTTGAAATCGAATTTTGATTGGGCAAATTAAATTAGTCACAATTCCATAGAGGAGGAATTCCTAGAATGTATATGGAATGGTATTCTGAACCAATAGCTTTCGGAACCAACTAGAGAACAGACCAGGTCATCTTAAATGGGGTATCATGCAATGAGAAAGGAACAACTGATAATGTAGTTGCAAGAGACCCCTTAGATATGAATGACCAGAATATGATGGAACTTTCCATCAGAATGGAGGGTGAGGTAATTGGTTCTGAGACTAGGGTCCTGAATCTTAATAAGGGAAACTGCAATGGCATGAGTTGGCTATGATAAGATTGGGAAACAGTATTGAACCAATGACAGTTGATAGGGAATGGCAAACATTCAAAGAGTGAATGGGTGAATTACAAAAATTGGTTATTCCTGTCTGGTGCAAGAGTGCAAAGAGAACAGTGGCCAAACCATGTCTTACAAGGGAAGTTTGAGAACATGAGAATTGACTAAAGAAGTTCTATAAGCATGTAAAAGGAAAAGATTGGTGAAAATTAAGGTAAATCTATTACAGTCAGAAACAGACAATTTATAACAGGTAACGAAGAAATGACTGCCAAAAGAAATTCATACTTTGCTTCTGTCTTCACAAATGAGGACACAACTAAAGTACCAGAAATGATGGGGTTTAGTGAGAGGGGGAGGAACTGAAGGAAACCTGTATTAGTAGGGAAATGGTGTTGGAGAAATTAGTTGGATTGAAGGCTGATAAATCTCCAGGGCTTGATAATCTGCATCCCAGAGTACATAAGGAAGTAACCCTAGAAATAGGATTCTGAAACAGTTTCTACAGTTTGGAGAGTAGCTAGTGTTACTGCACTATTTAAAAAGGGAGTAGAGAGAAAACGGGGAATAAGTGAGCCTGTTGTCGGCATGGGCAAGATGCTAGAATCCATTATCAAGGTTTTTGTAACAGAGTACTTAGAAAACAGTGGGAGAATCAGACACAGTCAGGAATTACAGAAGGGGAATCATGGCTTGAAAAAAAATCTACTGGAATTCTTTGAGGATTATCAGGGGAGTTAGTGGACATGGATTATTTCGACTTTTAGAAGGCTTTCGACAAAGTCCCACGTAAGAGATTAATGTGTAAAATTAAAGAACATGGGATTGGCGGTATTGACTTGGAGAGAAAATTGGTAAGCAGACAGGAAACAAAGAGTAAGAATAAATGGGTCTTTTTCTGAATGGCAGGCACTGACTAGTGGAATACTGCAGGGTTCAGTACTAGGATCCCAGCTAATGTATGTTCATGATTTAGATGGGGGAACAGAATGTAATATCTCAAAATTTGCAAACGATATTTACAAGCTGGTTGAAAGGATGAGCTGTGAGGAGGATGTACAGATGTTGCAGTGGGATTTGGACAGGCTGAGCGAGAGGACGACTGCATGGCAGCTGCAGTGTAATGTGGATAAATGTGAGGTTATCGACTTTGGTCAAAAAATAGGAAAGCAGATTATTATTTGAAAGGCTGGAAATTGAGAGAGGGAATGTCAACGAGATCTGGGTGCACCAGTTTCTAAACGTAAGCATGCAAGGTGCAGCAGGCTGTAAAGGAGGCAAACTGTATGTTGGCCTTCATAAACAAGAGGATGTGAGTACAGAAACAAGATAGTCTTGTGCAATTATACAGGGCATTGGTGAGCCATCAGCTGTAACAGTGTGTGGTTTCCTTATGAGGAAGGAGGTTCTTGTGATAGAGGGAGTGCAGTAAAGGTTCACCAAATTGATTCCTGGCATTGCAGAACTGACATATGAGGCGAGATTAAGTTGGTTAACCTAGAAAATTTTAACAGGACTAGACAGGTTAGATGCAGGAAGAACGTTCCTGATGGTGGGGGAGTCCAGGACCAAGGGTCATAGTTTAAAGATAAGGGGTGTACCTTTTAGGTTTGAAATGAGTAATTTCTTCACCCAAGAGTGCTGAGCCTGTGGAATTCATTACCACAGAAAGTGGTTAGGCCAAAACATTGCACTTTCAAGGAGGCAGATATAGCTTTTGTGGTTAAAGGAATCAAGGGTGGGATTAGGGTATTGAGTGCAATGATCAGCAATGATCATATTGAATGGCAGGATGGGCTTGAGGGGCCAAATGGCCTACTCCTGCTCCTATCTATGTTTCTGTGTTATAGCCAGTGACCCAGGCCACCACTCATTACGCATTCCCAGAATCCGATCGTACTCACGGTGTCTGGGTCCGCTCCTACATCCTTCTCCCCTCGGGCCCAAGGCAGGGGTCAATTCATCATGACAACAACCAAACATGGAGCTCCGACATTCATCCGATGGATTATCTCGAACAGTGGCCTGTGACTCCTGTGTGATGTACAAAAACCAATCGCTGGATTCACAATATCTTCCACAGAATTCTCTTCCACAGAATTCTGACTCTCAATAAAACCCACCTTTTAAACAGACAGTTTATACATGTTTATACATGGTGTCTTTAATACAGTAAACATCCCAAAGCGCTTTGAGATTAGCGTGTAAAATTGAAGCACATGGGATTGGGGACAGCGTACTGACATGGACAGAGAACTAAATGACAGACAGAAAACACAGGAGTAAACGCACCTTTTTTCCAAGTAGCAGGCAGTGACGAGTGGAGCACCACAGGGATGAATGCTTGGACCCTAGCTAATCACAATGTATAGTAATGAGTTAGAGGAGGGAACTAAATATAATAGCTCCAGAGCATAAAGCAAAAGTGCAGGGTTAACAGTGAGGAGGATGCACAGATCAATTCTCAAGGCTATGGGGATCAAAGGTTATGGGGAGAAAGCGGGAACAGGGTAGAGAGTTGGATGATCAGCTATGATCATATTAAATGGCAGAGGAGGTTGGAAGGGCTGAATGGCCTAATCCTGCCCCTATTTTTCTAGGTTTCTAAGTTTCTATGAGAGTGTTTGTATGGAGATATTGAGACAATTGACCAAATGCTTGATGAAAGAGGTTAGCTGGTTGATGGAGTGTTTCTAAACATGCAGGAAGGGGGCGGGGAGAGAGAGAGAGAGCGCAACTGCGAGACCTTGGAAGGGAACCACATAGCTTGGGACACGATGGGGGTCATGCTGGTCAACGGGCTGAAATTTCACAGTGGGCCTTGGGGGAAGGGTGGAGTAGGGTTGGATGGGGTTACATGGTTAGGGAGAGGCAAGGTGATGGAGGATTTGGAAATAAGGATGAGAGAGTCTTGAAGACTGAGGTGATGCCGGACTAGGAGTCTGTGATAGTCAGTCTGCCCTGGTGGCAATGGAGAAATGGGGCATGGTTTGGTGTATGCATACCAATGGGCAATAGTGGACAGTACTGAGGCTGGCAGTGTGTGAAATCCCTGCGGCCAGGGCTTGCTTTGTGTGCTGCATCCACAGATACTGAAGGTGCTACCATTGACAAGTGGGTTCTGACCACTGCCTCCTAGCCGAAGGAGCGCGCATTGGGAATAAGATCCGCATATCCCCGAGAGAGCAGCACCCACCGCCTAGTCTTGCGCACAGGCTGTGGCTATCTACATGAGGGACATCAGATCAGATAGATGTCGAGGGTCGGTGTAAGGGGACCGGAGATTTAACCTTCAAAATCAACACAGGTCAGGACACAGGCCAAACATTCTCACACCATGGTCTTCTCATTTCACTGCCTGGTGAGTCTGAATCCTGCAACTTGTTTTTAATTTTTCACATGTGACTTGGAGACAGCCCAGTACAGGAAGACACACTTACAAAAATCTGGTCATCGTTATTAGAATTACTGTTGGTTGAAAATGTTGAGCAACCGGCTTGGTTATACCCCCTCGCTGATGTCACTCCGTCAGGGCAGCAGCCATACCTTAGCAGATTGGAAGGGGGTGGTGGTGGGTGGGAAGAGGAAAAATGCCTTCAATTCAAAAACAAAAAAATTCCATCGCTTCAAACAGTGTTTCGCAAATTACTTTGTGGAAAACTGGTCTATCACACAAATCTGTGGCCCACCTCATCCCACAACCCCACTACCTGCCCCTACATTCCCCGTCTAACTTGCAGTCCCCAAAATGGCCACCAGTTGCCTTTGTCACTAGGGTCAGGCACAGCCCTGACAGAACGGAGTCGCTCAGCACCTATCACTGAATTCCAACCTCACGTCCTGGGAATTAGTCTGTCTCGGTGTGAAGCTGGCTTTGGGAAGCTGGTACACGATTTCAGTTGGATATCGCATTCCCGACTCTGGATTGAAAATCCGACCCTACGACTCCACACTTATTCCAAACACCAGCCACATTAAACTGACTCAAGAGAGGGCACCTCAGAGCCATCTCGGTGGGATTCTGAAACACACTTCAGCGGGACACCATGAATACTAAGTGAATGATAATGTCCTGGACGCATTCATATTTCAGGCACTGGCTCATGCTTTGGAAATGAATAGATCTGGAAAAGGGCTGTTCTCACACCAAACCCCGCCCTCGTCCCGCTCTCCCCAAACCCGGCCCTCGTCCCATAGAACACAGAACATAAAACATAGAACAGTACAGCACACGATGTGCCGACCTATTATCCTACTAAGATCAATCTACCCTGCATACCCTACATTTTACTATCCTCCATGTGCCTATCCAAGAGTCTCTAAAGTCTTAAAAGTCTCTAAAGTATCTGACTCCACTACCACTGCCGGCAGCGCATTCCACATGCCCACCACTCTCTATGTGAAGAACCCACCTCTGACATCTTCCCTATACCTTCCTCCATGCCCCCTTGTAATAGTCATTTCCGCCCTGGGAAAAAGTCTCTGACTATCCATTCTATCTATGCCTCTCATCATCTTGTAAACCTCTATCAAGTCACCTCTCATCCTTCTTCGCTTCAATGAAAAAAGCCCTAGCTCCCTCAACCTTTCCTCATAAGACCTGCCCTCCAGTCCAGGCAGCATCCTGGTAAATCTCCTCTGCACCCTCTCTAAAGCTTCCACATCTTTCCTATGATGAGGTGACCAGAACTGAACACAATATTCCAAGTGTGTTCTAACCAGAGTTTTAGAGAGCTGCAGCATAACCTCACAGCTCTTTAACTCAATTCCCCTGCCAATGAAAGCCAACACACTATATGCCTTCTTTACAACCGTATCAACTTGTGTAGCAACTTTGAGGGATCTATGGACTCCAAGATCCCGCTGTTCCTCCATACTGCCGAGAATGCTGCCATCAACCGTGTATTCTGCATTCAAATTTGACCTTCCAAAATGAATCACTTCACACTTTTCTGGGTTGAATTCCATCTGCCACTTCTTTGCCCAGCCCTCGCATCCTGTCAATGTCCTGTTGCAACCTACAACAGCCCTCCACGCTGTCCACAACTCCACCAACTTTCGCGTCATCGACAAACTTACTAACCCACCCTTCTACTTCCTCATCCAAGTCATTTATAAAGATCACAAACAGCAGAGGTCCCAGAACAGATCCCTGCGGAACACCACTGGTCACCGAGCTCCAGGCTGAATACTTTCCATCTACTACCACCCTCAGTCTTCTATTGGACAGCCAGTTTTGTATCCAGACAGCCAAATTTCCCTGAATCCCATGCCTCCTTACTTTCCGAATGAGCCTACCATGTGGAACCTTATCAAATGCCTTGCTAAAATCCATATACACCACATCCACTGCTCTATCTTCATCAATACGTTTTGTCCCACTGTCCCCAAACCCCGCCCTTGTCCCACTCTCCCCAAACCCCACCCTCAGACTTTCTGCAAACACTACCTGGCCTTGTCAAATTCCAGCGAATCATAATAATGATGTGATTGTCAGTTTCTTTTGACAATGACTTTGTGTGAGGATTAGATATTGGGCAGGAAATCAGGGAGAAACCTCACCCTCACCCCACCCCCACTCCACCCCCACACCCACACCGCTTGTCCCCACTCTTATTCAAACCATTCTCTGTAATCGCTGACATTCACCTGAGAAGGCACGAGGGAGCCTTTGTTGTCATCTCACCTAAGAAAGCAGTAGATCTAACCATCCAGCAACCCCTTGCTCCCGCCCTGTCCCCTGGCCTCTGAAATGGGTCAGAAGAAGCCTCTGTTGATGGCGAGAGCTTGCTACCCACTCAGATGCCAGGGGTTCATGGGGAGGAACCATGTTGGTTCGATCGCTTACCTGCTCTTGTAGCAGAGGATGGTGGGACAGCCCTGTCCTCCTGGTCCAGTAGCTGTAGCGTATCCGTCTGGACAGCAGCCATACGGTTCAGTGTGGCAGTCCTTCATGTCTGGCCCCAGCAGTTCCAGCCGTGTCCTTGAGGGCTCAGGGATGGAGCCAGTTGCTGGAGGGTCTGAGTCTGAGGCGGACGGATACAGCTGGGGCAGATCCCACTCACTGTGCCCTGGAAGGAGGTTGGTCTCCCCACGAACTGGCAGGTAGTTTGGAGAATGGGCTCCTGAACAAAAATATGGGCAGAGGAAGATGATGAGGCGTGCTCAGTGGCAACACGCGGGAGAGAGTGAACACGTGGCGAATGCTGGATGGGTTTTACTGGAGCCCACCTGTAGAACCCAAACACCGATTCTGACCAGGAGCTGGGGGAAACCACTCACGTTCCGCAAGGACGGACTGCATTACTGTAGCACCTGCACCAACATCACAGGCACCAGGCTCTGGAGAAACCGCCACAGGATCCCCGCGGGAAACGCAGAGGACAGCAAGGTCCCATCACCATTAATGGAACAACTGGACAAGTCTGCTCGAGTGTTGACGTTCATGAGTGCCCTCCACAGCTTCAGGATAGTCTGACAGGAATATTCACCATCAGCTCAGAGAGAGGACAGGACCCTGTCTTCAAAATTTATTCAACACAGCGCTCCCACAGTGCAGAACTGGGCAGGCAGAGTGCTCTCGCGGTGCAGCACTGGGCAGACTATCACTAAGCTAAAGTTTATCATGGGGCAGATGGGAATGTTGAATGTGGAACAGAACAGAATCCAATCCACTGGTGTGGCCTTCACTGCCCCTTGAGGTGACCCTGGGAAGTTGTGGTCAGCCCTTCTTCCTCCTAGAGATCGGGAGAAGGTGGTTCCTGGGAAACCAAGCCAGAACTCTGTGGCTATGTGTGGCATCTTGGGGCTGGTTCTAGAAGGTATTTGCTCAGTCTGACGGGTTGTGGAAATGCTGATCCGGACAGGGCACTGGGAACAGCTCACCTTCTGAACACCGAGGTTGACTGATCTTTGTTGGATGTAGATCCATAGATCCCAAGGAAGGAAAATGGAGTCAAGCTACTGACCAGGAATGAGGGGAATGAACGGTGAGAGGATGCTAGATGGGCTAAATGGCCTTCTTCAGTTGTAGAAACAAAGAAAACAGGAGCAGGGGTAAGCGCATCAAACTTACTCTGCCATTCAACATGATAATGGCTGATATCTAACTCTGTATGCTGTTCCCACTTTTTCCATATACCCTTTCATCCCTTTAGCTCTAAAACCTAGATATAACTCCTCCTTCAAAACTGAGCTCCATGCAATCTCTCACTCTCTAACCACAGGCTGTAAAAGGCAATTGTAGCCATGGTAACAGCCTACAGACAGCACAGCTCCCAGTGGAGCTACCTCCAGTGTCTGACAGCTCTACTGGAACACTGGTTACTGACCTAGGGCAGACAGCAACTCACCAGGAAACAGAGGAGACTCAGCGTTCGGGAACGTCGACAAATCCTCGTCAGGGTTGAATCCGGTCGGATCTGGAAAGCTGGGCACCGCTAGGAAAAGGAGACAGAAAGTGACACAACAATGCGTCAGGAGGTGATGAGGGTGGAGAGAGATGGCTGCAATAATGGGCTGCTGGCACTGGCAGGAAGTGGAGGCTCATACTGAGAGTGAGTTTGCTCCCTTTGCCCAGTGACCCCCCCCCCCCC
>NC_063339.1:81271076-81272773 GCF_021869965.1 Rhincodon typus
CCCCCCCCCCCCCCCCCCCCGGACACCTCCTTCCCTTGATATCCCCTCACTCTGATATGCCCCCTCCTCTCGACTTCAGATACACCTGCCAAACCTCCCAGTCCTGTCAATCACATTCTCTACCCTGGTGGCTGCTGTTGTAGCTTAAAGGCAGCATTGCTGTAGCGCCTATTCCAAGGGCAGGACATGTCCCATGTAGCTATTGCTGGAACAGTGGTGTGGGGGGCAAGGGGCCTGGGGGAGCTGGTGGTGGGAGGTTGGTAGAGAATGTAGCACTCACGGCCTGTACAGCAGGAGTTAAAGAAAGAAATAAGGGGGGGAGGGGGGGGGGGGGGGGGGGGGAGAGAGAGAGAGAGAGAGAGAGAGAGAGAAACAAACAAATAAACAGACAGACAGTCTGGAAGTTGAACAGGAACAATCCTCAGAAAGTGACAAGAGGTCAATATAAAATCAGCAAGATAATCTCACCAACGCTGACTCACTTTGGGGCAGGAAGCAAGGCTGGCTGTTACAATCCTCAAACTCCCGAGGATAGGCACGCGGGTCACACTTCTCTGGGTCCTGGTGCTTTCGATCTCGGTCATAGCAGATGACCTGGCGTCTCCGCTTGCCCGTCTGACAGCTCTTGGAGCACTGTGGAAGGGAACACAAGTCACTGCCAGGCTGGGCGAGATTAGATGTGCCGGCAGTCACACCTCCCACTGCACCCTGACAGAAGAAAGACTCACCAGGACTGCAGGCCAGGCTCTGGGCAGTAAAAAAAACTAGCCCCTTTTTTTCCCCAATTGCACCGGGTTTCCGGATGCCCACAAACATAAGTCGCTCCGGGCGATCAGCTAGATGTATCCAGGATCAATCGACTGTCCCTGGACCTTTCACATACTCTACCTCTCCCAATTGAAGCTCAAAACAGTCCCTTGGCAGTGCTGAATGGGGGCTGTCCCCCCTTGGCACCATTTGGAGGAAAGATTGGGCAGGGGAGTGTTCCCCAGGCTCCAGTTAATATACCCCTCAGCCGACATCACATTTTGTTAATTATCTCTCATCATTGTTCCATTATATTCGTGTAATTTTTCTTTAAACCGTACTGGGTAAGCTGTACTCCCTTCCAATATTCCAAAGACTTATACCAATGGATGTTGGTCTCTGCTATAAACCTCTACAGTCAGGACCTCATATAGATCTCCCCCATCACTGACCTCCTTTAAATCCCTTGTAATGCTCTTGTGAAGGGCCCTGAGTTACTATATTACGTTAAAAGGTGCTACATTAAGAAGTTGTTGTTATTTGCAGGATCTTGTGTGTTACTTTGCAGTCTCAGTCCTCCCACATTTACAGCAGTGAGTGCACCGGATTCCCCACCCCCAGCCTGTGAATAGCACCATGTGATACCTTGACCTTTTCTTCTCCATTTTCCTCTTCTCCTCTTCCAGGAGAAGCTTTTGTAAAATCTGTAAACTGGGCTGATGGAATGTCCAACATTCAATCACAAAGTCAGTTCACCGACTGGTCCCACCCTTGCTGTGGATGAGTCAGTGAGTAACTGCTTGCTCTGATGTCAATCTTCGATGATGAGCTTCTAGGAGGACTGCTATTCTCAAATCTCTGCCAATTATCACATGAATGGTTACCAATGATAACCTGGCAATAATGGCCCACACAGTGAATATTTCTGGTGCCTTGCTTGGACAAAGATC
>NC_063339.1:81273273-81283785 GCF_021869965.1 Rhincodon typus
CCTCAGAACTGAGGAAGTTCTGAGGAAGGGTCACCAGACCCGAAACGTTAACTCTGTTTTCTCCTCCACAGATGTTGCCAGACCTGCTGAGCTTTTCCAGCAACTTTGATTTTGTTCCTTCTTCAACACTAGGTGGACGGGGAGAACCCACAGCTTGCAAGGTTACAGCTGTCAGATTCACATGCTTGGTCATGACTGCCCCTTCTCCACGAACATAGTGCTTCACGGGACCTGTCCTCAAATCAACCATGCTTCTTATCCCTAGTGGGCAATTCCCCTGGTTTCAACACCAAACTTCATCCCATGAACTGAACTACCTTTCTCACTTAGAGGAGTCTTGTGTCCGGCATTGGCATTCCTCGTGCCGTTTCCCCCTTCCAACAATATCCAGGAAGATCAGATTAAACCTTATGTATGGTCTTCTCCGCATTAGCAACTGTGCTGGAGATGTCCCTGTAGTTGCGTGAGGGGTCGCTATATAATCAAACAGAAACTGAGAATGAGTGAACTTCTATGCTGTTTCTGCCAGTCTATCGGACAATGGATGGAGCTGTCCTTACATGACGTATGCTATTCGACTTTTGGAAATACTCAAAATTCCCTGCTGCCAAATGATTGCCTGTTGTCTATGACCAACAGATCTAGCGTCTGTGTGTTGCAAAAGATGCTCACAGCTTTTCATTCGTCGTCCCCACATTTGACAAATGAACTTTACGCAAGTCCAACCACTTTGAATGGGCATCCACAATGATTAAAAGTATAGATCCCATGAAAGGACCAGCATAGTTGATGTGTAACTCACTCCAGGGTTTACATGGCCTGCCCCATGAATGTGCTGGAGTTGCTGGTGGAAATTTTTGTCGCTGTTGGCACTCTAGGTACCGACCCACCAACATGGCTGCGTTGACATCGAATCCTGGCCACCAGACATAACTTCTCGCCAACATCTTTATTTTGGAAACAACAGGCTGACCCTGGCGGTGATCAGCCAGTATCTGATGGTGACCTTTGCTGGGGACAAACACTCTTGCTCCCCATATTAGTATGTCGTCCTCAATGGTGACCTGCCCGGATCAGGAAGATTTCAATTGTGGTTGTGATGACCCTTTCGTTTCCCCCACCACCAGCTGTTTTAGTTTCGCCAGCATGGGATATTTTTGTATTAACAGTCTGATAGTGTCAGTGATGACCAGAAAGGTGTCCAGAAAGTTCCAGCGGCGTCATCTGCCGTGGTGTATCCGCCATTGGGAAGCAGCTTAACACATCCGCATTTACCACTTGGCCTCCTGGATGGTGTTACAACTTGCATTCAGAATGAGAAACCACTGCTGAATTCAGCCTGAAGCTACAGGTGGGATGGCCCTGTCCTCTTCAGGTAGGCTTAGCAGAGATTTGAGATCCGTTAATATTACAGATTTATGTAAAGATATTGGTGGAACTTTCGCACACCAAAGATCACTGCCAAACCCTCCTTCTCTATCTGAACTTGTATTCAGTCAGCATCAGTCAAAGTCTGGGAAGCATACACTGTCAGGTATACCTCTTTGCTGAGCCACTGTGTGCGCCAACGGTATCCCAATATCATATAGGGAAGCACTGCATGTAAGCACCACATTTCGCCTGGGATCACAGTGTGTCAACACCTTAAAAGACGATAGTTGCTTTTTCTCTTGCCTAAAGACTACTTCTTGCTAAGCGACCATTTCCAAGGCCGACCTTTTCTGAATGTAAGGTGCCAAGGTGGAGGCCAGGCAATATATGAATTTTCCATAATAAGTCACCGACCCAAGGAAAGACATAAGGTCTGGCACAAACGTGGGAGCCGGGGCACCCTTGATCGCCCTCACTCTATCTCCCAAAGCGTGTCACCTGGTCTTGTCAATTCTGTAGCCCGAGAAGGTCACTTAGGGTGCTTTGGAAAACATATTTAAATGCTATGTCCAATTTCTCAAAATGTTCTTTATTAGTGTTCCCAGTTATCAGCACATCATTCAGATAAATGGTGATCTGGGGTAGACCTTGTAAAATGTTCTCCATCGTTCACTGGAAAATTGCATGCATTGATGATACCCCAAAAGGCAGTCTCGTATATTAGTACAAACCCTTAAGGCTATTAATTGTTAGCATACTTATTGCAATCCTCATCTAATCACAATAGCAGGTAAGCATGGCTCCAATCCAGCTTTGGGAAGGACAGACTCCTGGCAGTTTTGCATATAAGTCCTCTATGCGATGGATTGGGTTATTTACACAGCTGCAAAAAGTGGTTCACCCTTTCTTTGAAATCTCCACAAAGGCAAACCGACCCACAATCGCTATGACCAGTGCTGCCCATAGGGCAAACTGTACTGGTTAAATGATTCCTTTGCTTTCCAGCCTCCTGATTTCTGTCTCTATTTATGCATGCAAGGCAATTAGCACTGATCAGTGTGGTCTTGAGGGGCCTAATGGCCTGCTTCTGCTCTGCACACTGCCTATGACACTTCCAGTTTTGGTGTCATCTGCAAACTTACGAACCATATTTCCTATATTCTCATCAAAATATTTTATAGAAATGGTGAACGGCAGTGGACTCAGCACCAACCCCTGTGGAGCACTGTTGGTCACAGGCCTCCAATCTGAGAAACAACCCTCCACTCTGGTGTTAACGGAAAAAAACAACAACCCCGGAGACTGCCCCATCAGACACTCCCGGGACAGGGACAGGACCAGATGAAACACTCTGCTCTTCCAAAACAGAAATTAAAGCTGCCTTGACTTTGTTAAGTAAAAATAAAGACACTATCACTATGGGGAAGAGCAAAAAGAAATAAATAAACAAAAAAAAATGGCTCTCCCTTGGCTCCGTCCCCACCAACCTCTTTTGGACAGGGGCCACAGGGGAGGCCACAATAAAAAATAACCTCAAGAAAATCAAAGAAAACAAATAAACAAACAGATCAACAGCTCTGATGAAGAGTTATCTAGACTCGAAACGTTAGCTTGTTTTCTCTCCATAGATACTGTCTGACCTGCTGTGATCTCCAGCATTGGTTGTTTTTACCTAAATAAATAAACACCCTCTGATCTGTCCCTGTTGAACACTTCTGGGACAGGAGCACCAATGATTTAAAATCCAGAGGAATTTTATCTGCTCATTTCAACTAAAAATAAATCAACCATTACGTCGATTCCCATCAAGAGCTTCTGGGACAGGGGCAGTGCAGGGCTAAAATAAAAGCCCCTTTGGTTCTTCCAAGGGGTCCAAAATCAGAACAAAGGGAAAGTGAAACAGCCCTCATTCCAGGGCGCCAAACCAAAAACAAATGCAAATTCTCAAGACAAAGCTGAAACTTATTCTGATTTAGTTCATTGTTCCTATTGTATATCATTATCCAGGGTGATAAGGCACATCAGCCTCTGCTATCTCAAAAGGCCTCAACAGGCCTCAACCATGCCAGTGAGCACTGCAAAGACAACTGTGCATGACGTAACCGCGAAAGGTGGTCAGACAGTTAGGAACAACGAGCCCCTCTTCGCCTTGCTGCCTGGACCTGTTAATAGCCATCTTGGCCAGACCCAGGAGCTAAAAGCCACAAGAAGGCTCGGAGACTTGTCTGCCCCTCCTCGCACCAGGTGCCTGTAGATCAGAAACGTGGGGCTGAGTGCAACCAAAATTTCAATTGCAGCCTCTTGAAAAAACTAAAAAGGAGCTGAAAACAAATGCATTCTCCGTATAAGTGTAAGACCGTTGGTTCCAAACCACAGAAGGTGCATGTAGTATGTCACCCTTTGAACTTGCTCAGTTGCCAGTTGCACGACCGTTGCAAGTAGCACTCTCCACCCCAAATCCCCGATGTAAGACTGGAAGACCCCTTTGTAGAGTGCCTTCCACTGGGGGTTGCTGTGCATGGACCATCACCTGGTGTGGGCAGAGCTCCTTCCATTTGGCACCAGGCTTGGGTATGTGTACTGGCATTTTAACAACCTGCTGCTGGAGGACAAGCGGTTCCAGGACTTGTTTCATCAGTTCTGGACTGGCTGGAGGAGGAAACGGGGGGCTTCCCCTCCTTGAGGCTATGGTGGGACGTGGGCAAGGTTCACGTATGCATCTTCTGCAAGGGGGTCAACAAAGAAGCAGAAATCCAGGATTAAGGAGCTGAAGAAGTACGTGCCTGATTTGGAGTCACGTCTCGGTCACCCAGCCCTGCAGCGGGTATACAAAGAGAAGGTCGTTCTCTGAGACCTGCAGCTCATCGGGTCCTGGGGCACGTACATGAGGTTGTGGATCGTTCACGTGCTGGACCACGGCTCCCCCTTCCTCTACTCACTGGAAAAAAAATGTGGCACCTGTCTGCTGCTCCTTGTGCTGCTGGTCAACAATGGTCAATCGTCTCAGATCCGAGGGCATCCCGGCCCAGAATGTGCCTATTATGCGGCTCTGTTCTTTCTGGATCTGTCCAGCGAGGAAGCTTGCACAGTTTTGTTGGAGGATCTGCCGCAGCTCAGACTGGAGGACGCCGGGAGGCTCAATGCTCCTGTCACCTTTGAGAAGCTGACCGGCTGTTGAAGGGCAAGTCCCTGGGCGTGGACAGGCTGACTTTGGTGTTCTTCAGGGAGTTCTGGGGCGTCCTGGGTGAGTGTCTTGCAGTTGGAGAGCTGTCCCTTTCTTGAGGTCATTGTACTGCTGCCAAAGAAAGGGGACCTTTGTTCTCTTAAGAACTGGCATCTGATCTCCCTGTTCAGCACAGATTATAAACCTTTCATCAGTGTGCTAGCTTCTTTCCTGGCATCCATGCTGGCCCACATGACACACCCTGATCAGTCGAATACAGTTCCAGACCGGAAGATTCACGACAACATCCACCTGGTCTGTGACCTGATCCATTTTGTCAGAGGACCGGTCAATCAAGCACCTTCCTGTCTATCGATCAGTAGAAGGCATTCGACAGGGTAGATCACGAGTATCTGCTCAGGACTCTGTGGGCATTCAGGTTCAGGACAGAGTTCAGAGTTCATCGCCCGGATCTGACTTTTGTACACCACCGCACAGTCTCTGGTTAAAGTTAACGGGTCCCTGACGGCAACCCTTCGCTTTGGGAGAGGAGTGCGTCAGGGCTGCCCCTTTTCCAGCCAGCTATATTCCATGTGTGCAGCCTTTGCCGTGTCTCTTGCAGAGGAGGTTGTTAGGGTTTGTTCTGTATGGGCCCAACACGGGCATGTTCCTTTTTGCTTACGCTGACGACGTGCTCCTCACTTTCACCAACCTGGCTGATCTGAGGTGGATGCGTGAATGCCAGGCATTGTACTCCGTCAGGA
Organism: Rhincodon typus; assembly: GCF_021869965.1. Taxonomy (NCBI): domain Eukaryota; kingdom Metazoa; phylum Chordata; class Chondrichthyes; order Orectolobiformes; family Rhincodontidae; genus Rhincodon; species Rhincodon typus. The sequence continues at coordinate 81,278,572 of NC_063339.1, forward strand.
TCAACTGGGCCAAATGTTCCAGACTCCTGGTCGGTCAGTGGTGGATGGACTCTCTGCTGGATGGGGTTAACTGAAGTACCACCCATCTCCTCTATCTAGGGGTCTACCTTAGCCCAACTGAGGAATTCTGGCCGGTGAACTGGCAGGAGCTGGAGGCCAAAGTCTTGGCTTGTCTAGGCTGCTGGACAAGACTGCTCCAAGTGCTACTTTACAGGAGTCAAGTGCTAGTCATAAACCAGCTGGTGGTCTCCATAGTGTGGTACCAGCTAGTTCCTTTGGTCCCTCCTCCTGATATTGTCACTGACATCCAGAGAACGTTGTTTCATTCCTTCTAGGACAAAAAGATGCGCTGGGTTGCAGCATAGATTCCGAGTCTCCCTATTGAGGAGGGCGGTCAGCCGCTGGCGTGCGTCTGCATCTGGGTAGTGACATTCCGCCTTTAGACCTTGCAGTGATAACTTTTACGTTGAGCCTACTCCTAGGTGGTGCACCCTGACGTTTTTTTCCACCAGGTAACCTCAACTATGACACGCAGCCCCTGTTTGTCAACCATGAGAGTTTGCAAGTCGCTCTCAAGATGCCGCCTGACTTTTACCATGACCTGATCACTGTCTGGGATATGGTCTACTTGCGCCAGGCCTACCCTCTGTCAGGATTAGCAGCAATCGTCAAGACAGCCGTTGTTCAGGAATCGCACTTATACAATCGCAGGGTTCAGTGACTGGCAGAGGGGAGGAAATGGCTGTGGGGGTGACCAGGGTTGGGCATGTGCTGGGTGGCGGGGGCCTGGGCTTGATGCTGCTGCAGGAATTGGCACGCAGGGTGGGGGTAGACGTCTGGCTCACGACTACTGCCACCCAACGCCTCAAAACGGCGGTGCTTGGACCCGACACTGTGCACCAACCGGAGGACGCTCAAGTGTGCAGTGGAATCCTGTCTGCGCGTACCCCTGCTCGGACAGGATTTTGCTTTGGCCCCAGGATCCGGTACCTCCCCAGAAACTTATGCCCCACAACCTGAGCCGCCTCCAGAACATACATAGTATGGATTTTATAGGGGCAAAACAGCAGGTCCTGTACAGACTGCTGCTGCATAATCTTCTTTTCATCCAGTGCCCGGATATGCCTTGGCATGCCCATTTGCCGCTGGTGGGTGGAGATCCCTAGTGGAGGGCTCCCTACGTGGGAGTCCTCCCTCTTTCCCTCAGGGATTTGGGTAGGGAGTGTTACATGCAGCGCTCCCTTGTAACCACAGATTGAGGTGGCTCACGGAATCCCAGTTCAACTGTTTGTTTTGCGCGCTAAGGAGTTATGGACCATGTATATAGTGGGTGTGGGCATTTGCACTCCCTTTTTAGTTATCTAAAGAACCTTCTCTTTTGTTTTTGGTTACACTTCAGCCACACGTTTCTGATCTTTGGGAACCCAGTGGGAAGGGGAGCAGGCAGGTCGGAGGATCTCTTCATGAGTCTGATCCTGGGCCTAGCCGAGCTGGCCATTTATAGGTCTAGGCAGTGGACCATGGAAGGGGTCATTTCTACCAACTGCCTGCCCCCTTCTGCGGTTACGTTCAAGCCCACCTATCCTTACAGAAGGAGCACGTTGTGTCCAACAACACTCTCGATGCCTTTATGGAGAGGTGTTCGACGCGGGGGATGGAGTGCTTTATTTATCCCTCCAACACTATTTTGATTTCATCTCTACCCTCCCCTTCACGTTTTCTTTCACATAGGCATTGCTCCTACCAAGCTCTGCCTGGCCCTGGTTCCCTGGCCACATGGGAGATTTCCCTGGTAGTGGAAAATGTTAAATAAAATTATCTCGCACATGGTGCTTTTTTTTTTACTGACTCCTGCACTTACACACACACAATACGAGTGCTGGGGAAAAATAAGCACTATAATTAGGAGATTAGAATCTTCTCAGTTGAGAAATAAAGTAAAAAGAAAAAAAGAAGAAAAAATATAACCAGAAAATAAGAATCTCCTCAGTTCAGATGACTGACTCCAAGCTGGCTGGCCACAGCCAGTGTACTGTGCACAAGTATATAAAAGGTGACTTGGTGACAGGATACTGGCCTCTGAGCAGTTCTTTTAAGAGCTTTCTACATTCTGGCTGTCTTGGGTGCATTTTAAGAACTCTGCTCCCTCTAAACCTTCACACTATGATTAACCTAGCTAATGCTAGGAAAGCTAAGAAATAAGAAGATGGTGACATTACATGGGTTGATCTGTAGGCCCCCAAATAGTCAACGGGAATTCGAGGAACAAATATGCAGGGAGATTGCGGAGATATGCAGGAGAAATAGGATTGCTATAGTGGGGATTTTAATTTGCCTGACATACACTGGGATTGCCATGGTGTTAAGGGCCTAGATGGGGTGGAATTTGTAAAATTTGTTCAGGAAAGTTTCCTCAAGCAGTACGTCCAGTTTCCTACTCAGGAAGGGGCAAAACTCGACCTACTCTTGGGAATTAGGGCAGGACAGGGGGCTGAAGTAACAGTGGGGATTTGGGACCAGTGACAGGGGGCTGAAGTGACAGTGGGGATTTGGGACCAGTGACCACAGTTCTATTAATTTAAAATTAGTTACAAAAGACAGAACTGGTCCACAGGTTCAAGTTCTAAATTGGGGCAAGGTGAATTTTGATGGAATTAGACAGGAGCTTGCAGGGGTTGATTGGAGTGGTTTGTTTACAGGCAAAGGAACCTCTGGCAAGTTGGAGGCCTTTAAAAATGTGATAGCTAGAGTTCAAGGTCTGTATGTTCTTGTGAGGGTGAAGGGCAAGGTTGGCAGCAGTAGCGAGCCCTGGATGACAAGAGATATTGAGGCTTTGACCAGAAACAATGGAGGAGGCATGGCTCAGGAACAGGCAGCTGGGATCAAGGGAATTCCTGGATGCATATAGGGTATATCGGAGTTCACTGAAGAAGGAAATCAGGAGAGCGAAAAGGGCGCATGAGATAGCTTTGGCTGAGAAGATGAGGGTGAATCCAAAGAGATTCTTTAAATATATTAAAGGAAAAGGAATAACTAGAGAGAGAATAAGACCACTCAAGGACCAAAGTGGACATGTATGTGTGGAACTGCAGGAGATGGGCAAGGTCCTCAATGAATATTTCTCCTCTGTGTTTACCGTGGAGAAAGACAAGACACCTTGGGAACTTGGGGACAGTCCATATCACAGCGGACGTGGTGTTGGAAGTATCAGAATGTATGAAGGCAGATATGAAGGTAAATCCTCTCGTCCTGATCAGATATATCCAAGAACCCTGCAAGAGGCTAGAGAAGAAATTGTGGGGGCCCTGGCTGATATATTTGCATCATAGTTAGCCATGGGTGAGGTCCTGGAAGACCGGAGGGTAGTGAATATTGTGCCCTTACACAAGAAGGGCTATAAAGAAAACCTGGGAATCATAGACCAGCAAGCTTAACATCTATAGTAAGTTACTTGAGAAGAGCCTGAGGGATACATACATTTAGAAAGACAGGGTTTGATTAGGAGTAGTCAGTACGGCTTCGTGCGTGGAAGGTCACGTCTCACAAACGTGTTAAGAGTTCTTTAAAGAAGTGAACAGGAAGAGTAATGAGTGCAGGGCAGTAGACATAGTCTATATGGATTCCAGTAAGGCCTTTGATTAGGTTCCATGTGGTAGGCTGCTCTGGAAGATTAGATTGCACGGAATCCAGGGAGAGTTGGCAAATTGGATACACAATTGGCTTGATGGTAGGAAGCAGACAGTAATAGTGGAAGGATACTTGTCAGACTGGAGGCCCGTCACTAGTGGTGTGCCTCAGGGGTCAGTGCTGCGTCCATTGCTGTTTGTTATGTATATCAATAATTTTGACAACAACATACAAGGTATGATTAGTAAATTTGCGGATGACACTAAAATAGGCGGTACCGTGGACAATGACGAAGGTTATCAGAAATTGCAGCAGGATTGTGATTAGCTGGGGAAAGGGGGTTGAGAAATGGCAAATGGAGTTTAACACAGATAAGTGTGAGGTGTTGCGTTTTGGAAAGTCAAATCAAGGGAGGAGTTTCGTGGTGAATAGTAGGGCCATAAGAAGTGTAGTGGAACAGAAGAGCCTTGGAACTCAGGTGCATGGTTCTCTGAAAGTGGAGTCACAGGTAGACAGGGCAGTGAAGAAGGCTTTTGACATGCTGACCTTCATGAGTTAGGGCTTTGAATATAGAAGTTGGGAAGTTATGTTGCAGTTGTACAGGACATTGATGAGGCTGCACTTGGAGTGTTGTGCTCAGTTTTGGTCATCTTGATGTAGGAAGGATGTTATTAAACTGGAAAGAGTGCAGAAGAAATTTACAAGGATGTTGCTAGGACTCAAGGGACTGAGTTACAGGGAGAAGTTGGACAAGCTAGGACATTTTTTCCTTAGAGCATTGGAGACTGAGGGGGGATCTAATGGATAAGATCGTGAGAGGCATGGATAGGGTGAATGCAATCAGTGTTTTTCCCTGGGATGGGAAATTGAGGACTTGAGGGCACCAGTTTAAGGTAAGAGGGGAAAGAATACACGGGAACCTGAGGGGCAACTTTTTTTTTTTTTTTTTTACACAGAGTACATGGAATTAACTGCCAGCAGAAGTGGTTGAGGTGGGTACATTAACAGTATTTAAAGGGCATTTGGATAAATACATGGATAGGAAAGGTTTACAAGGATGTGTTCAGGAAATGGGGTTAGCATGGATGGACATTTTGGTTGGCGTGGTCCAGTTTGAGCTGAAGGCCTGTTTCCATGCTGTAGAGTCATAGAGATCTATTACTAGCCACTTACTTGCCTCAAATTTACTTATGTAGTATCTACAGAGGTTTTTCCTTTTCAATATTAGAATGCCTTCCATAATCAGAACCACCACCTAACTTCCATTTTTCTTTCCTTATCTTTGAAATGTTGTATGTTCTGTCCTCACCGATTGGGGGTTGATTAGCTTGATTAGCTGGACAACTGTATTGTGATGCTTCGTGAGAAATCACACAACACCAGGTTATCAGAGATAACAAGGTGTAGAGCTGGATGAACCCAGCAGGCCAAGCAGCAGAGGAGCAGGGAGGCTGACATTTCGGGCCTAGACCCTTCTTCAGAAATGGGGCTGTCTGGAGGGAGGGGGGTAACTTCCTCAGGGTAGGCATCCTTAGAAGAGGCTTCGCAGTGGGGTTAAAATTGTATCAGAGATAGTAGGAACTGCAG
>NC_063339.1:81284285-81285395 GCF_021869965.1 Rhincodon typus
CTACGCCTGCCTCTTTGTAGGTTACGTGGAACAATCCCTCTTCCGTACCTACACCGGCCCTAAACCCCACCTCTTCCTCCGTTACATTGATGACTGTATCGGCGCCGCCTCGTGCTCCCACGAGGAGCTCGAACAGTTCATACACTTCACTAACACCTTCCACCCCAACCTTAAGTTTACCTGGACCATCTCTAACACCTCTCTCCCCTTCCTGGACCTCTCTGTCTCCATATCGGGCAACCACCTAGAAACCGATATTCATTTCAAGCCCACCGACTCCCACAGCTACCTAGAATACTCCTCCTCCCACCCACCTTCCTGCAAAAATGCTATCCCCTATTCCCAATTCCTTCGCCTCCGCCGCATCTGCTCCCAGGATGAGGCATTCCACTCCTGTACATCTCAGTTGTCCTCGTTTTTCAAGGACCATAACTTCCCCTCCTCGGTGGTCGAGAACGCCCTCAACCGTGTCTCCCACATCTCCCGCACCTCATCCCTCACACCCCGTCCACGCAATAAGAACCAAAAAAGAATCCCCCTCGTCCTCACGTACCACCCCACCAACCTCCGGATCCAATGCATCATCCTCTGACATTTCTGCCATCTGCAATCCGACCCCACCACCAAAGACATCTTTCCCTCCCCACCCTTATCTGCTTTCCGGAGGGACAACTCTCTCCGTGACTCCCTTGTCCGCTCCACACTCCCCTCCAGCTCCATCACACCCGGCACTTTTCCCTGCAACCGCAGGAAGTGCTACACCTGCCCCCATACCTCCTCCCTCACCCCCATCCCAGGCCCCAAGAAGACTTTCCACATCAAGCAGATGTTCACCTGCACATCTGCCAATGTGGTATACTGCATCCGCTGTACCCGGTGTGGCTTCCTCTACATCGGGGAAGCCAAGTGGAGGCTCAGGGACCGCTTTGCAGAACACCTACGCTCGGTTCGCAATAAACAACTGCACCTCCCAGTCACGAACCACTTCAACTCCCCCTCCCATTCCTCAGACGACATGTCCATCCTGGGCCTCCTGCAGTGCCACAACGATGCCACCCGAAGGTTGCAGGAACAGCAACTCATATTCCGCTTGGGAACCCTGCAGCCCAA
>NC_063339.1:81285495-81299499 GCF_021869965.1 Rhincodon typus
GCATCCCAAAACCAGTCCAGCTCGTCCCCGCCTCCCTAACCTGTTCTTCCTCCCACCTATCCCCTCCTCCCACCTCAAACCGCACCCCCATCTCCTACCGACTAACCTCATCCCGCCCCCTTGACCTGTCCATCCTCCCTGGACTGACCTATCCCCTCCCTAACTCCCCACCTACACTCACCTTTACTGGCTCCATCCCCGCCTCTTTGACCTGTTTGTTTCCTCTCCACCTATCCTCTCCTCTATCCATCTTCTATCCGCCTCCCACTCTCTCCCTATTTATTTCAGAATGCCCTTCCCTCCCCCTTTTCTGATGAAGGGTCTAGGCCCAAAACGTCAGCCTTTCTGCTCCTATGATGCTGCTTGGCCTGCTGTGTTCATCCAGCCCTGCAACTTGTTGTCTAACATTCTGGTAAACCTCTTTTGCACCGTCTCCAAAGCCTCCATATCCTTCCCATTGTTTCAATACCAGAACTGCACACAATACATCAAATGTAGCCTAACCAAAGTTTTACATAGCTGCAACATGACTTGCCAACTATTATTGTCTTTAAGTGGATCTATCCTTTCTATAACTATCCTCTTGCTCCTAATGTATGCCTTAGGATTCTCCTTAATCCTATTTGTCAAGGACATTTGGCCCCTTTAGCCCATCAAATTCCTAAGTTCTTTCCTGCTTCCTTTATATTCCTCAATGGCCTTGTCCGATTACCATTTCCTAAACCTTACATATGCTTCCCTTTTTCTTTTTAACTAAACCTGCAATATCTCTTGTCATCCAGGGTTCCCAAATCTTGCCATCCTTATCTTTCATCCTCACAGGAAAGTATCCTGAACTCAGATCAACTGGCCTTTAAAAGACTCCCATATATCAGATGTGGATTTACCCTCACCCACCCCCAAACTAATTTCTCCGTTTCCTGCCTAACACTGTTGTAATTAACCTTCACAGAATTTAGTACTTTCACCCAACGATCAGTCTTATCCCAAAATGCTTCCCCACTGAAATTTTGATCAACTGGCCGGGCTCATTCCTAATACAAGGTCTAGTACAGCCCCATTCCTCGTTGGGCTATCTGTATATTGTTCCAAGAAACCGTCCTGGATGCATCTAACATATTCTGCCCCATCGAAACCCTTGACAGTGAGGAAGTCTGAGTCAATATCAGTTAAAATCACCCACTGCACAATCCTGTTTTTACACAGAATCATAGAATCCCACAGTGAGGAAACAGGCCATTCAGTCCACGTCAATATCTTTCCATAATCTGTATATCTCCTTTACCTCCTCTTGGCTATCCTAGAGGCCTATAATATAACCTAATCATAATGATAGCACCTTTCTCATAACCGAGGGGCAGCACGGTGGTCAGTGGTTAGCATTGCTGCCTCACAGTGCTAGGGACCTGCGTTCGATTCCACCTTCAGGCGACTGCCTTTGTGGAGTTTATACGTTCTCCGGGTGCTCCAGTTTCCTCCCACAGTCCAAAATTGTGCAGGTTAGGTGGATTGGCCATGCAAATTACCTTGCAAGGAAATTGGTCCCAGTTCTGTTTTGGTGCAGTCCATCAGCTTGTACAGGCCTACATGTCAAGAACCCAAGCCAGCCTGCCAGGAGTCTCAAACTCTGTCTTCTGCAGCACCTTTCTAACTATGCATTCACTTGCCTTGCCCTGCAACCACTGACACACAATGCTAGCAATGTATACCATCTACACTTGACTACCATTGGCTCAAAGTTCTCATACTCCCATTCTGAAAACACTATGATTGTACCTACAGCAGTTCAAGAATGCAGTTGTCTAACACTTTCTTCAGGGCAATTTGGGATGGCCAATAAATGCTGGCCTAACCAGTGACACCCATGTCTGATGTGTAAATTAAAGGAACCAACAACTTTTCCTGCACATAATTACTCAGGACACCACATAGCACACCATGTAAATGTTAAAGGCAAAAGCAATCTTTTGTCTATTAAATAGCCTTGTAAATATTACTAAACATAGCTACAAAAACATAAATGCTGGAGAAACTCTGAGTTCTGAAGAAGGGTCACTGGATTTGACATGTTAACTCTGCTTTTTCATCACTGATGCTACCAGACCTGCTGAGTTTTCCCAGCAGTTTATGTTCTTATTTCGGATCTTTAGTATCTGCAATTCTTTGCTTTACTAAACACTGTGACTGCTAATCAACCTTAAAAGAAAAGTGTCATCAGATACTCATGCCCCTTCTCATTTAATTATAAGGAAGACTAAGTGAATGTTTTCCTCACATTTTTAATGTTTTTAATTCTCTAGCTGCTTACACTCACTCCTTACACTCAGTCCTTCACTTTGGAGACAGGGAAAACAGCAGTAATATTCATCTGCAAAAGAACTCATGGCTTTCCTGTATCACTTTTATTTTCCTTGCTTTTTCAAACCCCGTATTCCCGTAACATTACTGGTATTCTTGACTCTTCGGGTAAGTGTTAGACCCCAATCCTGGGTCTTAATTTATCTTCTCTCTAGAGCTATGAATTCCTCCAAGTTCCACTGCTGCTTCTCCTGTTTTGCAGCATTGTGCACTTTCTCAATGTGATTTCCCCCTTAAAGGGTGGTGATGGCCTAGTGGTATTATCACTGGACTGTTAATCCAGAGATCCAGATAACATTCTGGGTACCTGGTTCTAATCCCACCACGGCAGATGGTGGAATTTGAAATCAGTAAAATATCTGGAATTAAGAATCTAATGATGACTGTGAATCCATTGCCAATTGTCGGAAAAACCCATCTGGTTCACTAATGTCCTTATAGGGAAAGAAAGTGCCATCTTTACCGGTCTGGCCTACATGTGACTCCAGACCCACAGCAATGTGGTTGACTCTGACTCTGAACTGCCCTCTGGGCAATTAGGGATGGACAATAAATGCTGCCTAGCCAGCGATGTCCTCATCCTGTTAATGAATAAAGGAAAAATATTGCCTTAGACTGGAGTGTTGCTGAAAAAAAGAGATCTTGGAGTGCATGTTCACAGTTTCTTGAAAGTGGATTTGCAGGTGGACAGGGTAGTGAAGAAGGTGTTTGGTATGCTTTCTGTTATTGGTCAGTGCATTGAGTAGAGGAGTTGGGAGGTCATGTTGAGGCTGTGCTGGAATACTTTGTGAAATTCTGGTCTCCCTGCTATAGGAAGGATGTTATAAAACTTGAAAGGGTTCAGAAAAGACTTACAAGGGCACTGCCTGGGTTGGAGTGTTTAATCTACAGGGAGAAGTTGCCTAGGCTGGAGCTATTTTCCCTAGAGCATCAGAGGCTGAGGGGTGATCTTGTAGAGGTTTATAAAATCATGAGGGCCATGGACAGGGTAAATTAGACAAGGTCTTTCCCCCGGGGTGGGGGAGTTGAAAACCAGAGGGCATAGGTTTAAGGTGAGAGGGGAAAGACTTAAAAGGGACCTAAGGGCAACTTTTTGACGCAGAGGGTGATGCATGTATGGAATGAACTGCTAGAGGAAGTGGTAGGGGCTGGTACAATTACAACATTTAAAAGGCATCTGGATGGATATATGAATAGAAAGGGTTTAGATGGATATGGGCCAAATGCTGACAAATGGAACTAGGTTAATTTAGGATATCTGGTCAGCATGGACATGTTGGGCCAGAGGGTCTGTTTCCGTGCTGTACGTCTCTATGACTCTGTGACTTGAATCCTTCTCGGAGTTTTTCTTTCTAAATGTTCACCATTCTTTCTTGACTGTCTTGCCTTTCAACCTAATTTCTCAATTCACTGAAGCCAATTGTCATACTCTTTAATTGCCTTTATTTAAATTTAAGGCACTGGTTCGGGCCCATATTAATCATCCTCAAAGTAATGTGACGTTCTTTGCTATGATCGGTCTTGCCTAGAGAATCTTTTGCTATGAGATTAAGTAAACTGGCCTCTTTACAGATTACCATGTATAAAGTAGCTTGTTGTCTTATTGGTTTCAGTATGTGTTGTTCTAAATACACTCTTACCACCTCATCTAGGCTAGCTGTATCAGTTGATTTATCCACTCTAAATGAAGATTTAAATCACCCACAATTGCATTAATTTTTAACAAGCTCCTATTATTTCTTGATTTATACTGTGTCCTACAGTGTACCTACTAATATACTAAGTAATATCTTTCTTTTGCTATGTCTTATTTCCACCCAGCTGATACTACATTTTGATTTTCTGAACCAAAATTATTTCTTGGTACTGAGCTCATGCTTCAACTACAGATCTACTCGATTTCCTTCCCTTTTCTTCCTATCTTTCTGAAATTCAAATACTCTTGACCAAGTCCAAAAGCTGAATATCCATTTTTTGTTTGAAGTTGGTACTAATAGCTCTTGTAAAGAAAATATGAACTTTGCAAAATGTTAGTATTTTAATAATTCTTTAGCACAGTTTTACACCAGCATAACAATTTGTTTGTGTCCTAAGTATTTTATAAATTGAATTCTCACTTTTTTCTTTTCTAGGACCAGTTATTGTTTTGTGATGACTGTGATCGTGGCTATCACATGTACTGTTTAAACCCACCAATGGCACAGCCTCCAGAAGGTATTGTATTGCCTTGATGAGCAGGACTTGCTTGTAACAACCATTAGATATCTTCAAGTCTCTGAAGTTTAGGCACTGTGAGCTCTCACTTCACTCAATTGAGTGTTGTCACCTCAACGTGGATGCATTTTCTTTCTCTATTTGTCCTCCAGATTTCCCATGAAATATCAGTTTGTGTCCATGAAATTTTTCAATAACCTGTCAAGTGAATTCTCTTTTAGCAAGTTTTTTTTTATTTGTTATTGGGAATGTGACAGCTTTTGTCGCCCATCCCTACCTCCTCTTGAGAAACATTTAGTAAATGTGACTGGAACAAAGTGATGGTGCCAGTGAATCTCCTTTTACACTGTTTCCACGTGCAGTAGATAGTGCATTACACAGCCGAAGAGCTTTCTGCATTGCTGCAGAATAGCAGTCTGCAGGGCAGGCAGACCATATCACCGCACTATCTGCCTGTACATGGCATTATGACTGGATTTGATTTTGTCAGTCCCTGATATGTACCCACATGGGTGGTGAGTGAATGCAAGGAGCTTGACTGTTATTTTCAGGCTTACAATCATCAGTGCCCCATAGAGATAACCAATTTGGTTGAAACAGTTTACTGTGAGCTGCATTGGGAATTTGTGTTGTAAGTGATCTGTGATACAGTGAGCAGCACTGGAAGTGTTTGTGGGTGTTTCATGATACTGAGACCTGCAGAGAGTTTTGATTTTAAATGCTACATTCTTTCCAACCTGCAGGAAGCTGGAGTTGCCACTTGTGCCTGAAACAACTGAAGGAAAAAGCTTCTGGTTATGTGAACAAACCCTGATTTAGCATCATCAATTTTTTTTAATATATATATATTTTTAAGATTAGTTTTATTTAGATGCATGTGATCAGTGTTCAACACATTTGCACAGTGGAGCTAAAAGAAAATGAACCTGTTTTTGTTTCATTCATTGAAGCAAAGCAAACCATTGGCCACCAAGCCCATATTTCAGTACTACAATCAACACAAGTCTGATTCTTCTCGGCTGCCATTAGATGACAATGTTATGGCCAGTAAATATAATGGTTTTAAAATGTTCAGTGTTTAAAATTTGCTGTGGTTACATTTTAATGTGACTTTAATCCTCCATTTCCTATGTTTTAATTCACCTTAACATACTAAAAAACGTGGTCGCCACAACATTTTACAGAACCTTTCTGAAGAAGGGTCTAGGCCCAAAACGTCAGCCTTCCTGCTCCTCTGATGCTGCTTGGCCTGCTGTGTTCATCCAGCTCTACACCTTGTTATCTCATTTTACAGAACTCCATGATTTTTGATGATTTAAGTGGAATGACTTCTCAAATTCCACATTTTAATCAGGACTGAGAAAATCTGCCAAGTATTATTTCTTCTTTAACATGGAGTTTTGCAAAACAATTGGAAAACGTGATCTGAATGTTCGTATTGATACTTTCAACAAAACCAACTTCAGTATGTAGTCCATAAAACCTTTTCAAATATAAAAGTTAACTACATCTGTCTGTCCACTGCCCTTACATCCCTCTGCTACTAGCAAACTCCATTCTAAAGCCGGAAGCTAATTCTGAACACTGATTCTTAATACTCTGCTCTACAGACAAAAGCCTCAAGTGTTACTTTAAACTTGAAAGCTTTACATTTCAACAGCATTAGTATTTTTATATATCTTCATTATGAACCTTAAAAGCTGTCTTTATTTTCTTAATAGGCTGCCGACCCAATTTATGTTTGTATATATGATAAACAGTGATTGTGGAGGATCTTTTTGTAGTGTTCAGAGGGGACCTACAATATGATCCTTCTCTGCTGTTTCATTCCTACACGCCTCTACACTCATTTAAGAAAAGCTGCTGAAATATTGCAGGAGAATCCCATCAGTCTTTAAATAGTGAGCATTTTTGTGCTTTAGTGCCATTTCTTAGTGATTTATGAGAAGCCAATAATCCAGAATATTAGCATGTTCTCATCAGTATTTTTGCTTAATTAAAATGTGAAAATAGTGTTAGTTTAAAGCTGTTTATATCCTTGACACAGTCTTTCAACGTACTTCCTTGTTGTAGACCAGGAATTGGGAACAACATCAGATGTATTGGGAGTACTGCACTGTCAGAGATGTCTTCTTTCAAATGAGGTGTTAAACTGCTTGTGCTGGTCAAGGAAATGATCCAGTGATCACTATTTAAAGACCAGGCAAGTTCTAATGATGCCTTGAATGATATTTAGCTCTGTATCAACATCTCAAAATCAGAAGATCTGATCATTATCACGTTGCTCTTTGTGGGAACTTGCTGTGCATGGTTTGCGTGCTGTGTAAGGTCATGTAATATTACACCTCTTCCTGTGATGTACACTGTCTGATTAGCATATTACTAATAGAATTAATCAATTAAACTGCCAAATGAATTCTCCAAACATATTCATGTTGAAGTGCCCCCCTCCCCCAATGTTGCCATTCTTGACTTCACACACCAGTCACAGAATTGTAACCAATTTCTTGCACTGTGCTGCTGAGCCAGTTGTATGTTGAAGTCAGTCAGCTCAGATGAAGCTACAAACTTTACTGGATGACAACTGCAGTTTGATTTAGATTACCACAAATTTGGGCATATGTGTTGCACTTTGGATATGGAAGTTCTTGCTGCTTGTAATGCTGCCTCATTACCAGCGTTCACCCTGACAATTTTAGGCGCTGTTATTCTTTTAGGTAGAGGCACAATGAAACTCCAGCAGACCTCTAGTCTGGGCTCCAGTTTGTCTATTTCAGGTGTCCAAGGCAATAAAAGAAAATCAATGCAAATGTTGAGAGGTGCCAATGAGGCTCCCCAAAGACCCTTACCGCTATGTTGCTAATGAAAGTTCTTTGTCCCCACAGTATCTTCGATGAAAGATTATTGAATGCGTACTCGGTTTAATTATACCAGGCTCAATTATAACACTTCTCAATTTTTTTTTCATTCATTCATGGGCCAAGTGCATCACTGGCCAGCATTTATTGCCCAGAGGGCAGTTAAGAGTCAACCACATTGCTGTTGGTCTGGAGTTACACTTAGGCCAGACTAGATAAGGATGGCAGTTTTCTTCCCTAAAGGACATTAGTCAACTAGATGGGAATTCCTGACCATCAACAATGGATTTGTAGTCCTCATTCGACCCCCTAATTTCAGATTTTTTATTGAATTCCACCATCTGCCACCGTGGGTTTTGAACCTAGGTCCCCAGATCATTACTTGGGGCTTTGATTTAACATTCTGGTGATAATATGGGTTTGCTGTTTGGCGTCAGTAAATTTGATTTTTTTTTTCCTTGTATCTTAATGGCACGTGGGCGTTGCTGTTTGGACCAATGTTTATTGTTCATCCTAATTGCCCTGGTGAATGTGGCGTAGATATACCTATGGTACTGTTAGGGAGTTCCAGGATTTTGACCAGGTGACACTGAAGCAAGTGATATTTTTCCAGATCAGGATGATATGTGGCTTGGAAGGGAATTTGCAGGTGATGGTGTTCCCATGTGTCTGCTGCCATGTTCCTTCTGAATAGTAGAGGCTGCAACATTGAAAGGTGCAATTGAAGAAGCCTTGGTGAGTTGTTTCAAGTACATTTGTAGATCCATTGGTGTCAAATGGAGTGAAAGTTGAAGATGTCAGTGCCAGTCAAGTGGGTTGCTTTGCCCTGGATGAATATGAGCTCCTTAAGTGTAGTTGGAGCTGCACCCGTCTAGGCACTCCTGACATTATTCTGACATTCTCTAGGAAATCCAGGATGGGAAATGAATAATTAAATACAACACCCACATCCCATGAACAAGTAAAAAGAATCCTCAGCGAACATCCCCATTTATGACCTTCTCATGGAAGTTATCCTAAGACCTTAGAAGAGGGGATTTATAACCCCATGCCTTATTTTTCTCCAGTATTTAACTCTGACTAGCAGTTTTGAGCTTTGGGAAACCTGTCAGCTAAATGGAGGTGAGGGACTGCTGCTTTGGAGGCAAGTGCTTTTGAAAGTGTGGTGCCATTTGTGTTCTGAAGAAGCGAATGCTAGCAGAGTAGGCTGGAGGCGCTGTATGATCTCCTACTGCTCCCAAGGCTTATTCAGTTAAGATTACACATCTGGAATGGGGAATTGTTTACTTAATGTCAATTAGACAAGTTTCAAAAGGATCCACCTGTTATCTTTAGACCCTAGGCCAAACAGTGGACATTAAATCAACCTTTCAAAATCTGGGGGTCACAATTGCTCATAACAGTGCGCCTGTGCGACACCAATAACCCTGGTTGCCTTGACCAAACAGAAGGATCATATAGCCTGATTGACAAATTTGTCCACTTTTTGACATTTTGGCCTCCCTTTAACTGCTGTGTCATAGAGTTATAGCGTTGTACAGCACGGAAACAGACCCTTTGATCCAAGTCACCCATGCCAACCAGATATCCTAAATTAATCTAGCCCCATTTGCCACCATCTGGCCCATATCCCTCTAAAACCCTTCCTATTTGTGTACCCACCCAGATGCCTTTTAAATGTTGTAATTATACGAACCTCTGCTACTTCCTCTGGCAGCTCATTCCATACACACATGAAATACATACAGCATCCTCTGCATGGAAACTTGCCGTTGGGTCCCTTTTATATCTTTCCCTTCTGACCTTAAACTTATGCCCTCTAGCTTTGGACTCCCCTACCCTGGGAAGAAGACCTTAGCTATTCACCCTATCATGCCCTTTACAAACCTCTATAAGGTCACCCCTAAGCCTCTGACGCTCCATGGAAAATAGCCCCAGCCTATTCAGCCTCTCCCTATAGCTCAAACCCTCCAACACTGGCAGCATCCTTGTAAATCTTTTCTGCAACTTTTCAAGTTTAATAATGTATTTCCTATAGCAGGGAGACCAGAATTGAATGCAGTATTCCAGTGGTGGCTAACCATTGTACTGTACAGCCACAACATGACATCCCAACTCAATACACTGACCAAAAAAGGAAAGCATACCAGCTTCTTCACTACCCTGTCTACCTGTGACTCCACCTTCAAGGAACTATGAACCTTAACCCCAACATTTCTTTGTTGGTAACATTCCCTAGTGTCCAACCATGAAGTGTATAAGTCCTGCCCTGATTTGCCTTACCAAAATGCAACACCTCACATGTATGTAAAACTCCATCTGCAACTCCTCGACCCATTGGCCCATCTAATTAAGATCCCGTTGTACTCTGAGCTACTGTAGTCTATGGTTCTCAGGCTTCTCCTTGCAGCCTTTCTTAAACAAGGGCACAACATTAGCCACCCTCCAGACTTCCAGCACCTCACCCGTGGCTGTAGGTGATACAAATATCTCAGCTAAGGCCCCGCAATTTCTTCCCAAGCTTCCCATAATGTGTTGGGATACATTTGATCAGATCATGGAGATTAATTTACCTTTATGCTTTTTAAGACCTCCAAGCTCCTCCTCCTTCTGTAATGTGGAGTGTTTTCAAGACATCAGTATTTCTTTGCCTGAGTTCCCTTGTTTCCATGTTGTTCCTCCACAGCAGATACTGATTAAAATTTATAAATGCAATAATTTGGTACCAGTCTGTTGCATCAAAGCTGCTGCAGTCAGATGTCTGGCTTTTCTGTCAGGATGGTTTATTTTATTCTTTAAATCAGGCTCCCACAACCAGGTTTCAGTTGAACAATTGGTGGTATCAGAGGATTGAGGGAAACCTAGTTATGAAGTGGACTTGAACAACTGGTTTAAGGTAATTAGTTATAATTACCCTGCTTTGTGGAGCAGGAGTAGTTTTCCTTTCAGTCCCACCATCACCATCTGATCACTCGGGGCAACTTGCAGATATTTCCCCCATCATTTCACTCCCTTTGTTAAAATATCGTGGTGATTTTCTTCACTTAAATGTTGTAGGTGCTGCTGCATGAATTTAAGGTAAGGAACCACAAAGGACCGTAAGCATTTTTCCGTTATATTTCAGATAGAGACAATTGATTATGTATAGATTAGAGTAACCACCACATAAGAGTGAAGTAAGGTGAGGAGACTAGCTTTCTTTAAACTACTACATCCAACATAAAGATTGAACCTGCGCTGTTGGCCTTATTTTACACACCAGTCTAGTCATCAGCCAGTTGAACTAACCGACCGCTGCTTGACATAGATTCCAGCTATACGGCTATAATGAAATAGCGTTATGGCTATTTATTTGTAAGGATTGGGATTAAGGAAAAGCTTTACTCAGTCACATTCCTGTGCTCCAATATAACCTGCTGCCAGAACAGAACTTAAAAGTAATGTCACTACAAACACTGAAGTGTATATTCTCCAATGGGAACACTTTTTTTGCATGAACCTTAACATTGCATACAGCAATTTAGATTCATTACTTTGGTCAAAATATTGTTTATTTCTGAAAATGAAAGTTCGTTCAATGCTGTCCTTTATAGCTGCTGTCCGAAACAGGACCACTAGCAATAGACAGCAAAAGTTGTTTTCAACCGAAAGAATAGCTTAAGGCTTTTATTTTGAATGTCCGTTACAAACTACCATTTGTATGTATTTTTTGTTTGTTTAGTAATGCACTTAATTATTTTGTACGACATTACTTTTGTAACGTGAATATCCAATGGAATAAAGTCACAAATGATTGGTGATGTCACATTAGGTTAGATATTGTTAAAGATCCCCCTGTAGTTCTGTTAGTTACTACAGTACAGACAAAAGGCACAGTGCGATAGTATTACAATTTTGGGAGCTGCTGTTAAATCTCCATACAGTTAATTTAATATGTAACTCAATGCGTTGTTTCTTCCTAAAGAAACTTCAAGTATAAACCATGGCTTTGCAACGAAAAACAATCATATGAGTAATACAAATATGTTTCTTAATTCCTCAGACTTGCATCAGTTCAACATTTGTTTTCATGATTGTTTTAACAAAGTAAAAGCAAAGAATCCTTTTGATTCTTTAAATCCTTTGGAAAAGAAAAGTCCGTTCATAATAGGTCCTTCACATACGGAATGACCCTGTTCAGTGACAGTCAATTTAACATTTCACGGTTGCAATTGACTGACTTGTGGAGATCGAGATGCAGTTGCATCATGGTATCCACTTTTGGTGATTCTGTGACTGTTACTCCTACTGAGTGAACAATATAGCACAGTGAATTGTCTGTTCCTGTTATACAGTTCATGAGTAGAGGTGCATTAGCGTTGTTGCAGAACAAAAATAAAACTCTGGAAACAAAGGTGCAGGGCTGCAGATCATCATCCTGATGGAGGAGAGGATGCCAGACATCATTGCAGTTCCAATGACAGACCTATCTTAAATATACTCAATCACTACCCTCCACAACCTTCTATGGAAATGAATTCCATAAATTCACCACTCTCTGGCTGAGGAAGTTTCTCCTTATCTCTGTTCTAAAGGTTGTCCCTTTACTTAAGGCTGTGCCCTTGGGTCCTAATCTGTCCTGCTAATGGAGACATCTTCAAAAGGTCCCCTCTATCCAGGCCTTTCAATATTGTGTAAATTTCAAATAGTTCCCCCCCCCCCCCCATCCTTCTAAACTCCATTGAGTGTAGAGCCAGAATTCATCATATGTTGAGCCTTTCATTCCAGGAATCATTCTCATGAACCTCCTCTAGACCTGCTGCAGGGGCAGTACATCCTTCCCGAAGTATAAGCCCCAAAGTTGCTCATAATATTCTAAATGTGGTCTGACCAGAGCCTTATAAAGCCTCAGAAGTACACCCCTGCTTTTATATTTAAGCCCTCAAAATAAATGCAATTGTATTTGCCTTCCTAACTACTGACCTGCAAGTTTACCTAAAGAGAATCTTGGACTAGGACTCCCAAGTCCTTTGCACTTCAGATTTCTGAATTTTCTCCCCATTTATAAAATAGTCTATGCCTCTATTCTTCCTACCAAGTGCACCTCACACTTTCCTACATTGTATTCTATCTGCCACTTGTCCAAATCCTTCTGTAGCCTCCCCGCCTCCTCAATACTATCTGTACCTCCACCTATCTTTGTATCATCTACAAACTTAGCCAGAATGCCGTCAGTTCCTTCATCTAAATCATCAACGTATGAAGTGAAAAATTGTGGTCCCAACACTGACCCTTCTGGAACACCATTAGTCACCAGTTGCCCTCCTGAGAAGGACCCTTTTATCCCCACTCCCTGCTTTATGAATAATTCATATCCCAATACATATCCCTGCAGGACACCGCTAGTCACATCTTGCCCACCCATTATTCCGACTCTGTTTCCTGCTACTCAACCAGCTTCCTTTCCATGTCAGTAATTTGCCCTCAGTTACATGGGCTTCCACCTTAGCTAACAGTCTCTTGTGTAGGACATTATCAGACATCTTCTGGAAGTCCATATAAACAACATTCATCAACGTACCTCTGTCCCCCACTTTTGTCTCACCTCTATGCAGTTTGTCAGGCATGACCTACCCTTCGTGAATCCATGCTGACTCTATCTGATTAACTGAAATATTTTGAGATGATCAATTTCCCTATCCTTGATTAGAGACTCCAATAATTTCCCAACCATAGATGTCAGGTTAACTCGTCTGTAATTCCCTGATTTCTCTATCACCCTTCTTAAAACGCAGAGTGAGCATATGAACACATTTCCAATCCAGAGGTACAACTCCTGAATCCAGGGATCTCTGAAAGATAAGGTTAGGGCATTGGCAATGTGCTGTCCTACCTCCTTTATCACCTGTGGATGGAAACCAGGTATTTGTCACTCTTCAGCTCTATTAATTTCTTTGGGATTTCCGGCAAGCTATCCTCCTTTTCTGTTGTGAATACTGAAGCAAAATAATCATTCAGTATGTCTGCCATTTCCCCATTGTCATTGACAATATGCCCACTCCCAGCCTTCAGTGGGCCAGTAGGACTATTAACCGACCACTTTTTCTCTTTATATAATTATAAAATGTCTTCTCATTGCCTCTTCTGGTCCTTGCAAGTTTCCTTTCATGATCCTTTTTAGCCACTCTTGTAAGCTGCTTTGTGGCCCTTTGTTTGTACTTGTCCCATGCTGTGGAATCTGTATTGTTCTTTACACTTTTGTAAGCTCTTTAATCTTATCTGTCCCTTACCTCCTTAGGTGTCCATGGCTGTTTTAGTGAGGTGGGAGTTTTTCATTCTCATGGGTACAAACTGCTTCTGAATAGCATTAAATGTTTCTTTAAACACCCTCCACTGTTCCTCAGTTGTTTGACCTACTACCAGAACATCCCAGTTTACTGTAGATAGTCCCTGCCTCGTCCCATTAAAGTCTGCCTTACTTAAATCCAAACTTCTAGTATCCAATGATAGTAGGAACTGCAGATGCTGGAGAATCTGAGATAACAAGGTGTAGAGCTGGATGAACACAGCAGGCCAAGCAGCATCAGAGGAGCAG
>NC_063339.1:81299999-81300738 GCF_021869965.1 Rhincodon typus
AACGGTCTTTCTCAGGTATGCAGACACCAACCTTCTCCTCACTACAAGGCACCAAACGTAACAGAAAAAAAGTGTAAAAAAAATTAACCCGCCACGTTCTTTCATTTATCCTCTATCCTCCAGCCAGCCACTACAGCTCCCTCCGTTGCCAAGCTCTATTGATTGTCTAAATTTTTGGAACTTGTTGTGTGGATACAGCCAGAATCACTCATCTCCAACACCACAGACTGTCAAACAGCAACCAATCAACATCAAAACTGGAAGCTTCAGTACTACTTTCAAACTAGAGAGGGGCAGTTGCCTTCATTTCTTAATGTTGATAACTAGAGTGGTAGTGAGAAAGGTAGTGAGTGCGAGAGAGAGCAAAAGCGAAATCATTAAAATCCATGCTTGAGACACACCGGTCAGAATTCTCTTATTTGAAATAATTCCGCTTTTGTCATATTCAGTGATTTATTTTAGTTTGAAAATTATTTCAGCTAGAAATTTACACAGTACAGTATTTCAAATTGTAGATTGTTTTAAAGTAGGCAAGAAGGAACCGGACTCTGATTCTAACGTTGATTCCTACAGGAGCTTATGATTCATTTACGGTCTCCGTTTTCAGGAATGCAACCAGCTGTACCACTTCATTGATGATAGCTTTTCGCTCACAATCTCTCTCTCTCTCTCTCTCTCTCTCTCACACTGACCGTGCCGGTGGTCTCTCACTCACTCACTCTCTCTCTCACACTGACCG
>NC_063339.1:81330738-81400683 GCF_021869965.1 Rhincodon typus
TGAAGAAGGGTCCAGACCCGAAACGTCAGCTTTCCTGCTCCTCTGATGCTGCTGTGTTCATCCAGCTCTACATGTTGTTATCTCAGATTCTCCAGCATCAGCAGTTCCTACTAATGCTTAAACCTGAGATTAGTCTGTAAAGTTGAGGACTTTACTGATATAGAGAAAGCACTTAATTTCTAAGTAATTTCCCAAAATTGTTTTCTGATTTGAGGCAAGTGAAGACAGAGTAATAGAAAATAGGTACCATGTGCTAGTCAGAGTAGGAATGGCAGGATAGCTAAGTTGAATACGTGGCTTGAGATATAGTGCAAGAGGGACGGATTCAAATTCCTGCAATATATGGAACCAGTTCTGGAAGAGGTAGGACCAGTAAAACTGGATGGTCTGCACCTGGGCAGGTCTGGAACCAATGTCCTGAGGGGAGCGTTTACTAGTGCAGTATCGGAGGGTTCAAACTAATGTGACAGGGGCATGGGAACCAATGCAGGAAGTTGGAAGAAAGTAAAGTGGGGACAGAAACAAAAAGCAAGAAACGGGAAAAATGAATGCGGAAGGTAGAGAAGCCAAAGACAAAAATCAAAAAGGGCCACATTACATCGTAATTCTAAAAGGGCACTAAATATAAATTAAACAAGCCTGAAAGCTCTGTCTCAATACGAAGAGCACTTGAAATAAGGTGGATGAATTAACTCTGCAGACAGTTATGTATGGATACAATATAATTGGGATTACAGAGACTTACATCCAGGGTGAGCAAGGATGGGAACTCAACATCCGGGGTATTCAATTTTCAGGAAAGATAGAGGGAAAGGAAAGGGAGGTAGGGTAGCATTGCTAAATAAGGAGAGTTTAAAACAATATTAGGGAAGGACATTAGCCTAGATGGTGTGGAATCTATATGGGTGGAGCTGCAAAATACCAAACGGGTAAAAAACGTTAGTGGGAGTTGTGTACAGACCACCAAACAATAACTGTGAGGTTGGGGATGGTATCAAACAGAAAAGTAGAGATGTGTGCATTAAGGGTACAGCAATTATTATGGGTGACTTCAATCTGCACATTTGTTGACCTAACCAAACTGATAGCAATGCAATAGAGGAGGGTTTTCCGGAATGTACAAGGGATGGTTTCCTCGACCAATATGTTGAAGAACCAACTAGAGAGCAGGCGATCCTGGACTGGATATTGCATAATGAGAGTGAATTAATTAACAACCTTATGGTGTGAGATCCTTTGGGGAAGAGTGACCATAATATGTTAAAATTCTTCATTCAGATGGACAGTGACACGTTAAATCTGAGACTAGGGTCCTGAACTTAAAGAAAGCTAACTTTGATGGTATGAGGCTTGCATTGGCTAGGATAAGCTGGCCAAGGATACTTAAGGGGTTGATGGTGGATAGGCAATGGTGGACATTTAAGGAACATGTGGTTGAACTTCAACAATTGTACATCTCTGTCTAGTGTAAGAGTAAAACAGAGAAGGTGGATCAACCATGGCTAACAAGGGAAATCAGGGATAGTGTTAAAACCAAAGAGGAGGCATATAAATTTTCCAGAAAAAGCGGTGAACCTGAGGACTGGGAGAAATTTTAAATTCAGCAGAGGAGGACAAAGGGTTTAATTCATTAGGGGAAAATAGAATATGAGAGTAAGCTTGCAGAGAACATAAAAATTGACTGCAAAAGCTTCTATAGGTATGTGAAGAGAAAATGATTGGTGAAGATAAATGTCCCTTAGAATAGAACACATACAGTGTGGAAACAGGCCCTTTGGCCCAACAAGTCCACACTGACTCCTTGGAGCATTCCACCCAGACCCATCCCCCTTTAACCCATCTAAGCTACACATCCCTGAACACTATGGGCAACTTAGCATGGCCAATCCACCTAACCTGCACATCTTTGGACTGTGGGAGGAAACCAGAGTACCCGGAGGAATCCCACGCAGATGTGGGGAGAATATGCAAACTCCACACAGTCACCCGAGGGTGGAATTGAACATGGGTCCCTGGTGCTGTGGGCCACCGTGCCACCCTTATAGTTAGAATGAGTTGAATTCATAATAGACAACAAAGAGATGGCAGACCAGTTGAACAAATGCTTTGGATCTGGAGGAGGACACAAATAACCTTCTAGAAATGCTAAGTAACAAAGGGCAAGCATGAAGAAGGAACTGAAGGAAATCCTTATTAGTCAGGAAATGGTATTGGGGAAATTGGGGATTAAAACCTGATAAGTCCCCAGGGCCTGATGTTCTGCATCCCAGAGTACTCAAGAAAGTGGTCCTAGAAAAAGTGGGTAAATTGTTGATCATTTTCCAGTATTCTATAGACTCTGGAAGAGTTCCTATGGACTACAGGGTAGCTAATCTAACCCCACTTTTTAAAAAGGAGGGAGAGAGAAAATGGGGAATTATATGCTGGTCAGCCTGACATCAATGGTGAGGAAAATGCTGGAGTCAATTATTAAGGATTGTTAAGCTTTTTCCCAGAGTGGGGGACTCAATTACTAGGGGTCACGATTTCAAGGTGAGAGGGGAAAAGTTTAAGGGAGATATGCGTGGAAAGTTCTTTACGCAGAGGGTGACGGGTGCCTGGAACGCGTTGCCAGCGGAGGTGGTAGAGACGGGCACGATAGCATCATTTAAGATGTATCTAGACAGATACATGAATGGGCAGGGAGCAGAGGGATACAGATCCTTGGAAAATAGGCTTTAGGTAGAGGATCTGGATTGGCGCAGGCTTGGAGGGCCGAAGGGCCTGTTCCTGTGCTGTAATTTTCTTTGTTCTTTGTTCTTTGATGTAATAATTGAGCATTCAGAAAGCGGTGACAGAATTGTTCCAAGTCAGCATGGATTCACTAAAGGGAAATCATAGTTGACAAACTTGTGGAATTTTTCGAGGATGTGACTCGTAGTGTGGACAAAGGTGAATAAGTGGATATTGTGTATCTGGACTTTCAAAAGGCTTTTGACAAGGCTCCACACAAGAGATTCGGAAACAAAATTAAAACTCATGATATCAGAGGTAATGTATTAATGTTGATCGAGAACTGGTTGGCAGACAGGAACCAGAGAGTTAGAATAAATTGGTCCTTTTCAGATGGTAGTCAGTGACATGTGGGGTACCGCAGGGTTCAGTGTTGGGACCACAACTGTTCACAATATACATTAACGATTTGGACGAAGGAATTGAATGCAATATGTCCAAATTTGCAGATGATACTAAGCTGGTGGCAGTATCTGCTGTGAGGAGGATGTTAAGAGGCTGCAGAGTGACTTGGGCAAGCTGGCTGAGTGGGCAAATACTTGGTAAATGCAATATAGTGTGGATAAATGTGAGGTTATTCACTTTGGTGGAAAAAAACAGGAAGGCAGACTATTATTTGAATGGTGGCAGATTAGGAAAAGGTGAGGTGCAATGAGACCTGGGTGTCATGGTGGAACAGTCACGAAAGGTTGGCATGCAGGTGCAGCAGGCAGTGAGGAAAGCTAATGGCATGCTGGCCTTCATAGCAAGATGATTTGAGTATAAGAGTAGGGATGTCTTGCTGCAGTTATACAGGGCCTTGGTGAGGCCATACCTTGAGTATTGTGCGCAGTTTTGGTCTCCTAGTCTGAGGAAGTACAATTTTTGCTGTTGAGGAAGTCTAGTGGATGTTCACCAGACTGATTTGAGGGTTGGAGGACTAACATACGAAGAAAGACTGTATTGACTGGGCTTGTACTCATTGGAATTTAGAAGAATGGAGAGGGGCGCGGAATATCATAGAAACATATAAATTCCTGATGGGACTGGACAGGCTCGATATGGGAAGAATGTTCCCGATGTTGGGCAAGTCCAGAACTAGGGGTCAGAGTCTAAGAATAAAGGGCAAGCCGTTCAGGACTGAGATGATAAAGAATTTCTTCACACAGAGAGTTGTGAACCTGTGGAATACTCTACTCCAGAAAGCTGTCTGGATTAGTTTGTTGCAGGGGTATGGACAGAAAGCAAGAATGGGATACTGCAATTATATGATCAGCCATGATGATATTGAATGGTAGTGCAGGCTCAAAGGGCCGAATGGCCTACTCCTGCACCTATTTGCTGTGTCTACCTCTGGACAAACAGTCCAGAAGGTTAACTCCACATATTACACCTTTCAAGTGGTATTGTTTTAGCAGATTATCTTTTGTATATATGTCAGCTCCAGAAATATTTCTGTCTTACACTTTGGAAGGTATCAAGGATGTAGAATGTCACATGGACCACTCAATAGTAAAGGAACCCACATAAAAGGTACATGGACAAAGAATTCAAACAGTGATGAAAATTATACAGAATGCAGGTCCAAAATTGTGTGAGAAGTGCAAGTTTTCAAAACCTAAAATAAAATGTCTTGGACATATTATCCATGCTATTAAATTCACACAAGAACAGAAATCTAGATGGGAATTCCCGCTGCCTAGGAATGCCAGAGACCTTCAAAGATTCCTTGAGTAAGTTTCTACTGACTTTTTATTGACTGTGGGCACTGTGCTTGTGGGTGTTGCTGGATAACGTTTATTCCCTGTCACCAGTTGCCCTTGAGAATTTGGTGGTGAGCTGCCTTCTTGAACTGCTGTAGTCCATGTACAGTAGGTTGAACCACAATGCTGTTAGGAAGGGAATTCCAGAATTTTGACACAGTGACAG
The DNA here is from genome assembly GCF_021869965.1 of Rhincodon typus. NCBI lineage: Eukaryota > Metazoa > Chordata > Chondrichthyes > Orectolobiformes > Rhincodontidae > Rhincodon > Rhincodon typus. The sequence continues at coordinate 81,335,419 of NC_063339.1, forward strand.
TGAAGGAATCATGATATATTTCACTCAGGATGGTGAATGGTTTGAAGGGGAACTTGCAGGTCGATAGATTGATTGATTGATTTATTGTCACGTGTACCAAAATACAGTGAAAAGCTTTGTTTACAAGCAGTACAGACAGATCATAGTAATCAAGGATGTACAGAACAAAACAACTTAGACAGAGGCATACAGGTTACATTGCATAGGATGTGCGCGAGGCGAGATCAATGTTAGCAAGATCATCATTATTTGAGGTTAGAGAGTCCATTCATAACAGTTAATAACATCTAATAACGGGTGGGAAGAAGCTGTTCCTGAACCTGCTTGTGCGTGTGTTCAGGCTTCTGTATCTTCTGCCTAACAGAAGAGGTTGTAGGAGATCATTACTGGGGTGCAATGGGTCATTGACGATGTTGGCAGCCATTATGTGGCAGCAGGCCACATAAATGGAGTCCATGGCCGAAAGGTTGGCTTTTGTGATGGTCTGGACTATGCACATCACCTTCTGTAGTTTCTTACAATCCTGGGCAGAACAATTCACATACCAGGCCGTTATTCACCTGGACAGTATGCTTTCCATGGTGCATCTGTAGAAGTTGGTGAGGGTCCTTATGGACATGCCAAATTTCCTGAGCCGCCTGAGGAAGAAGAGACGTTGTTGTGCTTTTTTGATTGTTGCATCTACATGGGTCACGCCAAGGAACCTGATGCTCTACACCCTCTCAGCCTCAGTTCCATTGATGTAGATGGGGATGTGTTCTCCTTTTTTTCTGAAGTCAATGGAGGAGGACGTGGAACTTTCTGTTGATGGAGCCTTGGTGAATTTCTGCAGTGCATCTTGTAGATAGTACACACTGCCACTATTGACGTGATGAAGGGAGTGGTTGAAAGTGCTTGTAACAAGGTCAGCCAGGTGGACTTCATAGAATATGAGTTCCCTGATTGAGGCTGTTAATCTGGTCCAATCAGGGAGCCCTGGCTGACAGATAAGAACGGAAGGGTCAGTCAACCTGTTGACTCTGAGAGCTGGTTCTGAGGGAGCTGGATCAGTGTTAAGGACTTTCCACATGTAAATAAAGTGTGACTTGGTGATGGGATACCATCCTCTGTGGAGTTATTTTAGTGGCAGCATGCTCCTGAAGAAATATGCTCGCAACAGTCATTGTTGAGTTGGGATAAATGTTTCTGGTATCATGCTGTTATTTGGGGAGGTTGACCTGTTCGATCCTGCTGTCAAAGACTGGCCCCAGTTCTGGAAAGGATGCAATTTTTTTTGGGCGAATAACATTGGGGCAGTCAAAAAACAATAAATGATTCCCCTGATGTGGATCTGCAGTCTTTTTAGTTATTACGAGCTTAACTCTGAAGAATTAAACTGCATTTACTTCAATGCAAGGGGTCTTACAGGTGAGTCTAATGAATTCAGAGCATGTATGGGAACGTGGGACTGGGTCATCATAGCTATTACAGAAACTTGGATGAGGAAAGGACAAGACTGCTAGCTCAATGTTCCAGGTTATAGATGCCAGAGGAAGAATGGAAAGGGGGGCAAGAAAGCAGGGAGAGTGGCATTTTTGATTAAGGAAAACACTACTACTCTAATTAGGATAATTTTTAGGAATCATCCAGTGAAATTAAATGCTAGAAATTAGAAACAAGAAAGTGATCATCATCTTGACGAGATTGTACTATCGGCCACCCAGTAGTCAGAGAGAAATTGAGGAGCAATTATGTCGAGAGATCTCAGATATATGTAATGGTAAGGGATTTTAATTTTCCAAACATTGACTGGGTCTGCCGCAGTGTTAAAGGCTTGGATGGTGAGGAATTTGTTAAAGTGTTTGGGAATTTTTTCTTTATCAATATGCAAATATACCAACTAGGGAAAAAGCAAAACTTGAACTTCTTTTGGGAAATAAGGCAGGGAAAGTGACTGAAGTTTTAGTAGGGTAACACTTTGACATTGGTGATCATAATTCTATTAGTTTTAAAATAGTTATGGCAAAGGATATGCCTTCCATAAAAGTTAAATTTCTTAGTTGGAGTAAGGAAAATTTTAATGTTATGAGACGAGAACTTTCAAAAGTTGATCGGAGTACACTGTTCACAGGTAAAGGATGACTGACAAGTGAAAGATTTTCAAAAGTGTGACAATGAAAGACCAGAGGCATTATATTCCTGTTAAAGTGAAGGGTAAGGCTGGTAAGATTAAGGAACAATGGATGAATAAAAATATTGAAGTTTTAGTCAAGAATAAGAAAGATCGTATATCAAATATAGACAACTGGGATCAAATCTTGAAGATTATAAAGAGTGTAGGGGCACTCTTAAGTGGGAAATCAGGAGAAAATAAAGGAGATATGAGACAGCCTTGGCAGATGAGGTTAAGGATAATCCAGAGATTCTAGAATTACATTAAAAGCAAAGAGCAACTACAGAGAGAAAAGGGCCCCTTAAAGATCAATGAGGTCATCCCTATGTTGAACCTCAGGAGATGGGAGAGATTCTAAATGAATACCTCATGTCAGATTTTACCGTGGAGAAAGAAATGGAGGCTAGAGAACTCAGGGAAATAAATATTGATATTTTGAAAACAATTCACATTGCAGAAAAGGAAGTGTTGGAGGTCTTAGAAAACATGGAGATGAATAAATCACTGGGGCCTGATCAAGTGTATCCCAGGACACAAGTTAGGTAAGAAATTGAAGGATTCCTAGCAGAATTATTTGTATCAGCTATAATCACAGGTGAAGTGTTGGAGGACTGGAAGATGGCTAATTCTGTGTCCATTTTGTTTGTCATTTATAGAAATAATTTGGATGAAAATATAGAAGGCATGGTTAGTGAGTTTGCAGATATCACCAGAATTGGTGGGATATTGGACAGTGAAGAAGGTTATCTAAGATTACAAAGACATCTTGATCAATTGGGTCATTGTCTGAGGAGTGGCAGATGGAGTTTAATTTGGAAAAATGCAAGGTATTGCATTTTGGTAAAACAAACAAGGCAGAAGTTATACAATTAATGGTAGAGCCCTGGGTAGCGTTGCAGAACAGAGAGACCTAGGGATTCAGGTATATAATTCTACAATAAGAACAAAAATTTCTGGAAAGGCCCAGCGGGTCTGGCAGCATCCATGAAGAGAAATCAAAGTTAACGTTTCGGGTCTGGTGACCCTTCCTCAGAAATGATGGTAGCTAGGAAAATGTCATTTTTTAATGCAGAAGATAGGGTGGAGGGGAGTGGGTTATATAGGTGGGGATAGAGCCCAAAGAGAGAGAAGAACAGTTGGACAGATAAAGGAGTGGATAGTGGTCTGGCTAGGAGCTGTTAATGAAAACTGTTAGTGGCTAACAATGGGTTGTGTTTCATAGCAGACTATGGGATCACAAGGCCTGGTGTGTAGGGGGTAGGAGCTAGCCCTAAAGTTATTGAACTCGATATTGAGTCCAGAAGCCTGCAGTGTCCCCAAGTGGAAAATAAGGTGTTGTTCTTCCAGCTTTTGCTGAACTTCACTGGAGCACTGCAGCAAGCCTGAGACAGAGATATTGGCCAGGGAACAAGGTGGTGTGTTGAGGTGGCAGACAACTGGAGGCTCAGGGTTCTTTTTGCAGGCAGAATGTAGGTGTTCTGCAAAGCAGACACCCAGTCTATGCTTCGTTTCCCCAATGTAGAGGCGACGACATTGTGAGCAGGGAATGCAGTAGACTAGATTGTGTGAAGTGCAGGTGAAGTGCTGCTTCACCTGGAAGGTACGTTTGGGCCTTTGGATACTGAGGAGGGAGGAGGTAAATGGGCAGGTGTTACACCTTTGGCAGTTGCAGGGGATGGTGCTGTGGGGCTGTGGAGGGTGTTGGGAGTGAAGAAAGAGTGGACCAGGTTGTTCCAGAGGGAACAGTCCCTGCGGAAGGTGGACAAGGGAGGGGAGGGGAATATGTGTCTGGTGGTGGCATCTCGTTGCAGGGGGCAGAAATGGCAGCTGATTATTTTCTGGATGTGGATGCTGGTGGGATGGTAGGTAAGGACAAGGCAAACCCTATCATTGTGGCGGGAGGGAGGAGAGAGATTGAGAGCCAAAGTGTGGGAGATGGGTCGGACCTGGTTGAGGGCCCTGTCAACAATGGTGCTGGGGACTCCTCCGTTGAGGAAGAAGGTGGACATTTTGGATGCTCCCTTGTCGAAGTTGGCATTATCAGAACATATGCGACAGAGACAGAGGAGCTAGGAGAATGGAGCAGGTTGCGAAGATGTATAATGCAGGTAGCTGTGGGAGTCGGTGGGTTTATAATGAATATTAGTGGCCAGTCTATCCCCAGAAATAGAAACAGAGATGTCAAGGAAGAGAAGGGAGGAGTCAGAGATGGACCAGGTAAAAGTGAGGGCAAGGTGGAAATTGGAAGCGTAATTGATAAACTTTTCCAATTCCGGATGAGAGAGGGAAGCAGCACTGAAGATATCATCAATATATTAGAGAGAAAGAGTTGTGGGTAGGGGCTGGAATAGGACTGGTACAAGGAATGTCCCATGTACCCCACAAAGAGAGAGGTATAACTGGGACCCATGTGGTATCCATGGCCAACCTCTGACCTGAAGAAAATGAGAAGAGTTAAAGAGAAGTTGTTTTGGGTGAAGACAAGCTTCGTCAGGTGGAGGAGGGTGGTGGTGGCTGGAGACAATTCAGGCCTTTGTTTCAGGAAGAAGCAGGGAGCCCTGATCCCATCCTGGTGGGGGATAGATGTGTAAAGGGATATGGTGAAAAGGAAGCGGCAGGAACTGCAAATTCTGAAACCAGCGTAAAGCATCAGAGGAATCATGGATGTAAGTGGGCAGGGACTGGACCATGGGAGAAAAGACCAAGTCAAGATAAGAAGAGAGGAGTTCTGTGGGGCAGGAGCAGGCTGAAACAATGGGTCTGCCCGGATTTTCGGAAGGAGGTAGATGTGTGCCGTGCGGGGTTGTGATTTAATCAGCTTGGAAGCAGTAGCGGTGGAGATCACCAGATGAAATGAGGTTAGTGACCATAGCTGATACAATGTTGGGGTCCATGTTGGGGTCATGGTCCAGAGGGAGATAGGAGGTGGTATCTGAGAGCTGGCACTCAGCCTCTGCAATGTAGAGGTCAGTACGCCAGACTACAACAGCACCCCTGTATTTGCAGGCTTAATAACAAATTCAGGGTTGGATCTGAGTGCATGCAGTACTGTCACTTCGGTGCGGGGAGATAGGTTGGAATGGGTAAGAGGGGGCAGAGAAATTGAGGTGACCAATATCACATCGACAGTTCTCAATGAATAGTTTGAGTGCAAGTAGAAATCCAGAGGAAGGGGTCCAGGTGGAAGGAAAGTGTTGGAGGTTGGTGAAGGGGTCTGTGAGACAAGAAGAGGACTCTTGTCCAAAGAAATGGGCACAGAGGCGAAGACAACAGGAGAAGAGTTTGATGTCATATAATGCACAAAATTCATTAAGGTGGGACGCAGAGGGATAAAGCTGAGACCTTTGCTAAGTGCAGATTGTTCAGCATCGGAGAGCAGAAGGTCAGTAGAGATGGTGAATGTGCGACAGGACATGGGCTTCGGGGAGGGGTGGAGTCAGAGGGAAGTTGCCTGCCACTTTAACACACCACCCTGTTCCCTGGCCAATATCTCTGTCTCATGCATGCTGCAGTGACCCAACAAAGTAAAGCATAAGCTAGAAAAGCAACATCTCATTTTCCGCTTGGGGACACTGCAGCCCTCTAGACTCAATATCAAGTACAATAACTTTAGGGCTTGAACTCTCCTATGTCCTTGCCCCACTTCCACCAGGCCTTACGATCCCATAGTCTGCTATTACACACAACCCATTGTTAGCCACTAACAGTCTCTATTAACAACTATTCACCATCCTAGCCAGGTCATTCTCCACTCCTTTGTCTGTCCAACTAGTCTACCCTCTCTTTGGGCTCTATCCCCAACTATCGTTTACTCCTTATCCCTCTCTCCACCCACCCTTTCTTCTGCATAAAAATTAACATTTTCCTATCTACCATCAATTCTGAAGAAGGGTCACCGGATCTGAAACATTGACTCTGATTTCTCTTCACAGATCCTGCCAGACCTGCTGAGTTTTTCCAGCAATTTCTGTTTTTGTTTCTGATTTTCAGAGTTCGTAGTTCTTTCGGTTTTTATTTACATAACTTTTTGAAATTTGCATGACAGGTAGACACGATGGTTAAGAAGGCATTTAGCATGCTTGCCTTCATTACTCAGACTTTTGTGTATAAGATTTGGGAATGTCATGTTGAGGTTGTACAGATCATTTGTGAGGCCTGTTCTGGAGTACTGTGTGCTGCTCTGGTTGCCCTGCTATAGGAAGGATGTTTTTAAATTGGGGTGGGTTCAAAAAAGATTTACCAGGCTGCTTGAGGGTTTGAATTCTAAAAATAGTCTAGATAGGCTGGGACTTTTTTCACTGGGAGCATAGGAGGTGACCTTACAGAGATTATAAAACCATGAGGGGCATAGACAAGGTGAATAGCTTTTCCCTAGGGTGGGGGACATATGGGCATGAGGGGCAACTATTTTACACTGAGAGTAGTTCGTATGTCGAATGAACTGCCAGAGGAAGTGGTGAATGCAGGTACAGTTACAACATTTAAAAGACATTTAGATAAATACCTGACTTAGGAAAGGTTTGGATGGATATGGTCCAACGCAGGCAAGTGGGACTAGTTTAGTTTGGGAACATGGTTGGTGTGGACTAGTTGGACCGAAGGGTCTGTTTCCATGCTGTATTACATATGACTTTATGACTCTGAGACACCAGATGCTTAAAACCTTTCATGAGTTGTTGGATTTAGTTAAGAAATTTTACAACCCCAACCCTCTTGTAATTCTGAGACGCTATTGGTTTTACTCAGTAATTCAAGAGTCAAGGAATCTATATTGAGATTTTAGTCAGGGTTAAGATGACTGGCAGAGGCATGTGACTTTGGTTTAACCCTTAATGAGACGCTGAGACTGTTCGATATGGAATTAATGATGTAAGCATGCAAAAGCGCTTACTAGCTGAAGCCCAGCTGGATTTCAAACAGGCTGGACAACTGAATAAAAACCAAAAGAACTGTGGATGCTGTAAATCAGAAACACAAACAGCAGTTGCTGGAAAAGCTCAGCAGGTCTGGCAACATCTGTTGAGAGAAATCGGAGTTAACATTTTGGGTCAGTGAATACCTGTTTGCAGGCACTACAACTAGCTTTATCATTGGAAAATGCGAGAAGTGGAGCATATGAGTTGCAGGGTTTTCTGATGGAAGTGGATACCCTAGCCAGTCCAATTGACTTTGGGGAACACCACTTGAGTGAAGACAATTGCGTAACCTCACCCAGCCCACATCAAAACCCTAAAACCAAGGCAACCTCTGCCAAACGATTAAAATTTTCCTCAGGACTTGGGCCAGCAAGCCATTCTAGTTGCTGCCTGTATGCATACTCGAGACAGCAGAAGAGTCCCACCGGACATAATTTGAGTAAGAGAACTCATAGGCCAGTACCCAGGAGTGTCCACACCCTGGAAAGTCTGCCTGCATCTGCTTTGGAAAAATTAAATTGCTTAGCAGCATCCGAATGAGAACCAATCAAAATAAATGTCTGGTTAAATAGTTACCCGGTTCAAATGGTGGTCTGTAACAGCGATTGCGGAATCAGTCTTGACCAAAATTTGGTCTGGACTCCAACTCTTGTGTTTGTGCAAGATCTTGGCTAGACTGAGAATCTATACAAGGGAACCTTTACAGATTAAGGGTACAACTTTGGTTCTGGTCTCTTAAGGTTCAGTTACCGCTGATTATAGTAAAAGGATTGGACCAAGCTTGATGGGGTGAAATTAGTTGAGAAAGATTCACCTAGATTGGCTGAACAATTTTAGATTTTAAAATGGTTGCCTTAGTGAAGTCTTAATTAAATACCTGGCATTTTTTCTAGGGATTGTCAAAGGAGCCAAGGCCAGCTTGCATGTTGACCAGGAAGCAATTCCCTAATTCTGCAAGGCCTGCTAAGTGCCATTTATGTTATGGGCAGAAGTGTAGGCAGAAATCAGAAGGCTGGGAAGTGAAGGAATCATTGTCAAATCAGTGTAGTTTGCAGAATGGGCAGCATTGGTCATACCGAATGTGAAGTCCGAACAGTCAATTCGCCTTTGTGGGGATTTTAAACAAACAGTAAATCGCTTTTCGCAGCTGGATATATACTCAATCCCTCGCATTCAGGATTTATATGCAACGCTGGCAGGGATGCTGTCCTTGATAAAGCTGGACATGAGCCATACATACTTGCAATTGTGGTTAGATGAAGATTCCGAGAAATATGCTACAATTAATACCTATAAGAGTTTGTACCAATATACAAGACTGCTGTTTGCGGTATTGTCAGAGATGTCCTGGAGCTGAGATGACTGACCTCCAGCAACCACAACCATCTTCCTATGTGCCAGGTATGACTCCAACCAGCAGAGAGTTTGCCCACTGATACCCATTGATTCCAGTTTTGCTAGGGTCCCTGATGCCACACTCCGTTGAATACAGCCTTGATGTCAAGGGCTGTCACTCTTGCCTCACCTCAATTGGCAGAGGTTAATGAGCCCTGAGACAGTTCTTACACAAGGGTCAACAATGATGCTGGAGTGTTGACCAGCAAAAGACTTTTGACAAAATCAAGCACTCCTGGTCTCTTTGGAAATTCTGACACAATATTATCTTTGTCCAACCGTTGCAGCAGTTGGTGCAATTTTTTTGGCTGATGATATAAAACCAGGTGGGAGTGTAAGTGATGAGGATGTGAAGAGGTAATTTAGACAGGTTGAGTAAGTGGACAAATACATGGCAGATACAGTACAACATGGTAGGAAAAATGAGTGGCAGAGAATTATTGAAATGGTGATAGATTAGGATATGTGATGGACAAAGGGACCTTGGTATCTTTATACACTGGGAGTAGCAAATCTAACAGTAAACTGGGAGAAGTTGAGTTTAAATCAAGCTGTAAATAAAAGAGTTCACACAGTGACTCGCATGGACTTCAGCAGCATTATTCTGGGAAAGAAAACAGAGTTAGACCCCAAACACACAACAAATCAGCCTGCATTTCCATAAGGTGCACACATTGTTTTTCCCAGCACTTCACTCAGTCCTGAAATCACCCTTATCCATCATCCAACCACACTCGCACCCTTTGTTCTTTCTTAAACATCCCTGATTCTACTGCCATCGCAAAGGACAGATTCAGCTGACCCTGTTACCACCTCATCTCACTTTGAAATCCCAGGAAGGTATTTTCCCCAGGGTAGTGGAGTCCAAAACTAGAGGGCATAGGTTTAAGGTGAGTGGGGAAAGATTTAAAAGGGACCTGAGGGGCAACGGTTTCATGCAGGGGGTGGTGCATGTATAGAACGAGCTGCCAGAGGAAGTAGTAGAGGTGGGTACAATTACAACATTTAAATGACAGATGGATTGATATGTGGATAGGAAACATTTAGAGGGATATGGGCCAATTGCAGGCGAATTGGACTAGTTCAGTTTGGGAAACCTGGTTGGCATGGATGGCTTGGAGTGAACCATCTGCTTCCACGCTGTATGACTGATTCTGTTCAGTGTTTCAGCACTGACCAACCTCTGTCACTAGATGGGGTGATATTAGGCAATTGTTGAGTGTATCTTGTTTCCAATTATAGCAGATAATTGAGGCTTTATTTCTATATTCAGCTATTTATTTTAATTTCAGATTTTTTTAAAAAAGGAAACCACAGTGCTATGCAAGGATGATACTGTAATTCAATTTCTAAGTTGGTTTCTGACAGCGAGAAATGTCAGAAAAGAGCGAACTCCAGTTTTAACTTTGATTGGTTTTCCATTTGTTTTTCATGATATCTGACTATTGCTAACAAGGCTAGCATTTATTGCCCATCCCTAAATGCCCTTGAACTGAGCAACTTGCTATGCCATGTGGATGGCTGATAAGAGTCACCCCACATTGCTGTGTTGGCCAGACCAGATAAGAATGGCAGATTTCCTTCTCCAAAGAAGATCAGTGAAAAACAGTTGATGACACTTGTCACTGTCACCATCACTGAGACTAGTTTGATATTCCAGATTCATTAACCGAATTTGAATTTGAATTTCTTCAGCTGCCATGTGAGATTTAAGCTAATCTTTCCAGAGCCATATCAGGCTTGAAACATTAGCTGTGTTTCTCTCTCCATGGCAGCTGCCAGACCTGCTAAGTTTCTCCTGTTGTTATTTCTCACAGCATTAGTCTAGGTCTCTGCATTACTAATCCCATGACCTTCCCACTACACCACTGTATCCCCAGACGGAAGCCCTTAAAGCCATTTCACTGAGATCTGTGATTTTCAGGCATGTAACTGGAAAATTTGGTGAAGACCTAATGTGGTTTTTAAAATGTTTAATCATCTTAAACATCAGCTCAGTTAATTGGCCTGTACACTTGAGTGAATACATGCCTAGTTGACATGAAAATGCACATTGAAGATCAATCTGATGAAGACCCCCATTTTCTTCCCCCGCACATTCAGTTCAAAAAGCCTGATACCTTTCCTGTAGAGGTTCCCTTGTATAGATTCAGTCTAGCCAAGGTCTTGCACAAACATAAGCATTGGAGCCCAGAGCAAATTTGGTAAAGACTGGCTCCTCAATCACTGTTACAGCTACAAGCATGCCCCAAATCATTGATTCACTCTGTCTTCAAACTGTAAATCCAGCTGTTAATAGCTCTGCAAAGGCAGACAGACCATAAGATATAGAAGCAGAACTAGACCATTCAGCCCGTCAAGTCTGCTCTACCATTCTATCACAGCTGATATGTTTCTCACCCCTATTCTCCTGCCTTCTCTCCGTAACCCCTGACCTCAGTACCAATCAGGAACCTAACTATCTATCTTAAATACACTCAGTGACTTGACCTCCACAGTCCTCTGCAGTAATCAGTTCCGCCGGAAGGTGGTGAATCTGTGGAAGAAATGCCTTTAGTTCAAAACTGAACTAAACTAGACTAATCTAGATTCTGTTGCAGGACTTGCATGATATAATGGGCTATAAACACGAAGTTGAATAGAATCGCTGACAACGCATCCCTCTCCAAAGACCTCAATGCATCTATGCTTGTTTTGAACAGAAGGTCAGTGAAATGATGTCACTTGCCCCTACAGCCTTGGATGCACGTGCACCCTCCTGCAGATGTCAGATCGGCTTTGTTGAGAGTGAACCCATGCCCAGATGGTGTCCCCGGCCTTGTACTCAGATCCTGCATGGACTAGCTGGTTGGGAGTATTTGCAGACATCTTGACCCTCTCCTTACTATGATGTGAGGTTCCCGTTTGCTTCAAGAAGACCACTATTGCCCCAGTGCCAAAGAAAGAATCAGGCCATGTGCCTTAATGGCTACCACCCAGTGGCTGTGACATTCACCATTGTGAAGTGCTTCCAAAGGTTAGTAATGGCACACCAACTACAGCCTCCCAATTACCTTGATCCACTAAAATTTGCCTACTGTCAAAACGTCCACAGCAGACGACATCCCTCTGACCCTATACTCATCCCTGGAAGATCTGGATAGCAAGGACACCCATGTCAGTCCCCTATTTATTGACTTTAGTTCCCCCTTCAACACCATAATTCTAAACAAACCCATCCCCAAACTCCAAGACCTAGATCTCTGCTCTCCCCTCTGCAGCTGGATCCTCACTTCCTGACCTGCAGCCTGTGATCAGTAAGGATAGGTGACAACACCTCCATAATAATCCTCAACACTGGTGCCCTGCAAGAATGCATACTAATCCCCTTACTATTCTTCTTATACACCCATGACTATGTAGCCACATTCTGTCCTAACTCCATTTACAAGTTTACTGATGACACCACCATAAAGGGTCAGATCTCAAACAACAATGAGACAGTACAGGAAAGAGGTAGACAGCTTTGTGGCATGGTGTAAAGACAACAATCTTTCTCTCAATGTCAGCAAAATGAAGGAGCTGTTCATTAACTTTAGGAAGCAGAGTAGAGCACACAGAATCTGTATCAGCAGTGCTGAGGTGGAGATGATGGAGAGCTTCAAGTTCCAAGGAGTAAATGTCACCAAGCTGTCTACCTCTTTCTTGTACTCTCATCATTGTTTGAGATACGATCCACTATGATGGTGTCATCAGCAAACTTGTAAATGGAATTACAGCAGAATTTGGCCACACAGTCATGAGTGTATAAGGAGTATAGTAAGGAGATGAGTACACAGCCTTGTGGGGCACCAGTGTTGAGGATTATTGTGAAGGATGTTGTTGCCTATCCAGGACCACTTATGTTGATGTCACTGTCAAGAAAGCACACCAACACCTCTACTTCCTCTGAAAACTAAGGACATTTGGCATGACCACAATGACTCCTACCAATTTTTATAGATCCATCATAGAAAGCTTACTATCCAGATACATCACAGCTTGATATGGCAGCTGGTCTTCCCAAGACTGCAAGAAATTAGAGTTGTGAATGCAGTCCAGTCCATCACAAGATTCAGCCTTCCTTCCATTGACTGTCTACACTTCCTGCTGCCTTGGGAAAGCAACCAACGTAATCAAAGACCGCTTCTGCTCCAGTTATACTCTCTTCCATCATCTTCCATTGAGCAGAAGATACAAAAGTTTGAAAACTAGTACTAACAGACTTAAGAACAGGTTCTTTCCTGCCGTTGATGAACCTATGAATGGACTTCTCAAAGTAGAGTTGATCTTTCTCTGCACCTTCTCTGTAGCTGTAACAATATTCTGCATTCTGTTCTATTACCTGATGTACTTATGCAAAGCAATACTTTTCACTGTGTCTCAGTACATAGAGTCCCTACAGTCACCCGAGGCTGGATGCAAACCCAGGTCCCTGGTGTTATGAGGCAGGAGTGCTAACCACTAAACAACCTTATCCCCAATAATAGTAAATAAATAATAGAGTTGTCCCTTCATTCTGAGACAGTGCCCTTGGGGATCTTAGTCTCTCCTACTAGTGGAAACGTATTCTCCACATCCACTCTTTTCAGGCTTCTCAGTATTCTGTAAGTTTCAATCAGATCCCTCCTCATCCTTCTAAACACCATCAAGTACGGACCCAGAGTCCGGAACTGCTACTCGTGACAAGCCTCTCATTCCTGGGATCAATGCTGTAAACCTCCTCTGCATCCCTTCCAATGCCAGCACATCCTTCTTCGATACAGGGCTCAAAACTGATCACAATAGTCCATATGTGGTCTGACCCAAGCCTTATACAGCCTTAGTAATACATCCCTGCTTTTGTATTCTCGCCCTCTTGAAATGAATGCTAGTATTGTATTCGCCTTGCTAACTGCCAATCGAACCTGCATGTTAATTCAACAGAATCCTGAGCTCCGAAGTCTTGTGCAAAGACGGTGCATAGTCTTTGTTAGAATAAACAGACTTTGGGATGTGTCAGGAGATACGTCAATCTCTGCAAGCGCTGTAACTTATGGCAGTGGTGCACCAGCCTATTCTTGCTCAATTGCAGCAACACTGGGACTGTGTACACTGATTGTTCATAACACTCAAAGAACCTGAACAACAGATCAAAATCAGCATCTGAAGGACTGTCTACCTTAAAATTGACTAAGCAATTGACTAGCATATGACTGACAAAATCATAGAATCCCTACAGTCAGGCCATTCAGCCCATTGAATCCACAACAACCCTCTGAAGAGCATCCCACCCAGAGCCGTCCCCTACCCTATCCCTGTAACTCTGCATTTTCCATGGCTACTCCACCTAACCAAACACATCCCTGGACACAATGGGCAATTTAGCATGGCCAATACACATATCTAACATGTGCCTAACCTACTAAATCAGCCAATGAATGATGAATTAATATGTAACAGACTAACATGATCTCCTGGTGCATGATTGACATACCAGAAAAAATATGATTAATGGCTATTCAGCCCATTGCGTCCACTCCACTATTCAGACAGACCATGGCTGATCTGATTATCTTTAGCTCCACTCTCCTGCCTGTTCCCCATAACCTTCCCTCACTGATTAAAAATCTGTCTGTCTCAGCTTTGAGTATACTTAATGGCTCAGCCTCAACAGCCCTCTTTGGTAAAGAATTCTACACAGATCCACTACTGTCTGCTTTAGATGCATAACACGTTATTCTGAGATTATACCCTCTGGTCTTAGACACTCTCACAAGGCGAAACAGCCTTTCTGCGTTTACCCTGGCACATTCCCTAAGAATCTTCTATGTTTTGATAAGGTCATCTCTCAATCTTCTAATTACTAATGAGTACAAGCCCAACCTATTCAACCTCTCCTCATAGGACAGTCCCTCCATACCTGGTATCAGCTGAGTGAACCTTCTCTGTACTGCCTCTAATGCCGGTATATCTTTCCTTAGATAAGAGGCCCAAAACTATTCATCACTGAACTTGGATGTTGGCTTTTTTTGGTTCATGGATGAGGACTCTCAATTCCCTCTCTGCTACAGCTTTCTGATGTCTTTCTCCACTTAAACTTAAGCTCCTCTATTCTCCTGCCAGAGTGAAAAACCTAACACTTCCCCACATTATTTTGAATTCACCAAGATTGGTCCACTCTGTTTATATCCCTCTGACTGTGTCATCATTGCTACTTGCCTTCCTACATATTTTTGAGTCATCCACAAACATGATCATAGTACATTCATTTTCCTTATCCAAGCTATTAATATATGTTGTAAATAATTGTGGACCCAGCTCTGATCCCTATGATACAACAGGTTGCCATCCTGAAAATGACCTCCTTATTCTAACACTGTCTTCTATTAGTTAGCCAATCCTTTATCATGCTAAAATACTACCCCCAACACCATGGGCTCTTATCTTAAGTAGCCTAATGTTTGGTACCTTATCAAACACTTTCTGGAAATCCAAATATACTACATCCACTGCTTTCCTTTTATCTATCCTGCTTATTACCTCCTCAAATAACTTATCAGGCATGATTTTACCATTGTGAAGCCATATTTACTCTGCTTGATTATATTAAGCATTTGTAAATGGTCTACTATTTCATCCTTTATAATAGACTAACATTTTTTCAGTAACAGATATTAAGCTAACTGTTTGATAGTTGCCTCTGTTTATGTCTCCTTCCTTTATTAATAAACGTGTTGCTTTGGCAGTTTTCCAATCCTCTGCAACTTTTCTAGAATCTAAGTCAATTGACTAATGTATGATGACTGTCATATAACTGATCATACAAACTTCTAACAGCCAACATACAGTCAAAATACAACCAGTTGAAGGACTGAATACAGCAAATTTACCAAGATACTACTAACTTACAGCAGAAATGTGACTGACCAATACCTAACTGACTGACATGCAACTCACACCAATATACAACTCACATGTAACCAATGAAAAGATAATCAACATATGACTGACTGATATACATCTGTATGACCAATGTACAAGTCACTGACTGTCAAAGAAACAAACATTACAATGGACATATTGCCAAGGATGTGTGACCAAATTAACTTATACTAACACAAGACTGATATGCAATAGGGATACTGTCATTCAGCAGACTGTACGGATTGTGAAATATGTCAAATCGGTTTGCCTTCATGGGGATTTCAAACAAACAATAAATCACTTTTCACAGCTGCATTAGTGTCCAATCCCTCACAGAGGATTTATACGCAAAGCTGGCAGGGGGATGTCCTTCACGAAGCTGGACATGGGCCATACTTACTTGCAATTGTGGTTATATGCGTATTCCCAGGACAATGCTACAATTAATACCCATAAGGGTTAGTGAGACTGCCATTTGGGGCATCCTCAGCCTGTGCAATTTTTCAGCAGATGATGGAACACATTTTACAAGGTCTACCCCAGGTCACCATTTATCTAGAAGGCGTGCTAATAACAGGGAAGACCAATAAGGCGCACTTGGAGAACTTGGACATAGTCCTTAGACATTTCTCCCAGATATGCCCTAGATGGGGAAAAAACGTGTGCTCCAGGCACCCCAAGTGGCCTACTTGGACTGCAGAGTCAACAAGACTGGCTTACACCTGTTGGAAGGTATTTTAAATGAGGGTGATCAAAGGTGCCCTGGCTCCCACATCAATACTGGAGCTTAGGTCTTTCCTTGGGCTGGTGAACTATTACAGAAAGTTCATATAACCTGGCCTCCATCCTGGCACCTTTGCAACGACTCTTTAAAAAAGCAGGTCAGCCTTTGAAATGGTCACGTAGCCAAGTCATAGCCTTCAGGGACGTAAAGTAACAGCCTACATGTTCACTGGATACCAAAATATCCTGGTTCCTATTTGATTATAGGACCACCCTTCATGCTGCTACAGGGATAGCTCCAGTGGAGTTGCTAATGGGGAGAAGAATCCGCACGAGGTTAAATCTGATCCTCCCAGACCCAATGGGTTGTGGGGGATTTTGGAAGATGAAATGGCATCAGGAATGCCAATGCCACTGAGAGAGAGAGAGACACAGTTTACTTCAGGGGACAAAGTTTGGTGTAGGAGCTACGAGGATGACCCTGCATCGGTAAGGGACATGGTTGATGTGAGGACAGGTCCCATGACATAGTGCTCGGTAGGAGAGATGGTCCTGAACAATCATGTTATGAAAGCTGTAAACTTGCAAACTATGTGGGAGGAAAATGTGCCCAGCTCCTCAACAGCCTTTCCAACTATAGTCCGGAAACAGTGTGTTCTCCCTCTCTGTCAGGGGTTGAAGATACCTTGGAATCTGAGATGGACATAGCTAATGTCACTGCCTCAATGCCTTGTCACCTAAAGAAGAGAATGAATTTCTTCCAAAATGCTCTGAGCTCTCAACACTAGCTACTGTGCATTAAATGCTGCCCATATGAGGCAGAGTAGAAGGAACCTGACCCAGAGCTAAAATGCCCAGGAGGAGCTACAAGTAAAAATGCCTCCTCCTACTCAGAGAGGTAGGGACGTAGTGATTGTAATGGGTTCAGTCAGGTAGACTCAGATGAATGGCCAAAATTTGGAGAGACAGAATGTGTCAGGAACCATAGACATTATAGGTCCTACATCAGGAACCTTACACATTAAGGCAAGGGAGTTTGGTGAAGGTGGGATAGTGTTCATTTTAATGCTAGGAGTCTGACAAACTAGGCAGAATAGGTGAGGGTGCAAAGTAAAAAATGGGGGCGAGATGTCATTGCTATCACCGAGACCTTGGGCAGGACTGGCAGCTCGATATTCAAGGATACAGGGTGTTCAAGCAAGACAGGGAAGGAGGTAAAACAAGACGTGGTGTCCCACTATTGAACAGGGAATCTTTTACAACAGTAAAGGAGGATGACATTTTAGAAGATTCTTCAAATTAAGCCATATGGCTAGAACTTAAAAAACAAAAAGTAGTAATCAAATTGTTAGGAATGTACCTTATCAAACACTTTCTGGAAATCCAAATATACTACATCCACTGCTTTCCTTTTATCTATCCTGCTTATTACTTCCTCAAATAACTTATCAGGCATGATTTTACCATTGTGAAGCCATATTTACTCTGCTTGATTATATTAAGCATTTGTAAATGGTCTACTATTTCATCCTTTATAATAGACTAACATTTTTTCAGTAACAGATATTAAGCTAACTGTTTGATAGTTGCCTCTGTTTATGTCTCCTTCCTTTATTAATAAACGTGTACAGGGCCCCTCAGGAAACAGAAGAGAAGACATTTAGAAAAATTTCAAGGAAGTGTAAAATTAGTAGCATAGTGATGATCATGGATTGCAACTTCAATACTAACTGGTGTAGTCACAGTGTGAAAGGCTTGGGATAGTGGCATTCTTAAAATGCTTCCAGGAGAGCTTTAAGGCAGTATTTAGAACACTCTACAAGAGGGGGCAATCTTGGACTTAATTTTAGGGATCAAAGTTGTGTAAGTGGTTGAATTATCAAGGTGGGGGGGGGGGGGGGGGGGTACATTTTGTAGTCAGCAATCATAACTCCATTAGATTCAAGATTGTTATGGAAGAGAATGGGCCCAAAATCAAATTTCTCAACTGGGAAAAGCTGCTTTCAGTAAGATCAGATACATTTTGGCTAGAGTTGACCAGGCCGGTGAACTTGTCTAAGTGTGTCTCAGAACAGTAGATGCATTCAAGAAGGGAACAGGGAGAGTACAGGGTCAACATCCTCCAATAGAGATAAAGGATGTGGCCAACAAAACCTGTGAATTCTGAATATCAGGGGACATACAGAAATGGATTAAGGGTAAAAAGTATATTTATGGTTGATACCAAAGCTCAAAATAGCAGAAGCCCTAGAGAAGTATAGGATGTCCAATAGAGAACATAAGAAGATAAAGGGGAGCTAGAAGGGAATAAGAAATGATAAAATAAAGGAAAATCCAAAGTCGTTTTACAGGAACATTAAGAGTAGCACAATAATGAATGAAACAGTAGTGGCTATTAAGAACTACGTGATAATTTGTGTGCAGAGGCAAAGGATGTAGAGAGGGTTCTAAATGAATACTCTGGGTCAGGGTTCACTAGTAGGAGGTGAAAGGTGCGTACAGAAAGCAGGGAAAATGTCTGTGATGCAATTAGATAAATTACAATTAAGGAAACTACAGGTCAATCAGTCTAACCTCACTGGTGTTGAGACTATTGGAAGCAATTCTGAGGGACAGAATTAGTCTGCATTGAGAGACAGGGAGTAATCAAGAATAGTCTGCATGGTATTGTTAAGAAAAGATCATGTCTGACCAACATGATTGAATTTTTTGAGTTAGTGACTAAGTGTGTTGATGATTTTGATTATAGTTCTTTGACTTCAGCAAGGCTTTTGTAAAGATCCTGCACGGGAGACATAGTTCATGGGATCCAAGGATAGTTAACAAATTACATCCTGAATTGGCTGAGTGGCTAGAAGCAGATGGTGATATTTGAGGGGTATTTTTCTGACAGGATGTCTGTTCTGTGTGACCTTGTTCCAGGAATAATGCATGACAGGATAGCAATAGGGTGGGTGTGAGATAAGCCATAGGGACAGAGTAGATAGTTAATGAAGTGAGTTGGGCAAGATACAATCAGAAATCTTGTGGGACATTGTGGCAAGGATAGAACATAGAACATAGAACATAGAACATTACAGCGCAGTACAGGCCCTTTGGCCCTCGATGTTGCGCCGACCTGTGAAACCAATCTGAAGCCCATCTAACCTAAACTATTCCATTATCATCCATATGTTTATCCAATGACCATTCAAATGCCCTTAAAGTTGGCGAGTCTACTACTTTTGCAGGCAGGGCATTCCACGCCCTTACTACTCTCTGAGTAAAGAACCTACCTCTGACATCTGTCCTATATCTATCACCCCTCAATTTAAAGCTATGTCCCCTCGTGCTAGCCATCACCATCCGAGGAAAAAGGCTCTCACTGTCCACCCTATCTAATCCTCTGATCATCTTGTACGTCTCTATTAAGTCACCTCTTAACCTTCTTCTCTCTAACAAAAATGGCCTCAAGTCCCTCAGCCTTTCCTCATAAGACCTTCCCTCCATACCAGGCAACATCCTGGTAAATCTCCGCTGCACCCTTTCCAATGCTTCCACATCCTTCCTATAATGCAGTGACAGAACTGTACGCAATACTCCAAGTGCGGCCGCACCAGAGTTTTGTACAGCTGCAACATGACCTCATGGCTCCGAAACTCAATCCCTCTACCAATAAAACCTAACACACCATACGCCTTCTTAACAATGCTATCAGCCTGGGTGGCAACTTTCAGTGATCTATGTACATGGACACCGAGATCTCTCTGCTCATCCACACTACCAAGAATCTTACCATTAGCCCAGTACTCTGTATTCCTGTTACTCCTTCCAAAGTGAATCACCTCACACTTTTCCGCATTAAACCCCATTTGCCACCTCTCAGCCCAGCTCTGCAGCTTATCTATGTCCCTCTGTAACCTGCAACATCCTTCCGCACTATCCACAACTCCACCGACTTTGGTGTCATTCGCAAATTTACTAACCCATCCTTCTGTGCCCTCATCCAGGTCATTTATAAAAATGACAAACAGCAGTGACCCCAAAACAGATCCTTGCGGTACACCACTAGTAACTGAACTCCAGGATGAACATTTCCCATCAACCACCCTCTGTCTTCTTACAGCTAGCCAATTTCTGATCCAAACTGCTAAATCACCCTCAATCCCATGCCTCCGTATTTTCTGCAATAACCTACCAATGGGAACCTTATCAAACGCTTTACTGAAATCCATATACACCACATCAACCGCTTTACCCTCATCCACCTGTTTGGTCACCTTCTCAAAGAACTCAATAAAGTTTGTGAGGCATGACCTACCCTTCACAAAACTGTGTTGACTATCCCTAATCAAATTATTCCTTCCTAGATGATTATAAATCCTATCTCTTATAATCCTTTCCAACACTTTACCCACAACCGAAGTAAGGCTCACTGGTCTCTAATTACCAGGGTTGTCTCTACTCCCCTTCTTGAACAAGGGGACAACATTTGCTAGTCTCCAGTCTTCTGGCACTATTCCTGAAGACAATGATGACATAAAGATCAAAGCCAAAGGCTCTGCAATCTCCTCTCTAGCTTCCCAGAGAATCCTAGGATAAATCCCATCTGGCCCAGGGGACTTATCTATTTTCACAGAGAATAGACACAGTGCTGAACGTCAGGTTTTTTTGGCTGTCATATCAATGTAACTTGTAGCTAGTTACTGTTATGCAGTGAACAATTGCTTCTTGAATACAAGAGACCCTCCTCATTAGACCAAAAAGTGGATGCAAGAGCAGGTCAGAGGCTAGGAATACTGCAGCAAGTAACTCGCCTCCTGACTCCCCAAAGACTGTCCTCCATCTACAACGAGAAATTAGAATTGGATATTAGAACTGGGTTTATTTTCACGTGTACTCAAGTACAAGTACAGGACTATAGTGAAAAGTTTACAATATTGCCTCATAAGACACCACCTTAGGTGGTAAGTATCTAGATACATATATTAGATCAAACAGAGAAATAAAGAAAAGAAGTTGCATTATCTTACCATTATTTATAGTATAGGTTAGAAAAATAAGAAGTAAAGTTTAAATGTTAAAAGTTTAAATAAACATTGCAGATCTTCTGTAGAAGGCCAGTAGTAGATCAACACAGGGGGCTTCCACACGTTCTGCAGGCTCACAAGCTGCTGACTACCTAGTCCAACAACCATCCCTACTCCACTCTGGGCACACTGGCCATCCTGCTCCACTTGGGCCTCCATCCCACTGGCCATCCCATTTGGATCACATATGCATCACATTGGCCACCCCACTCTGCTCAGGCCTCCAGACCACTCTGCTCCATGCCAATAGTCCTCTACTTTCACCCTATCCATGCCTCTCATGATCTTATACACTTCTATAAGATCCCCTCTCAGTCTCCTATGCTCTAAAGAAAAAAGTCCTAGCTTGTGCAATCTCTCCCTATAACTCAGTCCCTCAAGTCCTGGCAACATCCTTGTAAATTTCTTCTGCACTCTTTTTCAGTTTAATAACATCCTGCATCAAGGTGACCAACGCTGAACACAATACTCCAAGTGCAGCCTCACCAACATCATGTACTACGGCATCATAACTTCCTAACTTCTATACTCAATACCCTGACTGATGAAGACCAGTGTACCGAAAGCCTGCTTCAATGCCCTGTCTACCTGTAACTCCACTTTCAGAGAACCATGTACCTGAATTCCAAGGCCCTTCTGTTCCACTACACTCCTTAAGGCCCTACTATTCACCATGAAGCTCCTCCCTTGATTTTACTTTCCAAAATGCAACACTTCACACTTATCTATATTAAATTCCATTTGCCATTTCTTGGCCCACTTCCCCAGCTGATCAAGATCCTGCTACGATTTCTGATAACTTTCCTCACTGTCCATGATACTGCCTATTTTAGTGTCATCCGCAAACTTACTAATCATGCCTTGTACATTCTCATCCAAATCATCAATATAGATAACAAACAGCAATGGGCCAGCACCAACCCCTGAGGCACACCACTAGTCATAGGCCTCCAGTCAGACAAGCATCCTTCCAGTCTTACCCTCTGCTTCCTACCATCAAACCAACTGCGTATCTAATTTGCCAGCTCTCCCTGGATTCCACGTGATCTAACCTTCCAGAGCAGCCTACCACGTGGAACCTTATCAAAGGCCTTACTGAAATTCATATAGGCTACGTCTACTGCCCTGCCCTCATCAACCTTCCTGGTCACTTCATCAAAGAACTCTAACAAATTTTTGAGGCATGATCTCCCACGCACGAAGCCATACTGACTACTCCCAATCAAACCCTATCTTTTCAACTGCATGTATATCTTATCCCTCAAAATCTTCACAAGTAACTTTCCTACCACAGATGTCAAGTTTACTGATCTATAATTCCCAAGTTTTTCTTTGCAGTGCCTCTTGAATAAGGGCACAACATTTGCTACTCTCCAGTGTTCCAGGACTTCACCCATGGCCAATGATGATGGAAATATGTCAGCCAGTTACCCCACAATTTCTTCTCTAACCTCTTGCAGTGATCTTGGATATATCTTGTCAGGACCAGGAGATTTATCCATCTTCATACATTCTAATACTTCCACCACCTCCTCTACTTTGATATGGACTGTCCCAAAGATATCGCCACTAACTTCCCATAGTGCCCAAGTCTTCATGTCTTTCTCCACAGTAAACACAGGAGAAGTATTCATTCAGGACCTTGCCCATCTGTTGTTCCACACATACATGTCCACTTTGGTCCTTGAGGGGTCCTATTCTCTCTCCAGTTATTCTTTATCCTTTAACATACTTAAAGAATCTCTTTGAATTCACCCTAATCTTCCCAGCCAAAGCTATCTCATGCGCCCTTTTTGCGCTCCCTGATTTCCTTCTTCAGTAAACTCCTGTCTCCCCTACATACCTCCACAGATTCCCTTGATCCCAGCTGCCTGCTCCTGAGCCATGCTTCCTTCTTTGTCTTGGTTGTTGTGCCTGATGCTGCTCTATTATAGTGAAAGTGATGTCTGTCCTTCTCAATGTCGTCATCTTCCTCCTTGGAAGACACCTGCTGCTCTCTGAGCTCTTCGGCATCCATCACATCTTCTCGTTCCCTGCTCCAATTGTGCAGAGTGCAGCATGCTAGGATGATGTAGCATGCACTGTGTGGGATGTACTGCAAGCGTATTCTCCCCCACCCTCCAACAGATTTATCTAAGCATTGGATGTACATCTTCAACATTTTTGTGAAGAAGGGTCTCGGCCCGAAACGTCAGCCTTCCTGCTCTCTGATGCTGCTTGGCCTGCTGTGTTCATCCAGCTCTGCACCTTGTTATCTCAGATTCTCTCGCATCTGCAGTTCCTACTATCTCTTCAACATGCTTATTGTCTGTTCCATGATGGCTGTGGTCAAGGAGTGGGCTGTATTGTATCTATGCTCAGTCAGTGGGTTGAGTAACAGAGCCATTAGCCACGGTCGCTGAAGGTAGATCTTGTTTCCCAGTAGCCATCCTTGTAAAGCATCCAGCCCTTGAAACAAAGCAGGAACATGAGAGTCGAGACCACACTCGGTCGAATGCAGCCTTGATATCAAGGCCTGTCACTCTCACCTCACCTGTGGAATTCAGCTGTTTAGTCCATGTTTGAACAATGGCTGTAATGAGGTCAGGAGCTGAGTGGCCCTGGCAGAACCCAAACTGGGCATCACTGAGCAGGTTATTTCTGAGCAGATGCTGCTTCATAGCACTGTTGATGACACCTTCCATCGCTTTACTGAATAATATTGATGTTTCAGTAAAGAATCATCAATTTTGCTTTTCTACATTTCCACATATTGATCTGATTTGCTGTTTTTTTTTCTACTTTTTGTTTATATCAAGTATACTATGCTCTATAAGGAAGAATCCATAAACTCTTTTGAAAACCAGACAGCTAATTGAAGAAATTTCACTAAATTAACTAACCTCACCTTAAAATAAGCATTGTAACAAAAATCAAACTGTTAAAGAAAACCTAGCAAAATGAATTTTAAAATATTTGCACTTCCACCACTGCAGCGCAGTATGGACATGTCCTCAACCTGACGAACAAGGCTCCACCAGATAGATATAATGGACAAGGGCTGCCTTTCCACTTTCATTGAATTCCACTTCCCTCTGAGGCCTGAAGTCCTGCCTCTGCTAGTGAGAGTTAAGGTAACAAATATGAAAATAAATCCTGTGTGCTGAAGAAAGCCACTGCTACGTGTCATGAAAATAAGCTGCACAGACTCTAAATAGATTTGTAATATAACAGAAAAAGAAAGGGAGTGTCTGATTTGAATCTCAAACAAATATCCAAACCAGCACAACAGCACCATGAGGAAGTCCAATATTCTATCAACTGAAACAAGGCCAACAGAAATCAAATGGAGTATTCTACATCCTAGTTAATATCTACACTTTTAATCAGTCCTACTAAATTCACTGACTTATGTACATAAATTCCAGGTCCCATTACTCCTGTAGCACTTTTAGAATTTACCTTTTGTTTTGTATTATCTCTCTATGTTCTTCCCAACAAAATGGATCACTTTATACTGCTTTGCATTAAATTTCATCCTGTCAGATTTCAATTGTCTGCTTATAACACCAACCTCTCAGCTGTCTGTTTTGTAATGTCCACAACTTTTGAAGTTGCATCCTGTACACAAAATTCCAGATCCTTAATGAACTTCAGGATGAGCATGTATCCCAACACTAATCCCTAGGGAACTCTACTATAAACAGTTCTAAAAAGCACAATTCATCACTATTCACTGCGCCAATTTCGTATTGGTGTTGCTGCTGTCCCTGTCATTCCATGAGCAACTTTGTTCACAACTCCATCGTAATAATGCAACAAGGAAGGAAATAGAAGATGAGTCTGAGGAGATGTGAAAGACAGAATGAAAAAAGTGAGGAAAACGGGATTAAGACATGCACATGAAAAGGAAACAGAAACAAAATGGGGGTGGAGATTATAGTTTGAAGTTGTTGAATCCAGTGTTAAGTCTGCAAGAATATAAAACATCCAAGTGAAAGATGAAGTATTATTTTTATTACATTAAGCTTCATTCAAACACTGTAGCAGGCCAAGGACAGAAGAGTCTGAGTGACAGAAAAGTAAAGAACTAACATGGTAAAGC
Source organism: Rhincodon typus (assembly GCF_021869965.1). Taxonomy (NCBI): domain Eukaryota; kingdom Metazoa; phylum Chordata; class Chondrichthyes; order Orectolobiformes; family Rhincodontidae; genus Rhincodon; species Rhincodon typus. The sequence continues at coordinate 81,360,682 of NC_063339.1, forward strand.
CGGTGTAATCCCAGGTTCTTGCTATTCCACAAAGTGGTGACACAGTTTCTGTTTAGCCAATGTAGAGGAGCCCATATTGTGAGTACTGAATACAGTATTGGGAATGCATATTTATATTATAACAACTTCAAACTTTTATTGGAACATAAATTGAGAAAAATGGAAGTTTGGATACAGCTGTGTTGCAGAGAATGTAAAAGATATGTTTCTTTTCACACTTGAAGATTAACACGTGAACACGTGATGTTCACTCATTGGTTACACAATGTCATGGAGCTTTTGGAGAAGCTAGATTTGATAATTTTGTTAGACAAACTGGCACCATGGTGCCTTTGTGATAAAAGTTGTGATAAGCGTTTTTTTTATTCATTCATGGGATGAGATTGTCGCTCATTTATTGCCATCCCTAACTGCCCAGAGGAATTCGGTTTCGAAGATAGGCTGGAACTTCTTTCACTGGAGAATAAGAGGTTGAAGGGTGACCTTTATAAATGTTTATAAAATCATGAGGGGAATAGATAAGTTGAATATTAATGGTCTTTTCCCTAGGTTGGGGGAGTTTTAAGGTGAGATTGAGAGGAAAAGATTTAAAAGGGACCTGAGAGGCAACTTTTTCACACAGAGATTGGTTTGTATGCGGAATGAACTGCCAGAGGAAGTGGTAGATGCAAGTATAGTTACCTTTAAAAGACATTTGGATAGGTACATTGATAAGGAAAGGTTTAGAGGGACATGGGCCAATCTCGGGAAGGTAGGACTTGTTTACTTTGAGAAATTTCGTTTAGTTGAACTGAAGGGTTGGTTTCCATGCTGTTGACTGTGTAACTCTATGACAAACTAATTTCTGGGATCCTGATGTGCATCCAAAGGCAGAAACATAAGTCAGTGTAGCAACAACCTGATCGGGTCTGAACCTCGCCTCAGTTTAAGTGACACTGCATAGACCTGCAACGTAACCAAAGTTGACAGGTCTCAGTCTGTGAGGTTATACAGTGTCCTGAATGAGTATCTATGAGGAGACATTTTTAATGATTGTTGAAGTTGGCACTGAAAGCTGCTGTAACCAAAAAAACCAAAAAGCCACATAGCTTTGTGAATGTCAAATTAACAAAACTGCCTGGGTGACCTCCTGAGGCAAGGTCTGGGAAAGTGGGCAAAATGTATCAAATCGGAGAAAAGGAAGGTTATCATCATGCCAGTCACCAGCCCCGTCCGATATCTCTGGCTTCAAGAGCATCCAACTGGCATTTCTGCCCGCAACAGCACAGCAAGCTCCTAGTGGATCTGGGAAACACGAACACCCACTTCAGATGGGAACTGATCTCTCAGGTTATCAAGGCCATCGATAAAAAAGTAAGATGATAGCCTACTGGCATTATTGCTGGACTATTAACCCAGAGATCCTGATAATGCTCTAGGGAACAGGGTTCGAATCCTGCCATGGCAGACGGTAGAATTTGAATTCAATAAATATCTGGAATTAGTAGTCTAATGATGACTGTGAAACTGTTGTTAATTATTGGGGAAAACTCATCTGATTTACTAATGCCCTTTAGGGAAGGAAATCTGTCTCCTTACCTGGTCTGGCCTATATGTAACTCCAGACCTACAGTAATATGGTTGTCACTTAACTGCCCTCTGGGCAATTAGGAATAAGCATAGTGCTGCCTTAGCAAGACGGCTTTGGAGATGGTGATGGAAACCACAACCAGCTGGTTTATGCCATACTCGGGGTCAAATGGGCTACAACTGCAAAACATGGTGAGAGCAGAGTGATGAAATCCAGCCCGATGACAAGGCCTCTTCTGCTCATCTGAAAATCACAGCATGATTTCTTCCATGGAAATGATCGACCTGTATACCTGCCTGCTAAGGCCATAGCAACAGGGTGCAATCCTCAACTAAGGTCCATGAAGAGTCTGGTGAGGGCCTATGACTCATCTACCTATTTCCCTGGCTGGAGTCACAGATGTTACAACACAGAGATAGAGAATCAAATCAACTTTTCTACCTCTGTATTCACAACACTATAAAATAAAGCCAAAGACCCCGAATAGTTACTCCAGTATTTCCCAACCAGAGCTCTGAATTACCAGTTCCAGGCTTTGCAAACAATTAATTTCTGGACATTGGTTTTGTATCTTAAATGAAAGACTTAACTGCTTATTATATATACAATAACTTTAGCAGAGATAAAACATGGTTAGCTGATCAATGTCTGCTATAAACCTGAAACATTTGTTTTCATCACACACACACACCAAAGATGGACAGATAAACAAATAAACACAGCTAAGGGATTAATAAAAGGAAATAATAAAAGCAGCCAGATTATGTAAATATCCTTCATGAGGCATTGTTTCACAGTCGTAACTGTGGACTTGTTGGCTGCTTTTTCTAGAAATGTCGACCAGGGTCACCTTTTCAGTTCACTCATGTACAGACAATAATACTTCAAACTCAGCTTTCTACTTTTGGGGCATCCAGAAGTTGGTGTATCAGATCAAGCAGGGATCTTTCAAACCTTCATGCTGTCTCAGCAGCAGCCTAGACCATTTCTCAGAAAACTTAGTTCAAAAATAAACTTTAATTCTAGTTCTGCCCTGATACACTGATCGACTCTTTCTGAGGCCTCAATTACCATTCAACAAGGCCATCTGCTTGAATATAAGGAGTCTTCCAGACTTGCCAGGTACTGACCTCATTAATTGCCAACTGCTGCTATCTGTTCAAACACTGTGTCTGTAGGAACCCTTTCAATCAGGAATCAGCCTGCAATTAGCCTCCAGGACTACCCTCACAAACGAACAAAAGCTTATTTGGAACAAAAACAAAGTTGCTGGAAAAGCTCATAACGTCTGGCAGCATCTGTGAAGGAAAAAACAGTTAACGTTTCAGATCCGGTGACCCTTCCTCAGAACTGGGAGTTGTTTTTTCCGTCACAGATGCTGTCAGACCTGCTGAGCAAAAACTTTGTTTTTGTTCCTGATTTACAGCATCCGCAGTTCTTTCAGTTTTGTTCTTAAAGCTTATTTGGTCTGTTTTTGCCTTTTACCATAACTGTCCCAAAGTCCATCAGCCATTGCCAGCTCACAATTAAAAATTGATACAGGAATAAAAATAATGAAAAATCAGCACAAAGGTTCTAGTAACTAAGGCCATAGAGCTGTTCTGCGATTTCAGAAAGCAGCACAAAAATGCAGAAAAGATAGTTGACTGCATTGATGACATGGTGGACTATACTGTGCTTGTCCAAATATAGCACATTAAGTAGAGAACCGTTAATGAATGTAGTGGAGTATTCCGAGACACTCAACAAGAGTCAGCTGTAAAGTGAATGAGGTTAGTGATATGGCTGTGACTACAGACCAGAAGCTGTCCAATCACTCTGAGGGGCATCTCAATCATTCAACAGATTACAGGCACATTTATTTGATTTCTAGTAATTTCTTCTTGGTCCGCAATTACATCATGGATTACATGTCCTTCTTTACAATTTCTGGTCTTTACATAATTTGTAAATATAATTTACATCTGGTTCCTATTGTTCCATCATTTCCCTCTTTCTTGTACCAGAGCATCCTTTCCCCTGCGCACACTAAACTTCTCAATTTCCTGTTTGCCTCTACTTTTTTTTTCATATCAAAAGACGGGGTGATTCATTCTTAAAGATTAGTAATGTGGTTTTTCCAACGTAATTTTGTTACGGTCGGAGGAACTGATGGCATTAGATCACTGCTTTTAGCTCTTGCAGCTGCACTGGTGACCAATACCTCAATTAGTCTGTACTCATAACTCAGCTTCAACAAGGCTTATGCCTCTATATAACTTCAAGATTAACCCCTGTGCTGAATTCTTCCAAAGCTATCTTTCAACATTTTTCAATGCCTTTTACTGTACAAGTTCAAGCCATTGTAAGGTCTGAACAGATTGAAAAATAAAGACAATTTCCACATGTTTATTGTGTCACTGTGTTTTCATTTATTTTGTCATAGAATATGTATAAAATTTTCCTTAGCTCCAAGAAACAGTCAACTCTGTTAAAGGGAGGTGATGACCTAGTGGTATTATTGCTGACCTGCTAATCTAGAGATCCAGGAATGTTCTGGGGACCTTGGTTCAAATCCTACCATAGCAGGTAGTTCAATTTATAAATCATTAAATGATCTGAGATTAAGAGTCTAATCATGACCTATTGTCCTTCCTTGTCAGGAAAACCTGCCTGATTCACTAATACTTCTAGGGAAGGAAACTGCCACCCTTACCTGCTCTGGCCCACATGTGACTCCAGATCCACAGCAATGTGGCAATTAAGGATGGGCAATAAATGCTGGCTTGGCCAGTAATGCCCTCATTCCATGAATGAATAAGAAAAGTCCTTGTGGGTGGCTTCCTGTGATTTGACTCATTGGAGCTGAATTTTCTTTTATAAAGTTAAGTAATGGAAGAGGGTGTAAATGTTTCTAGGCTGCCCAGGGTAAGTCAATGTTTCCCAAGAAATTACACCCTCCTAGCTCATTACATAGCCATTTAAAATGTCCCAGACAACACTCCACTGTCTGTAACCCAGGATATCATTACACCATTGGCCCCACTCAGCCCTGGCAGCTGTCACAGACCAGAGACCAGGGAGAAAGCAGGCCCACACTTTACCAATCACCCCATAGATTTATATGTGTGTGCGGTGAATTTGCATTTGCAGATTTCTAATTGCAAATACATTCTATTTGGTTCAAAAATCACACAATCTGTAGACAGTCAATGCAGCATTTTATAAATTCCTTCTTTGGAAATAAAACAAATCTGACTCCAAGTTGATACACAGCCAGATTCTAAACAAGGCCTCAACCTAAAATGCACTGTCTGACCTGGGATATCAACTCTGGTGTACTAAGGGAATTGATAAAACCTTTAGTTATCTCAGGGCAGTGATTTGAAAGAAATTCTTGAATTTGCATGTTAATCCTTTCTAACTGATTGAAGACTTAACAGCTATCTTAGGTTTGTTCAACACATTCACATCAGTTCTATGACCCTTTGATCTTTTGCTTATAAATTCTGTGTCTAATGCCACCTCTTCCACTGACATCTGAAGAAGGAACGAGATTCCAAGAGCTTGTGTCTTCAAAGAAATCTGTTGGACCATAACCTGGTGTCATGTGACTTTTTAACCTTGTCCACCACAGTCCAACACTGACACCTCCACATCATGTTCTGAGGAAGGATCACTGGACCTGAAAGGTGAACTCTGATTTCTCCCCATAGATCCTGCCAGACCTGCTGGGCTTTTGCAGCAATTTCTGTTTATGTTTCTGATTTCCAGCATCCACAGTTCTTTTGTTTTTTGTTCTGTGAATCTGTGTTGTCCCCACGCAATTAAACAAAACAATGAGATGGGAGATTCACCCAATGGAGTCAATCGATGAGAGTCCAGCAGAGTGAGGCAAAAGCACAACTTCTGCCAAACTAGATGTGAGCAACGGCCTGTGATTTTTGAATGAGGAGCCTCATGAATGACAACATTCATCACATGCAAATCTTTCTATTTTTCTGTACTTTTGATTGTTGTCTAAAATTAAAAATTTATTAAAAATAAGGATTGTTGCACATTTTAAAAGCTGACACTTGTAAGTACTGTTTACACAGCTGCTTGTTCAAGCAGTAGTAGAAGCCCAGTTTGCAGATGGGCTGGGGTCAGGGGTGTGAACAAATGGAGATTTGACTAGAAACAAGTAGCAGAATATTTTGTCAGAAACCATCAGACCACTGGAGAAGGAACTGTGTTTTTGTTCTGCAGTAAAAAGCATCTCAAAGCTGAAGAGAGGCAATTTATTTCCCCTCATCAGTTGCTGTAAGCCATGTTTTTTAATGAATAGGTCAGAGACTTTTATAAGTGTGAGCCACCTACAAACAGGTGAAAGTATCTGGAGAAAGAAGATTGAAAAGCAGCATTCTGAACTGCAAAAGGATCTTCTCAGCAATCTCTGTGAACATGAGCCAGTGAACTGCCTTTCAACTCTTTCCCTCCACCCAAAACACTTACCTTTTTATATCTGCCTGTATGTGTGTGTAAAGGGGGAGTCTATAAAGGATTTTACTACCACATACAGTCAGTTACAGCTGAAGAATTAGCAAAGATGTTGCTGAGATCGCAGGAATTTTGTTTGAGAAGGATGAGATTTGACGCTATAGCTAGTATGTCCAATCAAAAAATCAAACAGTAACGCATGTATTGTCGCACATTCCTGTTGAGAAACCAAATAAGGAGGACATGAATATTATCCAAGGTGTGGACTACTAAACTTTATAGACCATCAAACATCAAGCAGTAGCGTTTCAGATGTCAAATGAAATACAAATGATTCAAAAAGCAAATGAAGAATATGCTCAAATTCGATACAGTGTTTCAAAAAGGATGGCTTGAAAATATCTGAGATAGCCCTATCATGAGGCAATGAAGACAACACAATGTCATGGACGACCAGTTGAGTTTTGAAGAGAGGGAGGTAGTATCTTGTGTCTTCAGACTTGAGATCTTTCAGAGTTTACACTCCAGTCACTCGCATATCACAGGTGTCACACCAGAGAGTCACATTCTCATTAGGGTTTCAAAACTATTGGAAGAAATTATTTCAAACTGCATTAGCTGTGTAATCCATTGTCAGGCTGGAAAAGACCCACTGGTGGTGATCTTATCCCTATCCAGACCATGAGTTGAGGTTATCTCAGTATTGGATCTTTGTTACCTTAGGATATTTCCTAGTACAGATTCAGGTTAAACATCAGCATGGCACCCCCCCGCACCCCGTCCTAAACAATATCAGTTTGGCTGTTGTTCCAAACTCTTCCCGAATGGTCTGACTCCAGGTAAACTCCCAATGGGAAGGAGATGGAAAACTCAAATTCCTGCTTTTCCACACTTACTCATGGCGGGTGTCCAGGCAATAAGTTTAAAGAGAGGGCAGCAGAAATGGGTTGGGATGGTAAGTGAGCATGCTGCAACTCAAACTGGAAATTATAATCAGCTTTATGAAGTTCATAACTGAGCAGAACTCCAGACTGCAAAGTTTGTGTGGTTTGTGTGGTCAAAATCATTAAGGCCAAGCACTGTATTGGTGATGGCATCTTCTGAGCCAGATATTGGAATTATGAGGAGGAACTGGAGTTTCTACATGAAAAAAACTATCAATGGACTGGACCAGTCCCTCTCAACATTGGAACAGATTGGTTATTCTGAACATCAGAAATGGATAAGGTATAATATTGGGAATCCCTTTTTTTATTCATTCATGGGACAAGGGTGTCACTGGCTATGCAGCATTTATTGCCCATTCCTAATTGTCCAGAGGGCAGTTAAGAGTCAACCACATTACTGTGGGTCTGGAGTCACATGTAGACCAGACCAGGTAAGGATGACAGTTTCCTTCTCTAAAGGACATTAGTGAACCAGATGGGTTTTCCTGACAATTGATTCACAGTCATCATTAGATTGTTAATTCCAGATATTTATTGAATTCAAATTCTACCATCTGCCATAGTGGGATTTGAACCCTAATCCCTAGAACATCATCTGGGTCTCTGGATTAACAGTCCAGCAATAAAACCACTAGGCCATCACCTCCCCTATTCTGAAGAGTGGGAATGGACGGTTATTCTGATGATTAGGAATGGACTGGTTACACTGAAGATTGGGAATGGATCAATTATTCTGAAAATTGGGAATGAACTGGTTATGCTGAAGATTGGGAATGGATCAATTAATCTGAGCATCAGGAATGGAACGTAAATCTGAAGATTTGGAGTGGATTAGTTACTCTGAAGATTGGGATTGGATTAGTTATTCTGAAGATTGGGAATGGACCAATTATTCTGAACTTTGAGAATGGACCATTTATTCTTAAAATGGGGAATGGACCGGTTATTCTGATGATTGGGAGTGGACTAGTTATTCTAAAGATCAGGAGGATGACCTGAAAAGCGAAACTGGTTGTCTCTGAGGATCACAAGTAATTTGATAGAGTGTAAGAGAAAACCCAGAGAGGTTTAGAGAGGGTTTGAGGAAAATATTTTTTCACCAGAGAGTAGTAGAGTGTATGGAATGTGCAGCTTGGGAGAATGGTTGAGGTGGTAAACCTCACAACCTCTAAAAAGTACTTGGATGAGCACTTGAAAAGTCATGACATTCAGGGGCTATGGGCCTAGTGCTGAATTTTGGAACTAGTACAGATTTAGCAAATTTTTGGTGGTACAAACTTGATGGCCTAGGGGTCTCTGCTATAATGGTATGATTCTGTGATTCTAACTGGAATCCTAGACCTGCTCCAAGAAAATGAGAACATGATCTGGAAGATTGGTAAAACCAGAACGGTTCTCCCCGTGAGCCAGAGCCAATAGGAGGGAGGTGGGAGAGTAATGTAATTATTTTTTAATAGGGTCAGATTTGGGGGGAAGGTTAAAGGGTTAATATTCAATATGTAAATAGATGGTCAATATCAGCAGATATGTAAGAAAACATGACAACAGATTTCTGAAGAAGGGTCCAAGCCCGAAATGTCAGCCTTCCTGCTCCTATGATGCTGCTTGGCCTGCTGTGTTCATCCAGCTGTACACCTGGTTATCTCAGATTCTCCAGTGTCTGCAGTCCCTACTATCTCATGACAACAGAGTTTACTGGTTCCATGTGAAGCCCAATGCCAAACCTAGTCCTACGCAGTCAGAAGCCGATGATTAATCAATGATAACATTTGCCAACGGTGCAGCCTCCTTTAGTTTCTACTGATCCTAAACTAAGCCACAATCAACTTTTAAGAGCCACAACAAGAACAACATTCTCTTCATTACTTTATTGCCTGTTATTGTCCTGGCATTCACCGTCAGTTTAATTACATGATGAAGCAAAATCAGTGCATGCAGTGTGTTCAGCATTGACACCAGCTGGAGAAGAGAAATCTCAGCTTTATGGTCCATTAAAGAATCATATGAGAGAGGACTCTTCAAAAAGAGTTTTCCTTTCTGCAGGAGTTGTCAGTCACATGTGAGGTGGGGGGATGGTGCGATTGTAATCACAGCAAAGCTAAAATGTTTATAATTTTGCCATTGTGCCACCTGACCTCTCTGCTACAGGAGGCAAGGTAAAGTTGCAGTAAGCATTCAGATTGAAGGCTCAGGTCCAAATGCCAGTCTAAGACTTGGACACAAAATCAAAGCTGACATTGAGGGAGTGCTGCACTGCTGGAGGTGCTGACTTTCAGATGAGACATCAAAGTGAGGCCATGTCTGCCCTCTCAGGATACATAAAGATCCCATAGCTAGTAGCAATCTTGTAAATCTCCTCTGAAACTTCTTTAAGGCCTTGACATCTATCCTAATGTATTCAGATAGTCTTCTAGCAAAATGTCACATAACCAAAAGCCAAGATGTTAGATTGGATCTTATCTTTTGTAATAGGAAAGGTTAAATAACAATCTCTTTGAAAGTGCACCTCCAGTGAATAGTGATCATAATGCCACATTGAGTTTGAGAGTGATGTACATAGATCTTAAACTAGAGTCTTAAATTTAAATAAGGTTGATTACATAAGCATGACAGGTGAATGGTCAAGTCCTGTCTTTACACTGTAGACCCTTGCCATCAAGGTGTGTGACATTATCACTATGTTAAATGGGATTCAGCAAAGATTATGGGTCCTGATAATACCCAGTCAAGATGTACAGCGATAACTTTAGCATCTGCCAATAATGTGAAAAAAGCATGATAAATTCAATCTGGCCAGTTACTATCCCATCAATTTTCTCTCAATGACAGTGCTGTTACTCTTAGTTATTGATGCGATTTCAGTCATTGGTATTAGCTCCTGATGGAATCAAAATTCTGTCCATCTGTCATTTCTCTCAGTTCCCTCCTTCCCCATCCCTTGGTTTCCCCGTCTGGTCCCTCACTTCTTTCTCTTTCTCGGTTTCATGGAGTATTAAAGCACAGAAAGAGGCCATTCAGCCCATCATGTCCGTGCAGATCATTGAATACCTATCTGCTCCAGTTCTATTTTTCAGCTCTTGACCCGTAGCCTTGTCTGTTACAGTGCTTCAAGTGATCGTCTAAATACTTAAATGTTGTGATCTTTCCCATCTCTATCACCCTTTCAGGCAGTAAGTTCCAGATTCTCACCACCCTCTGACTGAAAGAAATTCTCCTACAATCCTTTCTAAATCTCCAGACCCTTACCTTAAATTTATGCCCCCATGACTTACCTCTCTACTAAGGGGAAAGTTTATTCCTATTCACCCTATCCATGCCCCTCAGAATTTTGTACACCTCAATCAAATCACCCTCAGAACTTTGTGCACTCAATCAGATCTCCCTCAACCTTTTCTGCTCTAAAGAAAACAAAAAATATCCCTCTTCCTCAGTTTCTCTCTTGCTCCCCCTTCCTCACTACCCCGTCTCTGTTCCTCCTTCTTCAGTTTGAAGATTTTAAGTCACAGAGACTCCAACAATTATGAAAATATGGTCAGTTCACTGTTGTCACGTGATCAATGTCACATGGTTGGAACATCACATGGTAAGATTGTCACATGACTGAATCAACCAGAGTTGCGAACCTAGCCTTTTGCCAAACATATGATTCTAATCAAATTAATTGACATTCATGCTTTTTTCAATTTTGAGCCAAGAATCCCAAGTCTCTTTGATGTGTATGCATACTCTGTCTTGTATTAGCGGGACTTGTAGCCATGGTAACTAAACAGATATTTGCTTTGGGTGTGGGCCTAGACACAATCAAGGCACAAGGCCACAAATACCTTCACCTTTGAATTTATTCTGGAGATGGCAATATGGAAGGGAAAAGATAGTTTGAAGAAGGGTCACTGGACATTAGCTCTGTTTCCTCTCCACAGATGCTGCCACACCTGCTGAGTTTCTCCAGTAATTTCTGTTTTAGTGGGTTTCAGCATCCGCAGTTTTTTTATCTTGTTTTAGGCAAAAGGTAATCTTGAATTTAGAAAGCATTTCTTGCCCACTCAGGATAGCTGAACACATATTACTGTTGAAGGCATGCTTTCAACAGTAGCCACTGTTGTAAGTTATGAAACGGCAAACAGTTTGTACATAGCAAGCTCCCAAACCAACACGCGGATAACCAGGCAAGCTGTTTCTGTGATGCTAAATATTGGCTTGGCCTCCAGAAATAATTAACTTCTACTTCTTCAAGATTGTGGCTGTTCTGATATTGCCTCACATTAATACTGCATGCATGTACAAATGGTTGAGTATATCTTGTAACAGGAGTTAGGGCAGCATGGTGGCTCAGTGGTTAACCTCACAGCGCCAGGAACCCGGTTCAATTCCACCCTTGGGTGACTGTCTGTGTGGAGTTTGCACATTCAACCCGTGTCTGTGTGGGTTTCCTCTGGGTGCTCCGGTTTCCTCCTACAGTCCAAAGATGTGCAGGCTAGGTGGATTGGCCATGCTAAATTGCCCGTAGTGTTCAGGAATGTGTAGATTAGGTGGGTTATAGGGGGACGGGTCTGGGTAGGATGCTGTGAGGGTCGGTGTGGGCTTAACAAGGTGTGGAGCTGGATGAACACAGCAGGCCAGGCCACATCAGAGGAGCAGGAAAGCTGACGTTTTGGGTTGGGACCCTTCTTTAGAAATGGGGGAGGGAAAGGGGGCTCTGAAATAAATAGAGAGAGGGGGAGGCAGTGATAGAAGGTGGATAGTGGAGCAGATAGGTGGAGAGAAGACGGACAGGTCAAGGAGGCGCAGATGAAGCTAGTAGGTGAGTGTAGGTAGGCAGTGGGGGTTTGTCAGTGAGATGGGAAGAGCAAATAGGTGGGAGAGAAGACAGACAGGTCAAGGGGGCGGGGACAAGAGCGGGGCTGGTCTTGGGATAAGGTTGGGGGTGGGGAGATTTTGAAGCTCGTAAAGTCCACACTGAGACCATTGGGTTGTATGGTTCCAAGGCAGAATATGAGGTGCTGTTCCTCCAGTTTTCGGGTCGCATCGTTGTGATACTGGAGGTGGCCCAGGATGAACTTGTTGTCCAGGGAATGGCAGGGGGAAGTGGTTCGTGACTGGGAAGTGTTGTCGTTTGTCGCGAACCGAGCGTAGGTGCTCCACAAAGCGGTCTCTGAGCCTCCGCTTGGTTTAGAGGAGGCCACATCGGGAACAGCGGACACAATAGACCACATTAGCAGATGTGCATGTGAACATCTGTTTAATGTGGAAGGTTTTCTTGGGGCCTGGGATGTAGGTGAGGGGGGAGGTGTAGGGGCAGGTGTACAACCACCTGCTGTGTTCATCCAGCTCCACGCCTTGTTATCTCAGACTCCAGCATCGGCAGTTCCTACTATCTCTCGGTGCGGACTTGTTGGGCCAAAGGGCCTGTTTCCACACTGTAGGGATTCTATGACCTATGAGTGCTGTAATCTGGCATGTGATACAACAGTGTCAATAGATAACAAGTGGAAGAGCTCTTCATTTAACCTTCTTCAAACCTTGACTCAGTTTGGTATGGCTGTGTTAAGAGCTAATATAACATGATGGCAGTTTTGAGGTATGTGCATAATGTATTAGCAGTGGTGTTTGATGCAATGACAGTTATTGCCGTGGGAGATTATGGTCAATGAGGGAAGCCAAAACCCCAGGGACAACATCAAAAATACTGGAAGGATTGGTGGCAGCAATATGTCGGAGCAAATTCAGAAATTATTGTCAAGGATCAGTACACCCAGACAGTGAGTCAACTCAATGGGAGTTTTAACAGAAACATAGCTGCCCAAAAGCAGTCTCTTTATGGAATCAGGCTCAGAAAAGTCAATCGGAATCAAGGCTGCAAGACTATAAAACTCTGAAGCATTGGACGATGCCCCTCCAAAAGAGTTCTGTGCATGGAATCTTCCTGTGCAGAGGATAAAAGCCTGTGCTCCAACCTCAGAGTTCAGGGTGTGGCAGAAATCTGTACTATAGGCAGAGTCAACTGCATTATTTTTTCCTAAAGAAAAAACGTCATTAAAGGGAAGTCCCTCGGAAAGTGAATTCTTGAAAGCAAAAAATTTTCAGTCATGACAACAAAATAGCCGGTTGTGAACTGGATGGATGGGGACCCTTTTCATGAATTCAACTGTTTCAACAAGGTAGGGGTTGTATTATTTTGACATGTGAGGTGTGAAACCCAACAAACAAGCAAAAAAAATTACAGTAGCAATTGGGAATGATGTGTCCAGAGTATAAACACTACTGGACTGTCAGAAACAGAGACATGTCTAAACAGTCTGAGCAATGCTGGAAACTGAACTGGAAGTTGGAGTCAATTTGAGAATCCATCAAATCAAACAGCCCAAAGAAAACAGAAAATTATGGAGGAACTCAGCAGGACTGGCAGCATCTAGAGAGAGAAACAGAGCTAATGCTTTGAGTCTGATATGTCTCTCCTTCAGAGGTGAAGGGAGCTAGAAAATGATAGTTTTCTGTTTTGTTAAATGAAACATTAACCCTTGTTTCTCTCTCAACAGATGCTGACATCTTCTAAGATTAAATTGGGTGCTCATAGTGTTCTTACAAGATAGCTACTCTAGAAGAGCTCAACTTTAGGTTTGCTAGAACCAATCTTGTCATGGATTGGCTGAGACATGGATATCCCACTCCTACTCTGGATTACTCTTTCTCATTTTCCATAGTCAGCCTAATTTTCATGATCACTGTTCCTTGACTCCTGGTTATTGGGCATCAGTTATTGGATCCTGGTTATTGAGCACTAATTATTTCATCCTGGCTATCGGGCATTGGTTATCAGGCACTGGTTATTGAGTCCTGGAGGCTGTTATCATTACGGAATGACGTCACACATACTTGCCTAATTACGAATCCATTCCATAATACAATGACAGCTCTGAAACATCACTTTCCTAATGGGGAATTGACAATGACCTCTGATCAGAGTTGGGTGTCTCCTGGATGGCTGTTGATGCACTGATTGTGAACATAATGATGTAATCACAATAATGATTAATCCTGCAGGATTGTTCTGCACTTTCAGCTTATGGCTGGGGAAGTGCTACATCATACTTTTGTTATTTGCACTTTGATTATTTCAATGCTATCCTGGCTGGCTTCCCATTCTATGTAAATTTCAGCTTGTCCAAGTTCCCTTCACCCAACATTGCATTTACTCACACTTTGACTTCTGGTTCAGCAATGCCTCCATTTGAGGATTCTCATCCTTGTTTACAACTCCCTCCATAGCTTCAGTCCACCCAAATCTGAGGTTTTCCTTCAGCCTCAAAATCACTGTTCAGAGATGTTAATCCATAAATTCGGACCAGGAAGGACTCAAACTCAGGTCTTTTGAGCCAAGAGGCTGTTATCCAGTGCCACACTTTCTGGGATACCTTTGCTCATCTAATTCAAACCAGGTGCAGATATGAATGAGCAGTGCCATTTTAAACTTCCATGGATCTTCCTGTCACAGCTTCTGAGACTACAATGAGTCTCACACACTGCACACTTATTGAAAGATAGCATTGTAGACTGTTCAACAAGAAGAAATGACATTCAGCCAATCAGATCTGTACTAGCCCTTTCAAACAGCTACTTCTACTAACCCCACCTGATTCCAAGATGGCAGCAGGGCAGGATGCTTCAGCTGGAGCTCATCCACTCTGTTCATTTCTTTCTCCTTTTTTCCTCTCTTGGTGTTTCTTTTCGTTTCTTCACTCCTGGCCTCAGCGTGGACCTGGTGAAGCGTCCTCTCAGCCCAGCGTGGCCAGTGGCATTCCGTCGGCCTGGTCTCTCAGCGACGAGTACTGGCCTCTCACCCCAGTCTGTCTGCAGTGCTTGGAGGTGTCTCAGCCTGGTCCCTCTGCGGCACTTGGCAGTCTCTCAGCTCGGTCTCTTGGCAGCCGGTCGCAGTCTCAATCTGGTCTTTCAACGGCACATGGTGGTCTCTCGGCCTGGCGTGGCAGTGTTTTGACCAGGTCACTCGGCCCATTGGTTCCTCAGCTCAGTCTCTCAGCTGTCCATGGCAGTGTCTTGGCTCGATATGTCAGCCCTGTCTCTCTGCCCGGCGTGGCAGTATCTTGGCTTGTGAGTGAGTCCTGCTGGGCATGTTCCAGAGGTATCAGAGGAGATTGGGAGGTGGCAGCTTCAGCAGCAACAGCAGAGTTGGCGTTATGGCCCAACGTGGGAAGAGCCAGTGATGGCATTGATGTCATTATAATCACTACAACTTTTGACCTGAAGAGAGTGGGAGCATTAAAGGAGAAATTCTCAGAGTGAAGGGGGATTGGCGAGGTGGAGGAGGCTGGTGGCGGAAAAGCACAGTTCAGGCCTTTAGGTAAAAGTGGAAAACCCTGAGATCATCCTGATGGGTGATGTACAAGTAAAGGGATTGAATGCCCATGGTGAAGAGAAGGAGGCATTGAGAACAGGCAGATGAGGACTCCTGGAGAGCGAGCTAAGTGGAGGACTCATCAAAGACTGCTGAACTTTTAACTTTATTCCTTTATTTTTCTAGTTTATACTAAGAAGGATTGAAATGTTAATTATTACCTTATCAGCTCTTTCCCTATAGCCCCGCAATGCTTTCCCCATTCAAAGTTGTTACCTTTTTGAAATTTCCTATTTGGTCTGCAATCAGCAGTGTTCCAGATCACATCGACTCCACGTCAGTTACTTTACTGTTTTACTTTTCTACGGATCTCATAGCAAGACCCTGAACCACCCCCTCACACTCAATTCTTTGCAGCTTTCAAACACCTTGACATCGTTCACAGAGTAAAATGTGCAGAAGGGGAAACATTATTCCAGTTGGGGCCGAACTTGTATTTTGTAAACGTTGAGCATAACCTTAACTGCTTTTGCATTCTCTGCCAATCTTAATAGGCCTTTCACAAACAGCCCATGTCTATAACGTTGGAAATGCAATTTGACAGTGGGCTGTGAGCATGGAATTGTTTCCAATGAACAAAAGATAGAAACTCAGATAAATAGCTTGCAACTGAAAAGGCTCACAGCAATAATTGTCTGTAAATAGTTTCAAGGTGGAACATTTTCTCCCCAGGATTTGTTTTTGAAATTTTAAATTTCTACCAGTTAACACAAGCCACAGACTAAATCTACTGGAATTGATCCAGAGGGTATTTCAGCACAAATTCCCATCCTCTACCATTTGTTGCGGTTTCGCATGCAGTGTTTAAACTGGGATATCTTAGACCATCCTAACACCAGACACCAGAAGAAAAACTTTGGAGAATTATGGGTAATTTGATGGAGGTGTTTAAAACAATAGGAATTTAGTTGAGTCAATATAGAGACTATTTCCTCATGTGTGGGGATTAGAGCTGATATTCTTGTCAAGAAACCATTAGATTCAGCCTGAAGTATTTTGATGTCAATTTGTGATGCCAAAGCAAATGACCAAGAACTGGAAATAGGATTAGTACAGTTAGATGCTCGATTTTGACCAGTAGGCTGAATAGTTTTTTTCTTGTGCTGTAGATCTCTATGACTCTATGACCCCTCCGACCAAAGACTATCACCTTGACTGGACTGAGGCCTAACTGACAACCATGACAAACTTCCTGACTTTGTGTCCGCACTAAACAGCAAGGCAAGACAGACTAATATGAGGGGACAAAGTGCAGTAAGGCAGTGGCTAGCACTGCTGCCTCACGGCACCAGGGACCTGGGTTTGATTCCACTCTCAGCGTGTATGTGTGGATTTTGCATATTCTCCCCGTGTCAGTGTGGGTTTCCTCCAGGTGCTCCGGTATGGTCCCACAGTCCAAAGATATGCAGGTTTGATGGATTGGCCGTGCTAAATCACCCACAGTATCTAGGGATGTGCAGGTTTGGTGTATTAGCCATGGGAAATACAGGATTACAGGGGATAGGATAGTAGGGTGGGTCTGGGTGGAATGCTCTTCAGAGGGTCAGTGTGGACTCGATGAGCTGAATGGCCTGCTTCCACACTGTAGGGATTCTATAATTATACGATTCTATGATTCTATGATACAGTGAGCATCCAGGCAGACTCAGAGTGAGTGTTTGCTATGGCAGTGAGGTACAGCCTGTTGCAGTTCCTGATCTGGGTATGTGTCCTTGATGACAAAGTATCCACACTGCAGCTTTACAATAAGAGTTTCAAATTGAGATGTAACATTGAAGTCCAGAATGTCCTGTAAGTGGATTGGAGATGTTGGGGTGGCATGGTGGCTCGGTGGTTAGCACTGCTGTCTTCAGCACCAGGGACCTGGGTTCAATTCCACCCTCGGGTGACTGTCTGTGTGGAGTTTGTACATTCTCCCCGTGTCTGCGTGGGTTTCCTCTGGGTGCTCTGGTTTCCACAGTCCAAAGATGTGCAGGCTAGGTGGATTGGCCATGCAAGATTGCCCATAGTGTTCAGGAATGTCCAGATTAGATGGGTGATGGGGAATGGGTCTGGGTGGGATGCTCTGAGGGTCAGTGTGGACTTGTTGGGCCAAAGGGCCTGTTTCTGTAAGTCCTGTCTTGCTTTGTTTTACCAAAATGTAACACCTCTCATTTATCTGAATTAAACTCCATCTGCCATTCAGTGGTGAAATGCTCCCACAATCAGGAATCAAAGTGAAGTAATAAAAGATCTTAAAACCGAACACAATACTTCAGGGTGAGTCTCAGATAAGGATGTACACTTAGGGGTGGGCTGTCTTTTCTACATTAAAGGGCAGAAATCAAATATGCATTAATTAGTTTATTTATTCATTTAAAATGTGTGAAGGAGATGTTTGGTAAGCGGCGAGTCCTCAGGCTGTTGCAGAGAGAGTGATGAGAGCAGGTCCAGAGGGGATTTGGGATATATTGGACGAGGAAACAAATAAGACCATCAGACATTGGAGCAGAAGTAGGCCATTCAGCCCATCAAGTTCATGTGCCATTCAGTGGGTTGGATGACTTTTAAAGACCCATCACTGGTAGGACTTAGTATAAATAGGTACTTGTTTTTGAGTGGTGCAGATTTGACGAGATGAAGGACCTTTTCTTATGCCGTAAACCTCTATGACTGTAAGGCCTCTGGCCTCCTTCTGAGCATAGGAGCCAATACCTCTGTAGTAAAGTATCATACCGGTTTTGCAGATTCATTCTGAAGTTAGAAAGCCAATTCTGGAATTGACCAGGAGATTGGTGAGAGTGGGTCTACAAGGAATGGTTGATACATTGCAGGAGAATCTGGATGAACACATGGAGAAACGAGAGGGAGGAGGTTTGGGCAGAAATGTACTCAGACTGATTCCATGTTGCTTATGAGATTCCTTGGCACTCTGTGAGTTAAATCCTAGCCCCTGGACACAATCTTCACATTCTTGTACATCCATCAAAGCAATGGAAAGCATTGCCCGGCAGCAGTGAGAATATTGATTGATAATAGCAGTGCGCTGGAACAATGTGTATCTATGTAACCCATGGTGATGACCACACCTTGCTACTTGAAAATACAGTGTTATCACAACCGAAACAACAATATCAGCAAGTCCTAATCATTCACCTGACAGGGTGGGGCAATTGCAGTTTGACAGTGTTTTTTATTGTGTTTGGTAATTTACTGACACGATCACAGCCTTACTTCAGTTTTTTGTCGTCAGTGCCAGGGTTAGGCGTCTGTCACTGTCTCTGGTTTCCTCATTGGTGTATGTGTAAAATAACTATGAGCAATGTAGTTGATTAGGTTGGGATTATTTTTGCTAGAGTTCAAACGAATGAGGGGGAAATCTCATAGAAACTTATAAAATTCTAACAGGACTGGATAGGGTAGATGCAGGGAGGACTTTCCCAATGGTGCGTGTGTCCAGAACCAGGGGTCATAGTCTGAGGATTCGGGGTAGACGATTTAGGTCAGAGATGAGGAGACATTTCTTCACCCAAAGAGTGGTGAGCCTGTGGAATTCATTATCACAGGAAGTAGTTGATGTCAAAACATTGAATGTATTCAAGAGGCCACTACATGTAGCACTTGAGATGAATAAGATCAAAGGTTATAGGGAGAAAGCAGGATTAGGCTACTGAGTTGGACGATCAGCCATTGTGAAGAATGCCAGAGTAGGCTCTAAACGCCAAATGACCTCCTTCTGCTGCTATCTTCTATGTTTCTATATGTGGGGAGTGCTGCATTGTTGGAGGTGCCATCCTTTTACATAAGAAGTTAAACTATCTGGGTGTAAAATGATTCCTTGTTATATTGAACATAGAGCAAATGCAGTAAAATAATTGCAGATGGACATAGATAGACTGTGAGTGGGCAAAAATCTGGTGAATGGAGTATAATTGGGCAAATGTGAACCTGTCCACTTTAACAGGAGGAATAAGAAAAGCAGAGTATTACTTCAATGGAGAACCACTGCAGAATTCTGAGTGCAAGGGATTTGGGTATTCTGGTATATAAGATCATAAGTCCATAAGATATAGGAGCATCTGGCTGTCTTTTCCACACAATGTGTATCCATTGATATAGTGAGGTCTGCAGATGCTGGACGCAGTCAATAAAATGTGGAGCTGGAGCAGCACAGCAGGTCAGACAGCATCAAAGGTGCGGGGAAGTCGACGTTTCAGGTCGGGACCCTTCATCAGGTCTGGGGAAGGGGAAGGGAGCTCAGAAATAAATATAGGGAGGGGATGGGGCTGGGGAAAGGTAGGTGGGATGGTGATGGGTGGATGCAGGTAGGGAGTTGTAGAGATTGGTCAATGGGAAGGGAAGAACTTCTCAGATAGGTAAGAAGGAAAATGGACATGTAGTGTCAGGTCAAGGAGGCTGGGATGACAGAGAGGTCTGGACATTGGATGAGGTTGGGGATGGGGAGACTTTGAAGCTGGTGAACTTTTGAAGCTGGTGAAGCTGATGAGAGGTGACTTGATAGAGGTGTACAAGATGATGAGAGGCATAGATAGAGTGGATAGCCAGAGACTTTTTCCCAGGACGGAAATGACTATTACAAGGGGGCATAATTTTAAGGTGATTGGAGGAAGGTTAGGGGAGATGTCAGAGGTAGGTTCTTTACACAGAGAGTGGTGGGCGTGTGGAATACGCTGCCAGTGCTGGTTGTGGAGTCAGATACATCAGGGACATTTAAGTGACTCTTGCTTAGACACATGGATAATAGTAAGATGTAGGGTATGCAGGGTAATTTGATCTTAGAGTAGGATAATAGGTTGGCACAACATCGTGGGCCAAAGGGCCTGTACTGTGCTGTACTGTTCTATGTTTTATGTTCTATATCCTATGTAACTCAATGTTGAGGCCATTGGGCTGTAAGCTCCCAAGCTGGAATATAAGTTGTTGCTCCTCCAGTTCACATGTGGCCTCATTGTGACAGAGGAGGAGGCCCAGGAGAAGGTGCCGGGTGTGGTGGAAGGGTTGGTGGGGAGTGTGGAGTGGACAAGAGAGTCACGGAGTGAGTGGTTCCCACGGAAAGCAGATAGGGGTGGGGAAGGAAATATCATTTTGGTGGTGGGGTCGATTGCACGTGGCACAAAATGGCAACTGATGATGTGTTGGATTTGGAGATTGGTGGGGTGGTATGTGATACCAGGGGGACTCTGTCCTTATTGTTGTTGGGGGGAGGGGGTTTGAGGGCAGAAGTGAGGGAAATGGAGGGGATACGGTTGAGGGAATCCTTAATTACAAAGAAGGGGAAATTATGGTTCTTGAAGTAGGAGGACTTCTGGGATGTTAAGGAGTAGAATGCTTCATCCTGGGAGCAAATACGGCGGAGGCAGAGGAATTGGGAGAATGGGATCGTATTTTTGCAAGAAGGTGGTTTATTTAGTTCCCAGCCCTGATCGCAATGCAGCTATGTCTCTGTGATGCCCACAGCATGGTACCTGCCAATTTTAATCTGTGCTACAAGCTCATTTACCTTGTTTCATATACTGCATACATTTATGTATAATACCATCAGTACTGTTTGACCCTTCTCATAGTTGTCCCCTTACCTGTTGTGTCTGAAGTTAATGTCCTGACCCTTTGTTCTATTACTCGTTCTGAAACTTTAATAATCTCTGCTGAGCCTTCCCTACATTTAGCTATTTTAAAGTACTTGTGACCAGCCTATTTAGCCTTTCTACTCAGATCCTGGTCCCAGATCAGTTCAGGTAGAGCTCATGTTTTTATTTCAAAAATATACTTTATTCATAAAATAAACGTCTTTGTATATACACATTGTCACAAACGCAGTTTGGTTCTGTACGTTAGCATACTAAGTAAACAAACATTTGAGTTTGACTCTATCCAAATGAACCGAAGACATATCTGTAGTGAGGCACTAGGTAGGTGTGATAACTGAACGGACACCCATATACCTTCAGCAGGAAGACCTCAAACAGTGGTCTTTCCCATTGCACCTTGGCAGCACCTGCCCCAAGCTTTAGTGCATTCCTCAACATGTAGTCCTGGACATTAGAATGTGCCAGTCTTTTTTTTTCTTTACTCATTCACGGCTTGAGGGCATCACTGGCTCGGCAGCATTTATTGCCCAGAGGGCAGTTATGAGTCAACCACATTGCTGTGGATCTGGAGTCACATGTAGGCCAGACCAGGTAAGGATGGCAGTTTCCTTCCCAAAGGACATTGGTGAACCAGATGGGTTTTTCAGACAATTGACAATGGATTCACAGTCACCATTAGGCTGTTAATTCCAGATATTTATTGAATTCAAATTCCACCATCTGCTGTGGCGGGATTTGAACCAGGGTCCCCAAAACATTATCTGGGTCTCTGGATTAACATTCCAGCAATAATACCGCTAGGCCATTGCCTCCCCTATCTGAGTGTCTACAACACTCAGTTGAGGTAAACTCCTTGTTCTGCGAGGCCAACAAGTTTCGGGTAGACCGAAAAGTATCTTTTACTGAGTTGATGGTTTTCCAGGTACAGTTGACATTTGTCTCAGTGTGCGTCCCGGGGAACAGACCACAGAGCACAGAGTCCCACATCAAGGAGCTGCTTGGGACAAAACTCGACAAAAACCACTGCGTCTTTCTCCAGACTTCCTTTGCAAAGGCATGCTCCAGCAGGAGATGTATGACAGTCTCAACCCCTCTGCAGCTGCTCCGAGCGCAGTGTGTGGTGGTGCAGACCAACTGGGCATACTGGAAGGATCTCGCAGGTAATGCCCTTCTCACCACTAGCGAAGTGATGTCTTGGTGCTTTTTGGAAAGTTCTGGTGATAGACATTCTGCCAAATGACTTTGACAGTCTGGTCAGGGAATGACCCTCAGGGTCTCAAGGTCGCTATGTGCTGACCACTTCCTGGTGGAACTGTGGTCAAAGGTGCCTTTCTTTGCAAATTTCTGTACGAAGGACAGGTGATATGGCAACGAGGCCAGTCCCATCCTTCGCAACATCGGGGATAGGTAGAACCTCAGTAATGTAGTGACACTTGGTGTTTGTGTCCCAAGGGTCTACGCATAGCTTGATGCAGCCACAACACAGTGGTGGCTATCAGGATGAGGGCGACGTTGGGTATATTTTTCCCCACCTTCTCCAGAGGTTTGTACATGGAGTCCCAACAGCTACGGTCTATCTTAGACCTCCAGATGAAATGGAAGATGGCTTGGGTAACTGGAACAGTGCAGTTTTGAGGGATGGGCCAGACCTGTGCCATGTACAACAAAAGAGAGAACGCCTCACATCTGATGACAAGGTTTTTACCTGCAATGCAGAGGAAGTGGTGCTCCCAAAAGTGCAGTTTCTGCAAAGAGTGAGGCTTGTTGGTTCTTCATCTCCTGGAGACCCTCCACAACATTGATCCCCATCGTCTGCAGCAGGAGTAGGTTCTGCATACTTTTCTGGAGTTGTGACAGTTTCCCCTGCCTCTCTCTTGCCTTCTGAACACCTTTGAGGATAAATAACCTCTTGATGTTTCCCTTGACTGTTTCCCACCAGTCTGCTGGAGACTCAAAGAGGTGCTTCAGATTCTGCAACCTGTGTAATTCCTTTTAAATTCCTCAATGTTTTCTGGGGTCAACAGTTTCACATTCAGCTACCATGTCCCTTGCTGGTCCACTTGTCATCCTGTAAGTGACAGTCGGCCAGCCAGAGGCAGAGGTCAGAGAAGAAAACTGGCGTGATGTCGGTGGATCTGACTGAGATCATGTGGAACACAAACAGGAAATCTATCCTTCAGTCTGACCGTGACCAGGTGTGTCAACACTGCACTCTGTCTGCAGTCGTGCAGCTTGGAAACTTTAACTGTTTCCATCAGGAATCTGAAAGTGGAATCCTGTTCACTGTCAGCCCCTCCGGATTACCCATCCACATTGATGATGCTGTTGAAGTCTCCAGCCGAAATGACCAGCTTGGAGTTGCCAGCAGCAGTGGGAGCTGCTGTAGGATGGCCAACCACTCACTGTTTACCACCAGGGCGTATATGTTAATTAGACTCAGAAGAGCATTTCTGTACATAATGTCTGCTACAAGGAGGCACCCATCCACCACCTCCTTAACTTCGGAGATTGTGAAGTTGCCTCTTCGCAGCAGAATACCCAGGCAGGAAGAGCGGCTATCATTCCCCCCACAAACGTATCAAAGGCCCATGGTCCCTTAAGCTTGACTATTTCCTGTAGCTGCTGAGGTGCGGTATCCCGCACTCCTGCAGAAGCAGGAAATCTGTTTTGATGTTGGCCAGGTAGACCAAGGTGGAAACACATCCCATAATAGATTTCGTGCCACGCATATTAACAGTGGCAATTTTAGCACCCTTTTTAAGAGTTAATAGAATTATCCAATGTCTGTTCACCCAAGGTCTTGTCACTGGGGGTCTCCCTGCTTTCCTGTGGTGTGGACAAACTGTTGGACACCCTCTGCATTGAGGTAGCTGTCCTGTTCATCCCTGGGGGGATTTCCCTGCTCCGGTATTGTCGGGGCAATAATGAAGAGCTCATCTCGAAGTTGCTGTTCCTTCCTGTCTCAATACTGATCCCAATGTCCCACGTAATGGAACCCTCCTTCCCTCACAACTTATTTAACAACGTGTTTACTTCCCTAATCTTCTTATCACTTTGCTTGTTTGCACATGGCCCAGTTAATAACCTAGTTAATGCCCTGCCTGTTCATGTGCCTAAATGCCTCTTAAACTTTGCTAATGTATCTGATTAAAACTTTGATAATGTAGACTAGGCTCTTCAAATTATATCTTAATGCTGAAAGCATCGGTTTGGTCTACTTTTAAACTGAAATTAGTCAAGAACATTCAGCATGGTTTTGTTAAGGGTAGGTCATGTCTGACCAACTTGACTGAATTTTTCAAAGAGGTGACCAGGTGTGTAGATGAGGAAATGTTTTTGATATAATCTATTTGGACTTCAGCAAGCCTTTTGACAAAGCCTTGTAAGGGAAACTGATAGTGAAGGTCCGAGCCCATGGATTCCAAGGAAATTTGGCTAATTGGATATAGAATTGGTTGAGGGGGAGGAAGCAGAAGGTGATGAGGGGTCTTGTGACTGGAAGTATGTGTCCAGTGATGTTCCACAGGGGTCAGTGTTGGGGTCCTTTCTGTTTGTGGTTTATATAAATGATTTAGACGTGAGGATTAAACAGTAAATTCACAAATCATACAAAAATTGGTGGGGTGATAAATTGTGAGGAAGATAGCCATAGATCACAGGAGGTGTTTAGACAGGCTGGTCAGATGGGCTGACCAGTGGCAAATGGAATTCAATCCAGATAAATGTGAGATGATGCACTTGGGCCGGACAAACAAGGCAAGGAAATACATGAAATAACACAGTGTGGAGCTGAAGGAACACAGCAGGCCAGATAGCATCGGACGAGCAGGAAAGCTGATGTTTCGGACTCTTCTTCAGAAATGGGGGAGGGGGAAGGGAGCTTTGAAATAAATAGAGAGGAGGGGTGGGGCTGGGGAAGGTAGGTGGGATGGGGCAATAGGTGGGTGCAGATAGGCAGTGGTGGGGATTGGTCAGTGAGGTGTGAGGAGCAGATAGGTGGGAGAGAAGATGGACAGGTCAAGGAGGCGGGGATGAGAGGGAGGGCTGGTCATGGGATGGGGCCGGGAGTGGGGAGAACTAGTAAAGTCCACATTGAGACCATCTGGATTATCTGGCCATTGTCAAATTGCTGTTTGAGGAGTTAGTTACTGTATCTACTCTGCCTCACGAACAAGAATTGAGGCACACACAATGGTGATCTAATTGACGTTTATAAAGAACTTGATGCAGAGACTCTTTGAAACTTTCCTGAAAAATGGCAGTGTTGCCTTTAATATCTGGGAGGAGCCTGAGACCAATCACTCAAACAATAAAATCAATCAATTGATGATAACTTGTCATCAAGCTGCACCATGTTTTCAGCCCAAATGCCTTAATGATGAGGCAGAGCAGTGGCAGACTAGGTAGGAAATCAAAGTAAATCCTGCGTCCTAGTCCTGCTAGTCCACAAGATGACCTTCCCCATGTACCCAAAGATCTGCCTGTTTCTTCACATGAATATCTAGGACAAAAACTTGGGATCCTGGTCTAGGACCTCTGAACAATGGGGCAAAAGTAAAAAGTAGAAAACAGCTGCTCAGGGGTTATATTGGGCTCAAAGTGGTCATAATGGCCTCCTCCAGTCCTTGTGTAGTAGGCTAGAGTTCTTCTCCTATTTCCAAGGTCACTGGTTAAAAGGGCCGAATAATTTATTACTGTTCTGATGTCACTAGTTCAAACAGCTGAATGGCCTTCTCCTGTTCCAATGTCACAGGGTCAAAGAGCTGAATGACCTCCTTTTGTCACTGTGCTTCCTCCAACATTGGCCAGTGGGAACACCTGGTTCCTATTAGATTTTGGCCCAAGTGGAAAAGTTGTGGAGTATTTTTCAGTCTGTACTGTGCCTGAGGCTCTGTAAGTATTGTGCTGAATCGTTGCTTAGATTTCTCTCCAAACAAGTTGTTAATGATGTCGAGACGTGGAAGGATTGTGGCAAATTGGCCCAGTGCCTCCACTCAATTCTCCCGACTGTGGTCTGCAGCTTCTCTGGTAAAACTATGTGATCACCCTGTCAGCTTTATCGTGTCATTAAACAACTACCCATTTCCTGATCGAGCACAGCTAACAATCTTATCACTCACCCTCAGGATGAGGGTATTGTTTGCTAGAATGTCATTTATTGCCCTTCTCTGTTTGCCCCCCAGCTGTTTTCTTGAACAGTCATGTAGTATAGATGCATCTACAAATGCTGCTGAGCAGGTAGATCTTCCTCTTCACAAATTGCTTGCTGCAATTTACAAAAGAGAGTGTGTTCAGGAAGGTAGATCATTGGCTCCATGTGTATTTGAGCCATTGTCTGAGTGTGACAGAACGCAGTGTAGCAGTGACATCATACTAGCCAGCTGGAGGGAAGGACTAGTGATGAGAGCCATGGATCAGGATTTGTCAGATGGCGAGGATTCCTGCCCCATGACCCAAAGGTCTTGGCCAGCAGTTATAGAGTCATAGATTCTACAGCACAAAAACAGACCCTTCGGCCTAACTCATCCATGCTGACCAGATATTCCAAACTGATGTAGTCCCATTTGCCAGCACATCCCTCTAAACCCTTCCTATTCATGTACACATCTAGACACATTTTAAATGTTGTATTGTACCCGCCTCCACCACTTCCTTTGGTAGTTCCTTCCATACATGCACCACTGTCTATGTGAAAAAGTTACACCT
This sequence comes from Rhincodon typus, assembly GCF_021869965.1. Taxonomy (NCBI): domain Eukaryota; kingdom Metazoa; phylum Chordata; class Chondrichthyes; order Orectolobiformes; family Rhincodontidae; genus Rhincodon; species Rhincodon typus. Next base: position 81,387,361 of record NC_063339.1, read on the forward strand.
CAGGTCCTTTTTGAATCTATCTTCTCTCACCTTAAACCTATTCCATCTAGTTTTGAACTCCTTAAGGAAATAGACCTTGGCTATTCACCCTATACATGCCTCTCATGATTTATTTTACCTCTAGAGGGTCACTCCTCAGCCTCAGATGCTCCAGGAAAAATAGCCCCAAGCTATTCAGCCTCTTCCTGGAGATCAAATCCTCCAGTCCTGGCAACAACCTTGTAAATCTTTTCTGTGCCCTCTCAAATTTAATAGTATCTTTCCTATAGAAGCATATTGCAGTATTCCAAAAATGGCCTCACCAATGTCTCGTACAGCCATAACGTGACATCCCACTTCCTGTACTCAATGCACTGACCAATGAAGGCAAGCATGCCAAACACTTTGTTCACCACCCTGTCTACCTGCGACTCCACTCAAGGAACTATGCACCTGCACTCCTAGGTCTTTTAATTTGACAACAGTCCCCAGGGCCCTACCAGTAACTGTGTAAGTTGTGCCCTAGTTTGCATTACCAAAATGCAACATCTCACATTTACCTAAATTATACTCCATCTGCCACTCCTCGGCCTATCTGATCAAGGTTCCTGTACTCTGAAATAGCCTTCTTCACTGTCCACTATGTCGCCTATTTTGGTGTTATCTGCAAACTTACAAACCAGACTTCCTGTGCTCATATCCAAATCATTTATATAAATGATGAAAAGAAGTGGACCTTGAGGCATATCGCTGATCACAGACCTCCAGTCTGAACAATAACCCTATCCACCACCTTTTTGTCTCGTATCGTAAAGCCAATTTTATATCCAATTGGCTAGCTGCCCCAGATTCCATGTGATCTAACCTTGCCAAACAGTCTACCATGCAGGACCATGTCAAACGCCATGCTGAAGTCCATAAAGACAATGTCTACCGCTCTGCCTTCATCAATCTTCTTTGTCAGGTCTTCAAACAACTCAATCTAGTTAGTTCACCCCAGCAATCACAGCAGCCCCATAGCCATTTGAGTGTTCATTGGTTGAAGGTGGAACTTTGGCCTCTCACCCTGGTGGGAGTCCCAAATGAATTGACTGGATGTTCTGTCTGTCATCTCTGCAGTGCCACTGGAAGCAGTGGTCAGAATCGGGACTGCAAGCAGCACCTCCCACCCCCACCCCAGGGATTTACATTCCATCAGCCAAGTTCAGGCAAGTGGACATAGGGTGTGTGTTTGTATGTGTGGGGGCTCACAAGGAGGGAGGGAAGGTAAGGCCCAGCAAGGGGGGAGGGTAGTGGTGATGCATCTCAGATGTAGATATGTTTCTTGAGGTTGGTATTTTCCCCAACACCAGCCCCAGCCACTCCCCTTCTTGCTCAAGGATTAGTGAGCGATGGCACAGAGGTATACAGCCGGGAAGCAATTGCCCTGGGGCACTCGACTGCACCACATCTCATGGCATCAGGCCAAACATGGGCAAATGGACTGCTTGCTGACCAACAGCCTACACTGCCCTAGCTCCCCCATCCTCTTCCATGTTGAACACTGGCTGGACACAGTGGGGTCAGATTTCTTGTCACTAGATTTGGAGGATGTTGTGATGGCAACTAAATTACCCTAAGCCTAATCAGTGCCCTAACACTAACCCTATTGCACCTCTTGTCATACACCTAACCCTAATCCTAACCCTAAATTTAATGCTAGCCCTTGACCCTAATCCTAAACCTCATCCTAACTCTAACCCGAAACGTAAACTTATCCCTAACCTTAACGCTAACCCTAATCCCAACACTAATCCTAACAATAACCCGAAACCTTAATTTAACCCTAAACCCTAACCCTATTCCTAACTCTAAGCCTGAAACTAATCCTAAACTTTATCCTAATCCTAACCCAAACCCTTATCCAAACACTAACCCTAACCAAAACCTTAATCCTAAACCTAACAGTAACCTTAAACCTAACCATAACACTATTCCTAATCCAAACCCTAATTCAAATCCTAACCCTAGCCTGAATCCAAACACTAACCCTATCTTTAACCTAACCTGAAGCTTTACCCTAACTCTAATCCTAATCCTAACCTTAACCCTAAACCTAATCTTAAATTTAACCCTATGCCTAAATCTAACCTTAACCCGATATCTAGCCCTAATTCTGATCCAAAACCTACCCCTAGATCTAAATTTAAACCTAGCCCTAACCCAAAGTCTATCCTTTATCCTCACCCTACCCTAACCCTGATCATAATCCTAACCCTAATCCTAATCCTAAACCAAACCTAACCCTAATCATAGCTGTAACCCAAATCATAGCTGTAACCCAAATCTAAGCCTAAAATTTATCCTAACACAACTCTAACCATAACCATAACCTTAATCCTAATCCTAACCCTTGGCCAATCGTAACCCTAACCCTAATCATAGCCATAACCCTAATCCTAAACCTAACCCTAACCCAAAGTCTAGCCTTTGCCTTAACTCAAACCCCCATAACCATAACCTTAATCCTAGCACTAACCCTAACCTAAACCTAACCTTAACCCTAGCTGTAACCCTACTCCTAACCCTAATACCAACTTTAAGACTAGCCCTGACTCTAATTCAAACTCTAACCCTATTGCAGTGCTTTGAAGTACCTGCTGTATGACTATCTGTAGGAGCACAAATCCACTGCTGTGTGGAGATGCTGGTGTTGGACTAGGGTGGACAAGGTCAGAAATCACACAACACCAGGTTACAGTCTAACAGGTTTATTTGAAAACACAAACTTTCTGAGTCTTACTCCTTCTTCAGGTGTTAGTTGCCGAGCAGAGGCTGATAGCCAAGTTCAGTACCCATGAGGACAGTCTCAACCAGGACTCACCCCACCACACTATCCACTCTGTCTCTCTCTCTCTCTCTCTCTCTCACACACACATACACGTCCCCTCTCATATACACACTGTCTTTAGCAAACAGAGTTAAGGAAAATCCCAAAGCCTTTTATTCATACGTAAGGAGCAAGAGGGTAACTAGAGAAAGGGTTGGCCCACTCAAGGACAAAGGAGGGAAGTTATGTGAGGAGTCAGAGAAAATGAGTGAGATTCTTAATGAGTACTTTGCGTCAGTATTCACTGAGGAGAGGGACATGACGGATGTTGAGGTTAGGGATAGATGTTTGATTACTCCAGGTCGAGTCAGCATAAGGAGGGGGGAAGTGTTGGGTATTCTAAAAGGCATTAGGGTGGACAAGTCCCCAGGTCCAGATGGGATCTATCCCAGGTTACTGAGGGACGCGAGAGAGGAAATAGCTGGGGTCTTAACAGATGTCTTTGCACCATCCTTGAGCATGGGTGAGGTCCCAGAGGACTGGAGAATGGCTAATGTTGTCCCCTTGTTTAAGAAGGGTAGCAAGGATAATTCAGGTAATTATAGACCGGTGAGCCTGATGCCAGTGCTGGAGAAAATACTGAGGGATAGGATCTATTTACATTTGGAAGAAAATGGGCTTATTAGTGATAGGTAGCATGGTTTTGTGCCGGGAAGGTCATGTCTTACCAACTTGATAGAATTCTTTGAGGAAGTGACAAAGTTGGTAGATGAGGGAAGGGCTGTAGATGTCATATACATGGACTTCAGTAAGGCGTTTGTTAAGGTTCCCCATGGTAGGCTGATGGAGAAAGTGAAGTCGCATGGAGTCCAGGGTGTACTAGCTAGATGGGTAGAGAACTGGCTGGGCAACAGGAGACAGAGAGTTGTAGTAGAAGGGAGTTTCTCAAAATGGAGAACTGTGACCAGTGGTGTTCCTTAGGGATCTGTGATGGGACTATTGTTGTTTGTGATATACGTAAATGATCTGCAGGAAGGTATAGATGGTCTGATTAGCAAGTTTGCAGATGACACTAAGATTGGTGGAGTAGCAGATAGAAGGGAACTGTCGGAGAATGCAGCAGAATATAGATAGATTGGAGAGTTGGGCGGAGAAATGGCAGATGGAGTTCAATCCAAGCAAATGCAAGGTGATGCATTTTGGAAGATCCAATTCAAGAGTGAACTATACGGTAAATGGAAAAGCCCTGGGGAAAATTAATGCACAGAGAGATCTGGGTACCCTGAAAGTGGAACGCAGGTCGGTAGAGTGGTCAAGAAGGCATACGGCATGCTTTCATTCATTGGACGGGGTATTGAGTACAAGAGTTGGCAGGTCATGTGACAGTTGTATAGGACTTTGGTTCAACCACATTTGGAATACTGCATACAGTTCTGGTCGCCACATTACCAAAAGGATGTGGATGCTTTGGAGAGGGTGCAGAGGAGGTTCACCAGGACGTTGCCTGGTATGGAGGGCGCTAGCTATGAAGAGTGGTTGAGTAGATTAGGATTATTTACATTAGAAAGACGAAGGTTGAGGGGGGACCTGATTGAGGTCTACAAAATCATGAGAGGTATAGACGGGGTGGATAGCAAGAAGATTTTCCCAGAGTGGGGTACTTAATTACTAGGGGTCACGATTTCAAGGTGAGAGGGGAAAAGTTTAAGGGAGATATGCGTGAAAAGTTCTTTACGCAGAGGGTGGTGGGTGCCTGGAATGCGTTGCCAGCAGAGGTGGTAGAGGCGGGCACGATAGCGTCATTTAAGATGTATCTAGACAGATACATGAATGGGCAGGGAGCAGAGGGATACAGATCCTTGGAAAATAGGCGACGGGTTTAGATAGAGGATCTGGATCGGCGCAGGCTTGGAGGGCCAAAGGGCCTGTTCCTGTGCTGTAATTTTCTTTGTTCTTTGTTCTTTGTCTCACACACACACACACACACACACGTGAATCTATGGGATCAATTTGTATTTGCAGATACTTTCTATTTTGTTCAAAAAGCCCACAATTTATACAGTCAGACAATGTAGCGGTTTCGAAATTCCTACTTTAGAAATAAAACTAGTCTGACTTCAAACCAAAACACAGATTCTAAACAAGGCGTCATACCTAACATGCATTGTCTGATCTAAAATGTCACCACTTCTTTACACTGATAAAACCTTTAGTTCTCTCAGGACAGTAACTTGAAAGGAATTCAGGGATTTACATATACATATTAATCAATTAAAACCTTCTAACTGATTAAAGATTTAATGGCATCTATGGTTTGCTTTGTATATCCTTATCAGTGGTCTTTGGTCTTTGATCTTTTACTTACAAATTCTGTGTCTAATACTACCTCTCTCACTAACACCTGAAGAAGAAGTAAGACTCCGAAAGCTTGTGTATTCGAATAAACCTGTTGGGCTATAACCTGGTGTTGTGTGATTTCTGGCCATGTAAATCATGAGTTGTGTTTGAGAGCCTTGGCCCTTACAGTGATTTGTCCAGTGGGCTGCAAAGCGAGTTGGTACAGTGAGGAGGTGATGAATTTCATTGTCAATGCCTGTCTTTGTCAACTGAAGCCTCCTGTGTTACAGAAAACATATCCCGCAATCTCACTTTTAATCCTCATATACAGGGTAAGAGTTGGAGTGGTCTCTGTGAGAAATGGTTACAAGAAATTTAGGACGGAGATGAGGAGAAATATCTTCACCCAGAGAGTGGTGATCCTCTGCCACAGAAAACGATTGAAGTCAAAACATTGAATGAATTTAAGAAGATGTTCTTACAGCCAAAGAAATCAAAGGATATGGCGAGAAAGTGGGAATAGGAGACAGAGTTGGATGATCAAACATGATTATATTGAATGGTGTAGCAGGGTTGAAGTGCAGAGTGGCCTACTCCTGCTCCTATTTTCTGCGTTGCCCTGTAAAAGTTAAGTTTTTTGTGTTTAGTGGTGAGAGCACATCCACAATACCAAGTGCAGTTTTGGTCTCTTTATTTATGGAAGGATTGGAGGTAGTTCAGAAGTGTTTTTCTAAATTGATACCTGGAATGAGTGGGTTGTCCCATGAGGGAAGGTTGGACAGGCTGGGCTTGTTTCCACTGGAGTTAGAAAAGTGAGGGGTGATTTGATTGAAGTGTATAACATCCTGAATGGTCATAAGATGGACATGGAATAGATGGTTCCTCCTTAACATGGGGCAGCATAATGGCTCGGTGGTTAGCACTGCTGCATCACAGCACCAGGGATCCGAGTTTGAATCCAGTCTTCGGTGACTATCTGTGTGGAGTTTTCAGGTTCTCCCCATGTCTCTCTGCTTTCCTCCAGGTGTGCTGGTTTCCTCCCTCAGTCCAACGATGTGCAGGTTAGGTGGATTGGCTATGCTAAATTGCCCATAATGTCCAGGAATATGCAGGCTAGGTGAATTAATAGGTAAATGCAGGGTTATAGGGTTAGGGTAGGGGCTGTGCCTGGCGGGAGGAGGTATGCTTTTCAGAGGATTGGTGGGGACTTGATAGGCTGAATGGTCTGTCTTCCCACAGTACGGGTACCAAGATTAACATACGATTTGTCAGGGACTTGACAGGGTAGATCTGGAGAGATTATTTACCCTTGTGGGACAATCTAGGACCAAAGGGTATCATCTCAGAGGAAGGGGTTCCTCAGTTAGACCAGAGATGAGGAGGTCTCTTCTTCTCTCTGATGGTAGTGAATCTGTGGAATTCTTTATTGCAGAGACCTCTTGACGGCTTGGTCATTAAATATATTCCAGGCTGAAAGAGACAGGTTTTTAATCAGCCAGGTACCTGTGGAGCTTTGGAATTGCCTGCGTTAGAACAGAGTGGAGGTGAGGTCACTGAATCTTTTAGAAACAGAGGTGGGTGGATTCTTGTTAGGCAGCGAATCAAGGGCTACTGGGGGTAGATGGAAATGTGAAATTCTAAACAGATCAATGTGATCTTATTGAATCATGAAGCGGCCTTGACGGGCTGAATGACCTCCTGCTTTCTTAATTTGTAATGAAGTTCATTTGTTTTGCCATCTATGTAGCGAACGCCCCATTTTCTGATCTGCTCCTGAAAAAGGGCTTGCCACAGGCCTGCAGCTGAGTTTCTGAGTGAGCCTATATAAGCAGTCCCTATATGCTGGATCTTTGGCACTGAGGATGGCCCAACTTCAGTTTGGGGTTGAGGGTGGAGTGGGTTAAACAGAAACATGTATGTTATTGTTTCGCTCATTTCATGGGATGTGGGCGTCACCACTTGAACCTGCCTTTACCACCCATCCCTAGCTGCCCATTGAGAAGGTGGCGTGGAGCTGATCTCTAGGTTATCTGTGAATCATTTGGAAGCTGATGTAGGATTGCAAGGGGCAGGGTGCAGGGCGGGGGAGGGGTAAGATTAAGAGAATTGGGGTACTGTCAATCAAACAGCAGACAAGCAGAGAATCAGGACTCTGTTTCTCACAGGTTTATAACAGATTGTTGGTGATGTGAAGGCAAAATCTTATCTGCACCATTGCTATCTGTTAGTATGCACTGACCCTTCCCTTCCTTCCTGCCTATCCGAATCTGGGCAAGGATCTGCACTTTGCAATCTGTTCTGCACCGACTGTAGATTCCGTGTGCAATTGGGTGGGTCCATTCTTCTTTCGTGTGCAAAAAAGAACTGCGGAAAGATAAAACCAGACTTCTGTTTCAGAGCCCGAGAGAGTTCGATTCTAGGCACGAGTGAGTGTGAAGGTGCAAACACTCCAGATTAAACATGCCCAAATGTCCCAAGTGTGCAAAGGAGGTGTATTTTGGTGAGGAATCTCACAATCTTATTTACTTTATAAAATACCTTTGTTTAAATTTATGACTTTCTCAAACTTTGTAAGGAGGATGCATTCTCCACTTGTCTGTGTCCTGTGCCACTTGTTGGTGACGGGGATCGCAGCTTTAATGGGAAGTGGTTCTGTTGAAGTGTCCAGTTGTGATTTTTTTGTTTAGAAATGCTGTTTTCTCCCTCGGGACTGGGACACTGGCTCCCTTCACGTTTCTGGGCTCTCCGTTTTAATTCCGTTTGAAGATGGCGTTAGAAACTTAGAGAAAGATCCGGTCAAAATCTGTTTCTTAGAAAAAGAGTTGATACAATCTGTTCTGTTCGGCGGGGTGTTGACAGGATGCGACATTTCGCTTCCTCTCGAGTGACTGAGCGAGAGCAGTGCAGGTTCTTCTGACATCTGGAAATGATAGATGTGACAGGCCAGCGTAACAGCCCCCTCTTCCGATCATTCATGAAGCGCTCAAGGTAGAAGGCATACTGCACATGTGAGATTGCAAGATTTAACCTTGATGATAAGGTCCACTTGGTTAAGTGGTTGCTCAAGTTATTGCTAATATGCACCCAGACTCTCCTGGACCAGAGTTTGATTATTTATTCTTAAAGTAACCCTCAAAACTAATCCAAGTCAATCTGGCTTAAATTTTGAGTTTTGAAACTTTGACTTTTTTTTCGCGCCGTCTCTTTATTCCTTCTGCAACACTACAGTTCTCAGCGTTTCCAATTCTGATCTGTGAGAATCCTTGATTTTAATCACTTCGTCATCACCTTCAGCTTCTGGGGAACTAAGCTCCCTCCCTATACCCCTCTGCCTGTCTCTCACCTTCCTCCTTTCAAACAAACTCTCTTTTCCCCTGACCAACTGTATCTGTTTTTATCCCTTTTCTGGTTACTGCCCTGTATAAGGTTTTTGGACATTTTTCCTCTGTTATAAAGAGATGATGCAATTACAACTTGTTGACAATGGGCTACTATTGTCATCTTGTTAGTGGTTATTAATATTTAGAAGTTAGACCATCCTGCAATTGACTGACAAAACTATACCACAAGATTTTGTTTTAAACAAAAACAAATTTCATTGTATAACAAAAAGAACTAAACAAAGTAAACTCTGTTATCTTCATATAATCAGTACTCTGATAAGGTATAGACTGAAACAAACCCAGGCTTACCACTGTCTGGGTTAAGAGGTTTTCTTCATATCGGTCCTAAATGACATACTCCGCATCCTTAGATTGTGACCCCCAGTCCTGGAGTCCCTGATCATTGGGAATATCTTTCCTGTGTTTACCCGGCCTAGACTTGTTAGAAGTTTATAGGTTTCTGTCAGATACCCCCTCGTTCTTCTTAACTCCAGTGAATATAGTTCTAACCGATCCAATTGATCTTCATACGTCAATTCTTACATCCTTGGAATCAGTCTGGTAAACCTTCAATGCACTCCCTCCATAGCTAGAGCATCCTTCCTCAGAGAAGGAGATCAAAACTGCACACAATGCTCTAGCTACGGTCTCACCAAGGCCGTGTACAATTGCAGTAAGATGTCCCCTGCTCCTGTCTCCATTTTCTGAGCCTGAGATGGCCCTTAACCTCCTGTCTTGCAAAAGGTTTGTTCTTCTCAAGGACTGAGGCCCTTTCAAAGTGAATACGACCTACCTGACAGAACCCCATTGACAGCTGACAGTTATTACGCATGTAACAAACTTGTTTCAAAAGCTCCCGTTGTGTGGATTTTTTGTCCATTTCATTATAAAGGGTTTTTTTGTCACTTTGGATTCATTTCTTCTAGCTGAGAAACTCTCGTACCAGGGAAAAGATTGGCACAAATCCTGTTTGAAATGTGGAAAGTGCAACAAAACCTTGACAGCTGGTTCTTTCTCTGAAGTAAGTCCTCTCTTAAATTTGTATCCTCACCCAGAGAAAGGACCAATTATTGTCTCCTTCCCACTTTAAAAAGATGCTTGTTTTGTGTTGCAGCACGATGGGCAGCCTTACTGTACCACACCGTGCTATGGAGCTCTCTTTGGGCCTAAAGGTGAGAAATCTAGTTAACACATTTTAATGTTGGACAGAAGTAAGTGAGTTGAATCAAGCAGAATGGAACTCAAAAGGATGGAAACTACACTTCAACTGTAAGGAGCCTTGTGCAGGCTGCAGTCAAAAGTGTTCGGAACGTTAACCTGACATTGGAAGTTACAACACAGAATGATTCCAGTGATCAATGGGTTAACTTGTGAAAACTTGAGCGTCAGAACAAGGGGAGCATGGCTATAAATTACAGGCTCTTAACACTGAAATCAGGAACACACTTCACACAGTGTGGAACTCTGTCCCTCAAAACCTTGTGCAATTTGGTGATTTGAAGACTGAATTGAGGGACTGCGAAATATCCTTCTTTTCACAATATTGCGAAGAGCCTTTTGCAAAATATGCAACAGATCCATTCCCCCAAAGCCTCCTAACCAACATTCCAAACTTCTTCCCAACCTTTTGAACACTTTTGAAGTTACAATGTAGGAAAGATAGCAGCCAATTTTCACACAGCAGGATCTCACCCAAAGCGATGCAGTAATAACCAAATGATCTTTTTTCACAAAGCTGGTTGATGGATAAATAGTGGCCAGGAGACTGGAGAGAAACCCCCCAATCTTCCTTGAGATAGCGCCAGAGGATCTTCTCCGTCCACAGAGAAGGTGGAAGGGATGGGTTCTTGGTTGTACATCTTGTCAAAAAGACAGATACAAGCTCCCAAGATAAGTGTGATCAAGATGGATTTTGATCTCGTCCTAATCTGCAGTTGGCGATGCAGAAATCAGTTGGGGGGAAAAAAATGATGAGGTGGGAAAAGATAATTGTTTGACTAATCAGTGAGAAACTTCAAACTTTTTCGAGCTGTGTTCACTGAGGGAAAGGGAGTCAGATCCAGCTACGATTTCTTGGCCAGGTCTTATGTGATGCACTGAAGCTATTCTCATTTCTGATGGTATATTTCACCTCTTCCAGGATTTGGACGTGGTGGGACCGAGAGCCACAAATTTTCTTAAACACAAGGTACAGTATATAGAGTAATAGTGAGTTCCTCTGTATTATATGTTGCAAATCAGTCAATAATGACAAGCATTTAATGGGCCTCTCAGTTCAACATGAATTACGTTTAAAAATAATGTGATGCAGTGGAGCTCTGAACAATGCTGTGGACTAGATAAATGGGCATGGTATATAATGGAAAGGATTAGACCTTAATAGGATGGCAGGGTCTTGGACAGGCTGTGGGTGAGATTTACGAGGACAGAGAAAGGGGAGCAATGAGCTCCATTTTGTGAAGATACAATTTCTCTCTTTTGTGCAGAAAAGGGACATTTAATAAAGGTTTTCAAAATCCAGAGTTAGATGAGGGAAAACAGTTTGCAATGACTGGGCCAGTCAGCAGCTAGAGAAAATAAACAGGTGGTAGTGCAGGAAGGGAGGAGAATTTTGTTGAAACAGAGTTCCTGTCATCTGGGAATGTGCCGCCACAGTGACATATTCCAGATAGATAATGGCTTAAATGCTTGGATAGGAAAAGGAATTTACAAGGCTACAAGAGGAAAAGAGGAGAGAAAGTGGGTCTGATTGGATATTGTGAATCAGAGAACTGTGTCACAGGTGGAAGATCCACAATCTTACACAGTGCCTGGAAAACTTCCAATATTCCATTGATAAATGAGACAGCAGATGATCATTGACTCAATATAAAATAATCTACTCAACTCAAAATCTTCTCCCCTGTAGGTTTGCCATTTGCACTGACTGACAACAAGACGTTGGAGAGGGAAGAGGGAGCTCAGAAGCTTGTTCGTGTATTCTCAGCCAGATTACAATAACTCCTGGTATCTGGAATTGCATCTGTACGCTAATGTAGAAGCTAACCTACAGAGAATGTTTGTTTGTACAGAGAATGAATAACCTGCCTCAATATGTACATTTCTTTTCTGTAGAGGTTGCCACAGCATGAGTTTTGGGAAGTGGTTTGGAGCGGGGTTGAAATGGAGGAAGTGGGAGTTGGAGGATAATTCGACTAATCTCCAAAACATCCCAAAACATGGTGGGATCCTGGCAATGTCAGTGTAACCTCATCTCCCCCCAAATACCAAGAGTTACTCACTTGTCATCCTGATTGGCTGAGATGGTGGATGGATGAAAACTTGTTTCAAAGTCAGTCTGTAATCAACTTTGTCATTTCCTTTCATACACACAATAAAGGATGTTTGTTCTTGGAGTTGTGTAGAGATGTCACTAGATTCTTTGTGTGTCACCCTTAACTGGGCCAGTGTGCTGGAAACCAAGCCGCACTGTTCCCAGACTCATTGCAAAAGTTGAAGATTTTGGAAAGTACACAACATTCCCCAATTTCTCCATCTTTTAGACCCAGGTTGACAGAAAACATGGACCAAGTTTCCGTGCTAAACAAGAATGACTATTTATTACAAATAAATTGAGTCTAACTTCAGATAAACAATTATGAACCGTTGACATGTAAGTCTACTTGTTAAAACTCTAAACTACTTGTAAAGTCCTCCCTCTACATGCACACTCAGACAGACTAAAAATACATCGATGGGATGGAGGAGGGGAAGACTGGGAAGGCAGTTCACTGGCACTTCTTCACAAGGCTTGTTGAGATGATTCTTTTACTGTTCAGAATGCTGCTTCTCAATTTCCTTCTCCAGGTACTTTCACTTGTTTGCAGAATGCTCAGGGTGATTGATTCACACTTACAAAAGTCTCTGATTTATTAATTTAAAAAATCACAGCTTACAGCAACTGATGAGGGAAACTAAACTGGCTGTCTTCAGGTTTGAGATACTTAGTGCACAGTAAAAACAGCTCTTTCCTTTCCAAAGGTCTGTTGGGTTCTGCCCTAAAGATTCATGTTCCCAACCTGTTCAGCTACATAGGAGTCAAACTTGTTGAGAGGGATTAACCAATCATGGCTAATCAAGGAAGTTGAGAGTTGAAAGAAAAATTGTATATAGGAGGCAAAAGTCAATGATAGCCCCAAAGACTGGATAAATTCAGCATCCAGCAAAGGAGGACTAAAAAAGAAAATAGAAGAGAAAGCTGAGGGCAAACTAGTGAGGAATATAAAAACAAACAGTAAGAGCTTCTTTAAATAGAGGAAGACAGAGCTCAAAGTGAACATAGGCCCCTTAAAAAAATGAATCTGGGGAGATGGTTATGAGGAAATGGCAGAGGGTGTAAATATTTTGCATCAATGTTTACAGTGGAAGATACTTCAAACATCCCTTTAATCCTAAAAGAATACAGGGAAGGACTTAAGTACCATCACCGTCACTAGATAAACTAATGGGGTAAAGGCGATTAAATCCCCTGGCCCAGATGGCTTTCATCCTTAAAAAAAGATTTAATTAGTGTCCTAGGTCTTCATGAATATTCATCAAACAGTCAGCATGACTTGATCGAGTTTCATGTAGTGTTTGTAAGAGATAAGCAAAGATTGGATACTAGAAAGAGATAACAAGGTGTAGAGCTGGATGAACACAGCAGGCCAAGCAGCATCAGAGGAGCAGGAAAGCTGACGTTTCGGGCCTAGACCCTTCTTCAGAAAAGAAGCCTTCTTTTTTCTGGAGGAGGGTCTAGGCCCGAAACGTCAGCTTTACTGCTCCTCTGATGCTGCT
>NC_063339.1:81420683-81452514 GCF_021869965.1 Rhincodon typus
TATACTGCATCCGCTGTACCCGGTGTGGCTTCCTCTACATCGGGGAAACCAAGCGGAGACTCGGGGACCGCTTTGCAGAACACTTACGCTCGGTTCGCAACAAACAACTGCACCTCCCAGTCGCGAACCATTTCAACTCCCCCTCCCATTCCTCAGACGACATGTCCATCCTGGGCCTCCTGCAGTGCCACAACGATGCCACCCGAAGGTTGCAGGAACAGCAACTCATATTCCGCTTGGGAACCCTGCAGCCCAATGGTATCAATGTGGATTTCACAAGTTTCAAAATCTCCCCTCCCCCTACCGCATCCCAAAACCAGTCCAGCTCGTCCCTGCCTCCCTAACCTGTTCTTCCTCCCACCTATCCCCTCCTCCCACCTCAAGCCGCACCTCCATCTCCTACCGACCAACCTCATCCCGCCCCCTTGACCTGTCCGTCCTCCCTGGACTGACCTATCCCATTCCTAACTCCCTACCTACACTCACCTTTACTGGCTCCATCCCCGCCTCTTCGACCTGTTTGTTTCCTCTCCACCTATCCTCTCCTCTATCCCTCTTCTATCCGCCTCCCACTCTCTCCCTATTTATTTCAAAACCCCCTTCCCCTCCCCCTTTTCTGATGAAGGGTCTAGGCCCGAAACGTCAGCCTCTCTGCTCCTATGATGCTGCTTGGCCTGCTGTGTTCATCCAGCCCTGCACCTTGTTGTCTCACCTCAATGTGGACTTGTTGGGCCGACGGGCCTGTTTCCACACTGTAGGGATTCTATAAAAAAAAACTCTCCAACTGCTTTCAGCATTGCCACTTCGTACCTTGTAAACATAATCTCTTACAGCTGGTGTAGTCCACATTCTTTCACCTTAAAACTGCACTTCAAAAGGCACCTTCAAACTAACGTCTTTGATCATCTCCCAGATTTCCGTAATGCTGTTCATCAAATCAGTCCATAGGTTGAAGAGCTAGAAGTGCTAGAGAAATGTTTTTGTCTTTGAACAGCTGGAAATAGTAATAAAAACCATGGGATAATCCAAGTCATTTCTGCCTTTGAAACAAACAGATTAAGAAGCTTAACCCTTCAGAATTATTCAGGTAACTTTCCATGACATTATTATACTACATGCATCTCCACCTCTCTCATGGGATCTAACAGGTTTTTAGAAGGTTTTACAAGTATTGCTCCTTGAATAGGCCAATGAAGTGTCATCATTTGTTCATCCTTACTGAACTGGTGCTATTTTTGAGAAATTTTCTGATATTTAATTTTTGTCTCTTTCTTTGAAAATGGACTTAAGACCTGGTTAGTCCGTCTTACAGTCAAACGTATTTACATTCCTAACCATCTCCCGAAACAGTAGATTATAAAGCAAACCTCAACAGGTGGAAGATGTTAGCTTGAATTCTGACCTTTTCACGTACAACCATGTCAGTCAGTCAGTCTGGCCAGGATTTCCATTCCTGCTTTAAATATACTTTATGAAATCCAGGTAACACCACCAGTTTTGGCTCTTACAATCTCCTCAGGCAACAACCTAGCTGACACTCACTGTTTCAGCTCACTGGAACAGTCACAGGAAGTTATTAAGCCATAGAGGAACAAGATTTGGACTGGAATTGTTAGCACGTTCAAGAACATCAAATGAGAAAACACAAACACACATGCTTGTTTGGTTTCGGGTGAATATATAAAAAAACTAAAGAAAATTGAGTGCTCCATGTTGTTATCAAACTTAAACTAGCAGAGCAAATGCTTTCACTACAATTATTTTAGGGTGCCAGTTTACACATTTAAGTAAAATTTGTGTCAGAGCTATTTCAAACATGCTTTTATTTTGGTAATGACTTGCTGTTAACAGTCAGCATAGCTTTGTGCGAAGCAGGTCATGTCTAACTAACGATTGAATTTTTTGAGGAGGTGACAAAGGTAATCGATGAGGGTAGAGCAGTGGATGTTGTCTACATGGATTTTAGTAAGGCTTTTGAAGGTAGCCTTGGTAGCCTCATCCAGAAGATTAAGATGCATGGTATCCATGGTGAGCAGGCCACATGGATTCAGAATTTGCTTGCCCATAGAAGGCAGAGGGTAGTGGTGGAAGGGTGATTTTCTGGCTGCAGGTTCGTGAGTAGTGGTGTTCGGCAGGGATCCATGCTGGTTTGTGATATATATAAATGACTTGGATGAAAATGTTGATGGGTGGATAAGTAAGTTTGCAGACAATATAAAGATCAGTGGAGTTGTGGATAGTATAGAAGGTTGTCAAAGGATACAGCAGGATATAGATCAGTTGCAGACATAGGTGGAGAAATCAGACGGTGTTTAATCTGGGTTAAATGTGAGGTGCTGCACTTTGGGAGATCAAATGTTAAGGAAAAGAATACAGTCAATAGTAGCACCCTGAATAGCACAAATGTACAGAGGGATCTTGGTGTTCAAGTCCCTACCTCCCTAAAAGTGGCCATTCAAGTAGATTGGGTGCTAAAGAAGGTGTATGGCATACTTGCCTTTATTGGTCAGGGAACTGAGTACAAAAGTCAGCACGTCATGCTGCAGCAGTTCTGGTCGCCACATTACAGGAAGGACGTGGAGGCTTTGAAGAAGTTGAGGAGAGATTTACCACTATGCTGCCTGGATTAAGGGTATGAGCTATGACTTAGACTTAGACTCCCTACAGTGTGAAAACAGGCCCTTCAGCCCAACAAGTCCACACCGACTCTCAGAGCATCCCACCCAGACCCATTCCCCCTATAACTCACCTAACCTACACATCCCAGAACACTATTGGCAATTTAGCATGGCCAATCCACCTAGCCTGCACATGTTTGGACTGTGGGAGGAAACCGGAGAACCTGGAGGAAACCCACGCAGACACAGGGAGAATGTGCAAACACCACTCAGACAATCGCCCCAGGGTGGAATTGAGCCAGGGCCCCTGGCGGTGTGAAGCAGCAGTGCTAACTATTGTGCCACTGTGCCGTTCCTTTTCCTGTAAAGGAGCTATAAAGCTAGAAAAACTCAGGTGGTTTTCTCTGGAGTGGTGGAGGCTGAGGGGAGATAGATAGATAGGGTTGACATTTAGGATCTTTCCCCCCAGAGTTGAAATGTCTAATATTAGGGACCATACATTTAAGTTGAGAGGGGGCAAGTTCAAAGGAGATGTGAGTGGCGACTTTTTTTTAAACACAAAGTGTCTGGAACACACTTCCAGGGTGGTGTGGAGGCAGATACGTTAGGGGTATTTAAGGGACTTTTAGATAATCACATGAACATGCAAAGAATAGAGGGATATGGACCAAGGGTAAGCAGAAGGGATTATTTTTAGTTCAGCCTCATGTTCTGCACAACATTGTGGGTTGAAGGTCCAGCTCCTGTTGTGTACAGTTCTATGTTTTAAACAAAAGAAACAACTCAACAGTGTTTTACTAAACATTTAGGACATTTAAATTTTACTTTTCCCCAAAATACAAATTGATATACATTTTAGGGTTTATATTGACTCATAATAAACATCACAGATTTATGACATTTAATTTAGTCACCTGAGAGATGTGGTTCACATTCCAACGGTGGTGAGCTATTCGATAGACAAGCCATTTATCTTGACAAATGCAGAACGGCTACACTGTTGACTTTATTAAAGCCCTTTTGAACAGCTATGCACTGTTTTTCAAAACTGCAAGCATAGTTTACAGTAGTTATAACAAAGAGATAGTAAGTTTGGACAGTGTTGTTCTGCTGGGATTTCCCCAAAACCACTGAGCACATGGGGATTACAGGAAATAGCATTCTGATTAATATATGGATGGTACTGATTCCTCAAGTCCTGCTGATGCCAATCAATCAATCAATGAATCAATCTCCCCTTTTCTCCACTACCCTCTCCACCATTTTAAAATTATTTGACTATATCACAACGCAATAGTGCTGACTTTTTACACATCCCATAGGGTAGGTTAAAGCAGAGTTTTCAATTAAAAATGAATAATGTTTTGCTAACGGATTTGAGCCGGTCTGAAATTTGTGAAAGGAACTTGCCCCTTAGATCATCAAGAGCACTAGTGAATCATTTGAGAACTATAGAAAGCTTATAGTTATGACACAGTTGCCAGAGATTCATCAGTGCAACAGAGTTTATAAATAAAAACAGTATTTAGTGGAAACTCTAAAAGTGGTTTTAATCTGGGAAGATGGGTTCACAGTAGTATTACCCATCAATTCAACAAATCTCCCTTCTTAAAGTGGAATGTGGCAATTCACAATCACCTTTTAAGATGGATCAGCTAATACTCTTAAACTGGGGATTTAGACCCATGACACTTATTTATTCAATTAAACAATATATGGCTACTTTGAGTGCAAAAAACAATTAGATAAACAATTTTAAACAATATTACTTTATTCTTGGGTTACACAAGACGATATTATAAAAAGAAAACTTACATCATTTTCAGAAGTCCCGCACAAGCTACAGGACTTGCACTCTATGCACTGCCAGTGATACGTTTTCACAGCTGCAGTCATATTTATTGTGAACTGTAAACAGGTGGGGTGACCTAAGAAAATGCACAAACAGGAGGAGATGATTACACACCCTTTCTTGATTCACAGCAAAAGAGATACAAACATAGAGATGAGGGGAGAAATGGGGAGGAAAAAAAGGGGGAAAAAGAGAGAGACAGAGAAAGAGGGAAAGAAGTGACTGGTGGTGTGGGGGAACAGAGGGGGCAAGAAGAGACATAGCACGTGAAAAATGTCCAAAAACATTTTAACTAAACATTAACCCTTTCGCTGCTGCCAGGGCTACTGTGTATTACATTTGTCGGCTATTATATAACATGCTGCAACTACATACCTAGTCAGGTCTATAAATTTATCAAGCACAAAAAAAAATTCAAACCAACGTTAATTGCAAATTCAAGATACGTACAAAACAGCAAGTCAGAAATTAAGGAAAAAAGCCACACGTAAAATGGACAAAGGGAGACCAATATGCAGTTTATTTTTTTAACAAATAAAAATCTTATAAGCTCAGCGGCATTTAAAGCCACTTTATGAAAATCATTTTTTTTTATATTTAACATTGTACAACAAACAATATCATCCACTTGATGGTGACAATACTTCATCACAAATGATCAGGGAGAGGGGTTACAGCAAATTACAGTGAAACTAATCAATAAATAGAAAGTAATGACTAGACTTCCAGACATCTGATAGACACACCTGACACTTACCACATCCACTTGCAGCAATTCTACTGAGATTCAAACAAATGGCTTTGACAACAAAATTGAGCAGAGTTGATTTCAGTTTTTATAGAGAATTCATCAGTAAAACTAGCTAACACATTCATCATTAAAAATGATGCAGTTCTTTTTGAGAGAGGAAAATAAGACTTACCCAAAATATTAAGGATTTTTTGGGTAAATTTCAATATTTCCAAATACATGAATTGTTCAATATATTACCACACATCCCCCTCCCGTTCAAAAAGCTAAAGAGCAGCTCAGCTGTCAGTTTAATAAATACAAATATCTAATTCACAATGAAGTCGTCCTTCATACTGCACATGCTCAGGGCCTTCCTGAGTTTGAGTCACATAACAGAGGTGCTAAAGAGGCAATATTCCACTGGGGAAATGGTCACAATTCATTTCTTGCCTTCCTTCCTGGAAATGGCTTGCATGGTAACCACCGGCATCGAGGCAATTCTGTGGTGAAGAATGGTAGAGGAGAGCTGTTTGTTTAGAAGGCTGCATGGCTGTTAGAGAATCTTCTTACAGGTCAAAATGCACTGCATTAATAAATTTCAAGACAATACATCTGCAATTTTAATTAAGAATACATAACCTGCCCAGCCCACAAGTGTTAAACCAAGAAGCCAAAAAAGCCATTACTGCAAATCACGCAATTCTGCTTAAGAAGTTCTGTTTAAAAGTGAATTAAAAACAAAAATCTTGTACACATACCTTTGCAATGCAAATGATGAACTCCTTTCAAATAAACAGGATCAAAAAAGTTGCTGGTGTCATTTTATTTCTGTCATCAGAACACATGCCCACTGATGTGGTTCCTTCATTCGATGCAAAAAGAATGTTTTAGCAGCAGAGAAGAAGTCAGCTGACCAAAAAAAACTCAACAAAAAAAAAGGTACAAGTCCCTGAATGGGAAAGTATAGTTTTCTTTTCCTTCAAAAAATTAAAATTTCTCTTTCTTATATAAACTCCACTTCCTTCAGTTCACCACAGTGAACCTAATTGCCACAAAACCTTGGAACTGCAGGTGCAAAAGGTGTAAAGTGGAGCCTGGAGACCACGTTTCCACTTGCCAGGAGCTTCGATGTAAGGTGCACGGCAAAAGTAGATCAAGACAACTTTGCCTGCTGGAGGGAGGGAGCTAGTTGACTTAAAGACATTGATTGCACTTTGTAAGGGGAAGTCCGTTTAGCTCAGTGGTATCACCCACAGTACATCAGATCCCTGTGTCCCCCATTCACTCAGTAATGTAGGGAGATCAGTCAAATGTCTCTCTTATTTTGTTTAAACAAAAACACACAAATCACGAGCCAAAAGTAATCCTGATTATCTTCAGAGTTAGAGATTCTCTTCTTTACTGATGAACAAACAAAAGCATCGACTCTGCTCATTTTCAACAGCCCAGTTTCACATGAAAACAGGTCTAGAATTCAGCAGGAGCCTTTTGGCTAAACAAGCCTTCTTTGTTGTCAAGGTCATTTATTTAATCTCGCCCGAATGTGTTTTTTTTTGTGTGCTAGCAGGTATTCCCCACAATCACGTGATTAGCTGCTGCACTTGTTATCTGCATCACTACTAGCAGGTGAATGAACACTTTTGTTTGATAGCAGTTCATCGATATCGTCGTCATCAAAGCCATGAAATGTGGAAGTGTCACTTTCAGACGATGCACCAAACAAATCCTCTGCACTTCGCAAGTCCAGATCCTTTATGGCTCCTTGTCCCAAATAAGCTAACATGTATGATGATGTACATATCAGCACATGGGTACAGCAATACACACACACACACAAAATGAAAGAAATAAAAAAATCAATCATAGATCCTACCTCTGAAATATACAAGATCTATGCTAGCAAGAATCCTCAACTCTTAACTTCAGACCCTGCCACTTCTGTTACAAATCAGTCAGCGAAAGGGTTAAATTTAATGAGATTGTAAGAACACAAATCACTTTTAATTTACTTGGTTCAGAACCAAACACAAAAATCTAACAATTTTCTGAAATGAAATTAACCAATTTTTTTTTTAAAGAAAGCACAAGTATCTTTGGAACCACAGTCAAATTTTGCTGCATAATTACTTCAAGTAGACTTGTTCATATTGAAATAATACTTGGCAGAACACCTGGTGGAAATTCAGGATATCTCCAAGTTATGAAGGCTTGTCACTTTCAAAACTATTTGGACACTGGAGTTTGATTATAATTCTTGGTGAACTACAATTTGCTTTAATTTTCTTAAAACTTTTTGGGATTACACAACATGTCTGACAAGCAAATAAAATTGAATAAAAACTGATCCTTGTGCTTTAAGCAAAGGCTATGTCTGCAAGGTTCCCCATAAAGTTGCCATGTTTTGCTCTCTTGGGTGCGGACCAGCCTCCTCAGCTTTTTCAGTATTTCCTTTATTTACTTGATGTCTTTGGCTAGTGTGAGCACGCCGTTTTTTTTTTCCAGTTCTAATCAGTCTGGGTTGAAAGGTATTTTAACAACAAAACAAGGCTCGAATTTGCATCCACATAACCTCAAATGTCAATGCAACAAGTGAATTGAACAAGTAGTAGCTTCAGAAACATTTTTAGGGAATGGTGAAGATGGGGTAATAACACAGAAAAACAATAGCTAAAATTCACAAGCTAAGGGTATAAACTGGGAAAAGAAAAAAATGGTACATCGATTGAATTACCTCATTTTTGTTTTAAAACTGATTAAAAGGTTAGGTTGGTGTGGGAAAATGTAATGAAAAGTTAAAAATATCACAGTAATATTAAAATACAAAATTAAATATTGAACTTTTACAATTTTCACTTATCATAATATCAGAGCAGTGAAAAAATAGAAACCAGAGTTTAAAACCAAAGTTAAAATGGGGTTTTGCCTTTTCTTTGCTCTGCAAACTAAGCTAAAAGGAGACATGTTGTATTATACCTTGTACGCTACACAATTAACTGTTGATGCAAGTAGGTGTGAAGATTTCACCAACTGTTAACAGTCATCAACCACAGAGTTAGTGTGAAGATTAAAATTATTTGGTAATTTAAAGTTCTGATCTGTATTTGTCAAGTAAGTGTTTTGACAAATAGGCCATGGAATAAAGCATTTTAAAAACAATACTGACATGATTTTTAAAAAAACTCAACATTCAATTTGCAAACTCTAATATTCTCTCAGTTTGTATGCTTTGAATTTTCCTAGTCCTGTGTTCTTAATTTATCATCAGCAAAATCTAGTGGTAGTAATGCACCTGAATTGCATTTTAGCTATTGGCACATATCTGGTGCAGCACAGTACATCAGTTCAGAGGAAGCTGTGCACGTCTCTCCTCAGGGCACTAATCATTCACTGCTGCTACATTGTCAGAACAATGTGTCTCCTAGGTCCCATGGTTATCAAGCATGTACAGACAGCAGCTAGAACTGATCTAATCAGCTGCAATTTCAGATCAAGTCAATGAATTCATCTGAAAGTTAATTTGATAGAATTCCAGGTATATACCTACCGGAGCGCCCACAGTCTGAGCATGAGACCAGCTCCTCAGCCCTGCCTGTTTTCTTGTTCATATTTGACCCACCAAGACAGAAGTCACAGTAATTATTGGAAATGACCATCCCATCCGGACCTTTCCGAGCTGTAGAAATATCATGGAAATAGCATTAGTGACAGTTCCAAACTAAATTATAATTACATGGAAACAATCTAGAACCTCCTCCCCACCACCCCCCCACAAAATAATTTTTCTTCATCTTTATTCTGAACACAAGTATGTGCCATAGAAAGCTAAAAGGGAAAAACAGTGAATATTGAACACTACATGGTTCGTGTTTTGCCTAAAACCCAAAGCATAATCATTTCTGTCCAATCTTCTCCATGTTGGGAGATGATTTCTGGCACAGACATTGGTGCCGCAACATGAGCTTGCAGACTTACACTGGCTTCTAGCTGAGCAATGTTGCAGTTCAGCATTTCCAAATCCTTCATGGTCTCACCTCTGCCCGTTTGTCATCTCCTCTGATTCGATAATGTTTCAAATTTCTGCATCTCTCCAACTCTGGTCTTGATCATAGAATCCCTACAGTGTGGAAACAGGCCTTTCGGCCCAACAAGTCCACACCAACCCTCAGAGAATCCCACCCAGACCCATCCCCCATAACCCACCTAATCTACACAGAGGAAACCCACGCAGACGCAGGGAGAATGTGCAAATTCCACACAGACCCAGGGTGGAATCGAACCCAGATCCCTGGCACTTTGAGGCAGCAGTGCTAACCACTAAGCCACCATGCCAGTCTACCATTGGTGGCCATGCCTTTATCAGCTAAGATCCTAGGCGCCTGAATTTCCCCAGGCAGTCATTGGAACCAGGTGGATGCCAGTGACTACGAGATCCTTGATTGGCCCAGGTTAAGAAACCCAATCAGGAAGCCCTAGCTGATCAATATAAACAGAGGATCTGCCCTTCTTCCACAGCTATGGGGAAACCTAGGTGTCCTTGGAGAGGCACACATCGTGTCCACCAATGTCCTAGATGTTTTTAAGGGAAGGTGGGCACTGCGGGGGTGCTGTGCTTCATTTCCGTCTCCAAATCTAATTTGATTTAATCCTTAACCAATTCTTTGGCTTTTTTTTCCTGCAAGCATTGCCCCAATTAGGCGTTGCTTGTTACTGGTTCCCTGGCCACAATAGGTGTTTTTCCTAATGGTAGAAATAAAATGGTGTCTTCACCAAGTCACTGTACTTATATGCACACAACATGGGTGCTGTGGGGGAAAATAAGCACTACTGCTGTATAGCAGTAGTGTGAGAATAACAAAAACCAAAAAAAAAACAACCAGGGGCTTTAGAATTTTCTTAAAAACAAAAACAGGGGATTTAGAATCTCCTCAGTTACGGGGACTGACTCCGAATTGGCTGCCACAGCCAGTGTACTGTGCACAAGTAAATGAAAGGTAACTTGGAGACAGGCTACCAGCCCCTGTGCAGTTATTTCAGTAGTGGCAAGAGTGGGATTAATAACGTAACCAATGGAGAAGCACCTACTAGTTGAAACCCAACTGGTCGTCAAACAGGCACTACAACTGGCTTTGTCATTAGAAAATGTGGCAAGTGGAGCATGGGAACTGCAGGGATTCCAATGGAAGGGGACACCCTCACTTGTCCGACTGATCTTGTGGAACACCACTTGAGTGCAGGAAATCGCAGAGCCTCAGGCAGAGCAAATCCTGAGCAGAGGGACCCGAAGCCAGCCCACAGCAAAACCCTACAACAAAGCTGAACCTTGGTCCAGTGGCTAAAAAAAGTTCTTCAGGATCTGGGCTGGCAAGCCATTGTGGTTGCTGCTGGTATGCATACTTGAGACAGCAAAGAAGTCCTATTTGGCCTGACTTGAGTAAGAAAACTTGTAGGCTGGTATCCACACTAGTCTACCTACATGTGCTTTGGAACAATTAAATTGCTTAGTGACATCCAAATCAGAACCAATTAAAATTAATGAGATAACAAGGTGGATGAACACAGCAGGCCAAGCAGCATCAGAGGAGCATAATGCTTGGTTAAATAGTCACCCAGTTCTCATGGCGGTTGATATCAGTGCATCTGTATTTGTGGTTACAGAACCTGTCTTTAAACAAGATTTGCTGATGACTCCAGGTTTGCGCAAGACCTCAGCCAGACTTAGAACATACACTGGGGAACCGTTGCAAATGATAGTACAACTTTGGTTCAGGTCTCCTACGAGAACCATTTGGTGCAGTTACCAGTAATGGTAGTAAGAGGTCCAGGCCCAAGCCTATTGGGGTGGAATTGGTTGAGAAAGGTTCACCCAGACTGGCTCAACATTTTTCAATTTGAAAATGGCTGCCTCAGTAAACTCCTAGTGAAATATCCAGGAAAGGGTTGGGATTTTCAAAAGGGGCCAAAGCCATTTTACATGTTCAGAGGTCACACGACACCAGGTTACCAAGTGAGTCACTTCACCTGACGAAGGGGCTACACTCCAAAAGCGTGTGATTTCAAATTAACCTTTTGGGCTATAACCTGGTGTCGTGTGACTTCTGAACTTATCCACTCCAGTCCAAAACCGGCACCTCCACAATCACTTTACATGTTGACCAGGAAGCAAAGCCGCAATTTTGTAAGGCCCGCCCAGTGCCATTTGCCTTGTGGGCAAAAGTACAAGCAGAAATCAGGAGGCTGGAAAGCAAAGAAATCATCAATCCAGTGCAGTTTGTAGAATGGGCAGCACTGGTCGTACCAATTATGAAGCCTGATGGCTTGGCTCACCTTTGTGGGACCTTAAGCAAATGGTAGACCACTTTTCACAGGTAGATAAAATACTCAATCTCTTGCATAGAGGACTTGTATGCAAAGTTGGTTGAGGGGGGGGTTTCTTTTATTAAACTGGTACATGAGCCATATCTACCCACAATTGCGACTGGGTGCCACAATTAACACCCCTAAAGGTTTGTACCAATATAAGAGACTGCTATTCTGGGTATTGTCAGCCTATGCCCTTTTCCAGCAGACCATGCAGAACATTTTACAAGGGCTACCACTTATCTGGATGACGTACTAAAAACTGGTAAGATCAATAAAGAGCGCTTGGAGGACTTGGATATAGTGCGTAAATATTTCTGAGGCGGGCGTATGCCTTAGAAGGGAAAAATGTGTGTTCCAGGTACCCCAAGTGACCTACTTGGGCTACAGAGTTGACAAAACCAGGTTACACCCATTGGAATATAAAGTGAACGTGATCAAAGGAGCCTCAGCTTCCGTGTTTTTACCAGAGCTTAGGTTGGTGAATTAATACAGAAAATTCATAGGTAACCTGGCCTCCAACTTGTCACCCTTATACCTGCTGTTAAAAAAGGGTCAGCCTTGCAAATGGTTGCATAGCCAAGAAGTAGCTTTAGGGAAGTGAAAAAGCAGCTATTGTCATCTAAGGTGTTGGCCCACTACACTCCGAAGCAAGAGGTGGTGCTGACATGCGATGTCTCCCCGTACGGTATCCATGTAGTGTTGGCTCACCGGCAGCCCAACAGAGGAGCGCCCAATAGCATATGCTTCCTGGGTATTGGCTGATGCCAAAAGCAATTCTGCCCAGAAAGAGAAGGAAGGTTTGGCAGTCATCTTTGGTGTGAGGAAGTTCCACCAGTACCTTTATGGACGGGAATTTGTCTTAGTAACAGATCACAAACCTCTGCTAGGGCTATTGAACGAAGACAAGGTGGTGTCACCCGTAGCTTCCTGTAGAATTTAGCGGTGGGCCCTTATTCTCAGTACAAACAAGTTAGAACAGCATCCAGGAAGCTTAGTGGTTAATGCGGATGCCTTGAGTCACCTCTCATTGGCAGATACTCCACTGGTGCTGGCTCCCCTAGAAGGGTTTGTTCTGGTTTTAAACTTCCTGGACACCCTTCCGACAACTGTGGACACAAAGAGATCTTATCCTAGCAAAACAAACACTGGTGGTAATGGGGAAAACAAGAGGGCTATTGAAATCAAGATTGAAACCTTTCTGGATCCAGTGGGACCACAATCACCATGGAAAACAACTATTACTATGGGGAGAAAGAGTGACTGTCTCGAGTAAAGGTTGCTGCCAGATACTGGCCGAACTCCACCAGAAGCTACGTCTCGTGGCCAGAGTTGGATGCCAACATAACGGCATTGGTGGGGCAATGCCCAGAGTGCCAACAAGGCCAAAAATTGCCACCAGTGGCGCCCTAACATTCATGGCAATTACCGGGTAAACCATGGACTTTGTTACATATCAACTATGCTGGTCGTTTCATGGGCTCAATATTCCTGGTCATTGTGGATGCCCATTCAAGGTGGTTGGGCATGCATAAAGTTCGTTCAGCAAATGCAGGGATGACGATTGAAAATCTATGAGCAACATTCGCAATACACAGACCACCTGACGTACTGATCATGGACAACGGAACGTCATTTACCAGCAGGTCAAACGGCATTCAACACATAAGGACAGCTCCATACCATCTATTGTCCAATGGTCTGGTGGAAACAGCAGTGCAAACATGTAAGGCAGGCTTGAAAAAACAGCCTACAGTGTCACTTCATACCAAATTGTCCTGGTTGCTGTTCAGTTATAGGGCCGCCCCTCAAAGAACAACAGCAATAGCTCCAGCAGAGTTGCTGATGGGGAGACGACTCTGCACCAAGTTAAACCTGATATAGAGTCACAGAGATGTATAGCATGGAAACAAACCCTTTGGACCAACTCACCAATGCCGACCAAATATCCTAAATTAATCTACTCCTATTTGCCACCATTTGATCCATATCCCTCAAAACCCTTCCTATTCATACACCCATCTAGGTGTCTTTTAAATGTTGTAATTGTACCAGTCTCCACCACTTCCTCTAGCAGTTCATTCCAAACATGCACCATCTTCTGTGTGAAAAAGTTGTCCCTTAGGTCCCTTTAAAATCTTTCCCCTCTCACCTTAACCCTATGCCTTCTAGTTTTCGACTCCCCCAGCCTGAGGAAAAGACCTTGTCTTTTTTCCCTGTCCATGCCCTTCATGATTTTATAAACTTCTGTATGGACACCCCTCAGCCTCCGATGCTCCAGAGAAAATAGCTCCAGCCTATTCAGCCTCTCCCTATAGCTCAAACCCTCCAAACCTTGGCAACATCCTTGTAAATCTTTCCTGAATCCTTTCAAGCTTCACAACATCCTTCCTATAGCAGGGAGACCAGAACTGAACACAGTATTCCAAAAGTGGCCTGACCAATGTCCTGTGTAGCCACAACAAGACCTCCCAACTTTTGTACTCAATGCACTGACCAATAACGGAAAGCATACTAAACACCTTCTTCATTATCCTATCTACCAGTAACTGCACTTTCAAGGAACTATGAACCTGCGCTCCAAGGTCTCTTTGTTCAGCAAAACTGCCCAGGACCTTACCATTACCTTTCCAAAAAACCTCACATTTATCTAAGTTGAACACTATCTGCCACTCCTCGGCCCATTGATCAAGATCCGGTTGTACACTGAAGTAACCTTCTTCGCTGTTCACTACACACCCAAATTTATTTCCAGACATATTATTTCCAAGAGAAAAGAGTACCTGGCCCCTCAGAACAGCCAAAGGCCTGTCAGAAACCGTGGGCTCCATCCCTCCATCGAGTGTTGAGGAAACCTCCAACTGCGAGATGGATGCGGCCTCAATACCATTACCATTGGAAGAGGAGGAAGAAACTCTCCCAAAGCACTCCAGACACAAGAGACGGGCTATAGTCTGGTACATGCTGCCCATGTTAAAGTCAGAGTCAGAGGAATCGCACCTGGGGCGAAAACTACAAGATTCTTGATTGGCGTTGTTAACCTGGGCCAAGCAATATAAATAGGGGATTCTTTCATCCACGGCCCAGACACACCTTAGCATGCCCATTTGCCACCTAGTGGTGGGGATTCCTAGTGGAGGGCTCTCTACATGGGAGTTGTTCCTCTTTCCCTCAGGGATCTGGGGTGGAGGGTGTTGCATGCAGGGGTCCCGTACAACCGCAGACTGCGGTGATTCACAGACTCCCAGCCCAACTGTCTGTTTTGTGGGACTGTGGAATCCGTAGACCATGTATATAATCGGGTGTGGGCATTTGAACTCCATTTTTAGTTATCTTAAAGGCCTCCTTTGATGGTTTTGGTTGCACTTCAGCCCCATGCTCCTGATCTTTGGGCACCCGGTGCGCAGGGGAGGCAATTCCACTTTGATTTGACCCCTACCCTCCTCTTCACCTTTTCATTCACCCAGCCATTGTCCCCAGGGGGCTCTGCTTGCTACTGGTTCCCCTGTCACATGGCTGTTTTTCCTGGTGGTGAACTATCAATAAAGTTATTTACTCATCTGTTTTTATTGTGTCTCACACCTACACACAACAACAAAAAAAAACCAAGAGATTAGAATCTCATTAAAAAGGAGAAAATTAATCCCCATTTGAAGAGGCAAGATTTGATAAGGGCTAATTCAGCATGGCTTTGTTAAAATGAGGTCGTGCCTAACAAATCTGGTGGAAGTTTTTGAGGAAGTGACCAAGTGTTTGGATGAGGGTATGGTGTTTGATGCAACTAATATGGATTTCAGCAAGGCATTTTTAAAAAAATTAATTCACATGATGAGGACATTGCTGGCTAGGCCATCATTTATTGCCCATTTCCAATTTCCCAGACAGCATTTAAGAATCAACCACATTGCTGTGGGTCTGGAGTCACATGTAGGCCAGATCAGGTTATTTTGGCAGTTTCCTTCCCCAAAGGGCACTAGTGAACCAGACGACAATCAGGAATGAATTTGTGGTCATCATCAGACTCTTAAATCCAGACTTTTATTGAATTCAATTTCCACTATCTGCCGAGTGGGATTTGAACCTGGGTTCCCAGAACCCTACCAGGGTCTACAGATTAATAGACTAGCAATGCAACTGGGGGAGGCAGCGATCACCTAAAGATAGACCTAGATCATTGAAGGACTCGAGCCATAACGTACATGAGCCACAGGGTGATGCCAGAATTGGTGGCGGGGGGAGGGGTGGAGAGGTGGGGGAGGAGGGGGTCACAAGTTGATAAGAATGAGGCAAGGCAAGGCAATGTTAACTAAATGACATGCTCTGAAAACGCAATGCAGGGGACTTGGTGGTGGTGGGGGTGGGGTGGGGGTGGATGTACTAACAAGTGTCTTTGCAGGTGACAGGACATATTGAGAAGGTTGATTACGCACTTGGCTGCCACCTCCACAGGCAAGGTCGCACATGGGAAACTGATAAAGTAGTAAAAACTCTGGAATTCAGGGTAACTTGGCAAGTTGGATCCAAAATTGGCTGAGCGACAAGAGGGAGAGGGTTGACAGAAGGCTATTTGTGTAACTGGAACCTGGAGTTCAGTGGCATATCAGAGATCATTGCTGATTCCCTTACGGTTTGTGATATTCATAAGTGATGAGGATGACAGTGTGGGGTGGATGATAAGCTCTGTGCCATCTGCAAAATAAATTAGCTGGGTGCAGATGAGTTTCACCAGGATATTGTCTCTGATGGAGCATTTCAGCTATGGAGAGAGACTGGACAGCTCATGTTGTTTGGATCAGAGAAGGCTGAGGAGGGAACTGATAGAGATGTGTAAGATTATGAGGGGTATGAACAGGGTGAATAGAAAGCAGCTGTTCCCCTTAGTTGAAGCATCAACAACAAGACAGCATAATTTTAAAGTGAGAGGCAAGAGGTTTAGAGGGGATTTGAGGAAAAGCTCTTTCACCCACAGGGTAGTGGGGGTCTGGAATGCACTGGTTGGAGAGCTCACAACCTTTAAAATATTCAAGGGTATGGTCCTTGTACAGGAAAGTGGGACTAGTGTAGGTAGTATAATTTTGGCAGTGCAGAATTGATTCGCCAAAAAACATATTCTACATTGGACAGTGATAAAAGACGCAAAGCATTGAGTGAGGAAGTACAAAGTAATACAAACATTTGTTTTTTTCAAACTGGAGAGCAACATATAGTATACTGCCTACTGATCTATATACAATAATGTGTACAGGGCATAATTTACAGATGAAACAAAACAAGATGAACAGAAACAAATTTCAGAAGGACATACTCGAAGAGGCTATTTGGTTGATCTTCATATGAAAGATTTGTCATGCTAGGTCCCATATCTCCTTTTATTTATAACTCTCCAAATTCCACATCCTCCAGAAACTTTCCAGGTCGCAGTTAAAATTCTCTGCGCAATCAAAATGTAGCATCTTTGCAGGGTGGAACATTCCAGATCCTGACAGCATCGAGTGATAAAAATCTTCATTTGCCCTGTAAATCTTTTGCGAAAGGGTTTAAACCTGTAAGGGCCAGCATTTTATCTACTCACTATCAGGACTTTACTTGATCAAAACCTGTCATCTTGAAAACTTCTAATATCTGTTGACCATTGCTGTTCGAAGAAGTTCAGTCTGAATGTCTCTTATAACTGAAGTTCCAACTCCATGCTAACATCCTAGTTAACCCCTTCTGTATCTTTTCAAAGGCTTTTACATCTTTTCTGAAGCTCAGGTCCTAGAATTGTCCAGAATACTACAGTGAGATCTAAACAGCGATTTATCAACCTCAACCACTTGTATGCTCACTCATCATCAAGATGACCAGGGTCTCATCCACTGTTGGACAACCAGTGAGAGCCCTAGGTTGCCTTCGTTGGGGAAGGTCTACCAGTATTAAGTGTTTTCCAAACACTAAAGTAGCCACTGGCGAACCTTCTCCAAGATCAAAAGCCCTGCAGATTGAAACCCAGGCCCTGAGATTGGATAGCTTATCACAGGCAGGCAGCTATCATGGCAGTCAATGCTAGCAGAGGAGTAACAGCAGCTGGTGATGCACCCGGGGGAGGTAGCAGTCACCTAAGGTCAGGTCAGGTTCACTGAGGGACTCAGACCACAGGCACGTGAGCCTAAGGTGATGCTAGGATGGAGGCCACAGGTTGATAAGAAATGAAGCAAGGCAATGTGAATTAAATGACACGCTGTCAAAATGGGGTGCCCGAGACCTAGGGGACATACCGACAAATACCTTTGAAAAAGGCAGGACATATTAAGAAGCTTGATTAAAAAGTAAATGGGATCCTAGACTTTATAAACAGAACTAGAAAACTCAATATTAACACCCAGACTGACCTCAAGTTGGTGGCAGGTTTCCTCGCCTCTGACTCGCTCTTGTAGCAACAGTACTTACAACTAATCCAGTTCACTTCCTAGTGAATGGTATTCCAGGATGTTGATAGTAGAGGATTCAGCAACGGTAACATCATTGAATGTCAAGGGCAATGGTTAGATTCTCCCTTTTGGAGATGGTCATTGCCTGGTACTTATGTGTTGTACATATTATTTTCCCACATATTTTCCAGATCTTTCTGCACCCATGTTTTTTTCCCTCACTGATGCTTTATTACCTTGAGACCCAACTATTCAAAATAAACTTCTGTCTAATCTCCTATGTTTCACCTCCAGTTGTCTCAGCCCTAAACTCAGAATACCCCCCCTTCTGCTCCCCTCTGTCACTTGAGAATGTGCCCCCTAGTCTTGAAATTCCATATTTTAGGAAAAGGCAACTACCATCAACTCTATCTATACCTCTCATTATTTATAAACTTCTATCATGTCATCTCTTAACCTGCTATGCTCCAATGAAAAAAGTCCCAGCCTATCCAGCCTTATAACTCAAACCCTCCATAACCTGCAACATCCTGGTAAATCTCTTCTGAACCCTCCCCAGCCGAATAATATCCTTCCTTTAACTGGGCCACCAGAATTGGACACGGTATTCCAGAAGAGACCTTACCAATGTCCTGTACAACCTCAACATGACTGAGCAATGAAGGCAAGAGTGCCAAATTCCTTTCCAACTATCCTGTCTATAATGTGATGCAAACTTTAAAAAGTATGCACCCCTAGGTCCTTCCATTCTACAACACTACCCAAGGCCCTACCATTAATTGTATAAGCCCTACCCTTGTTTATTGTATCAAAATGCAATAACTCACATTTATCCAGATTGAACTCCAGCTGCCATTTTTTCCAGCCCCTTGATCTGTTTCATCAAGATCCCTTTGCAATCTTAGAAAACCTTTTTCATTGTTTACTATGCCACTATTTTTGGTGTCATGTCATCCGCAAACTTACTAACCATGCCTTCCATATAATCATCCAAATTATTTATATAAATGGAAAAAAAACACGACCTGGAACCGATCCCTGTGGAACACCGCTGCTCACAGGCCTCTAGTCCATAAAGCAACCCTCCACCATTATGCTGTCTCCTGCCGTTAAGCCAATTATGTAACCAATTGGCAAGCTCACACTGAATCCCATGTGATCTAACTTTACTAATTGTCTATCATGCGGAACCTTGTCAAAAGGAAAGTCATGTCTGACCAAGTTGATTGAATTTTTCGAAGAGGTGACCAGGTGTGTAGGTAAGTGCAATGATTTTGATGTATTTTACTTGGGCTTCAGCAAGGTTTTTGATAAAGTCTCACATAGGAAACTGATAGCAAAGCTAAGAGACCACGGGAACCAAAGATATTTGATAAGCTGAGTGGCAGGAAGCAGAGGGTGATGATTCAGAAGTGATTTTCTAACTGGAAACAGACTTCCTGAGGGTTCTAATAGTCGTCAGTATTGGGGCCCTTACTTTTCATGGTTTATATCAACGATTTACACTGTAGGCAGGTTGACTGGTAAGTTCATAGATGATATGAAAATTGCTGGGGTAGTAGGTAGTGAGAAAGATAACCTTAGATTCCACGGAGATATAGACAGGCCGGTTGGTAAATGGAATTCATTCCATATGTGAGATTATGCACTTCCGCAAGACAGAAACAGCAAGTGAATATGTGGTGAACGGTAGGACCCTGAGAAACATTGAAGAACGTTGGAATGGTTGTCCCTTAAAGGTATCAGAACAGGTGGATAATGTGGTTAAGTTGGCATATGGTATATTTGTCTTATTAGCTGAGGTACAGAGTTTAAAAGCAGAGAAGTGATGCTGGAATTGTATAAAATGTTGGCTAGGCCGAAGCTAAAAGTATTGTGTGCAGTTTTGTAATCCACATTATAGGAGGGATGTGATCGCACAGACGGTGCACAGGAGATTTATCAGGATGTCATCTGAGCTGGAGAGTTTCAGTTATGAGGAATTTTAGTTATGAAGTGAGAGTGGTCAGACTGGGGTTGTTTCCCTTACAGCAGAGGAGATTAATTTGGGGCATGAGTGAGATGTATAAAATTATGAAGGGCACAGATGATGGTAAGGGGCAGAAGGTTTCAAGGAGATGTGAGGAAAAACTTTTTGACCCAGAGGAAGGTGGGAATCTGGAACTCAGTGCCTGTAAGGGTGGTAGAGGCAGAAACCCTCATAACATTTAAATAGTGTTTAGATGTGCACCTGTGATGCCAATGCATAAAAAGCTATGGGTCAAGTACTGGAAAATGGGATTATAATAGTTTGTTGGTTGTTTTTGACTGCTGCAGATATCATGGACAAAAGGGTCTTTTCTCGTGCTGTAGATCTCCAAGACTCTATAATAGTGCTTCCAACATATCCTTCTTTCTCCACAACCAAGGATTTCCACTACCCACCCAAATGTGTTTGACAGGGGCATTAGCTTCATTCCACCCATTTCCCACACTTATATAAATGAGTCAGAGATCTACAAGACAGAAACTGCCCTCACTTCTTCCCACTCATTTCAGAACGGTGATAGGATTCCACTTGTCTTCACTTTCTGCTCCATCTGCACCTTACTTAAAAAGGAATATCCTCCAGCATTTCCACCAACTGGCATATTTTCACCTTCCATGCAGTCAATATTCCAAAGCAACTGCTCTTCCCATAATACCTGGTACACTCCATTCCTCAAAATTATGCTCAGAAATTCATCCCCTTTCCACATTTTCCTGTGCAAATGCAAGTAACATCTGACCCTTTATTACCTGTCTCCTCACTGGACAATGAGAAAAAACACCTTCCAGATGAAGCAGCAATTTACCTCCACTCCCTATTCTATATTGCATTCACTACTTACAATGTAGCCTGTTCTACTATTGGAAAGCCAACTGCCAACTGTGCCTTCAGAACATCTTTGCTTAATCTACAAGTTTCTGTTCCAAGAGAGCACTGTCATCCACATATTGGGGGTTCCACAAGAGAGGTTGGTGTTGTTTTCTTTTTGAAGCTCATCTGGTTGAGGTTGAAAAGTTCTGTTCATCTTACAAACAAAGTGCACACTACTGGCAGACTAATTCTTGACAAGGTGAAGAATGGTAGTGATAAAGATGGAGGCGATGACACATCCTGCTTGACCCCTGTCTTGACCTCAAGGAATCTGTCATATTACTTCCAGTAAAGACCATTGCTGACTTTTGTCGTGGAGACTGTGGAAGTTGTTGAATTTCTCTGGACAACCAACCTTCAACAGGGCCTTCCACTGCACTTCCTCACTGAACCGAGTCAAAAGCCTTGGTTAGATTGATGAAGGCCATGTTGGTTGGTGCATTTCTCTTGGAATTGCTGAACAGTGAAAATTATGTCCAAAGGTTGAAAATCACAAAGAACAAAGAAAATTACAGCACAGGAACAGGCCCTTCAGCCCTCCAAGCCTGCGCCGATCCAGATCCTCTACCTAAACACGTCATCTATTTTCCAAGGATCTGTATCCCTCTGCTCCCTGCCCATTCATGTATCTGTCTAGATACATCTTAAATGACGCTATCATGCCCGCCTCTACCATCTCCGCTGGCAATGCGTTCCAGGCACCCACCACCCTCTGTGTAAAGAACTTTTCTCCTCTCATCTTGAAATCATGACCCCTAGTAATTGAGTCCCCCACTCTTGGAAAAAGCTTCTTGGTATCTACCCTGTCTTATACCTCTCATGATTTTGTAGACCTCAATCAGGTCCCCCCTCAACCTCCATCTTTCTAATGTAAATAATCCTAATCTACTCAAACTCTTCATAGCTAGCGCCCTCCATACCAGGCAACATCCTGGTGAACCTCCTCTGCACCCTCTCCAAAGCATCCACATCCTTTTGGTAATGTGGCGACCAGAACCGTATGTAGTATTCCAAATGTGGTCGAACCAAAGTCCTATACAACTGTAACATGACCTGCCAACTCTTGTACTCAATACCCCGTCCGATGAATGAAAGCATGCCGTATGCCTTCTTGACCACTCTATCGACCTGTGTTGCCACCTTCAGGGTACAATGGACCTGAACACCCAGATCTCTCTGTGCATCAATTTTCCCCAGGGCTTTTCCTGGGGAAAAGAAATGGCTCTGAAAAGCCAGCGACTGGGAGAAGGCAACTAGTGAGGATTTGGGTGAAGATCTTCCCGGCAATGGAATGTAGGGAGATTCCTCAGTAGTTTCCACAGTCCATTTTGTCTCCTTTCTTGAATGCAATAGCAATGGCAGAATCCCGGAGATTGACAGGGATTTCTTCTTGGTCCCAGATTCTCAGGAAGTCAATGGAGATGAGAGGTAAGCTCTGCTCCTCAAGTTTGAAAACCTCCCTTGGAATCCCATCTACTACAGCTTTTTCATTTTGCACGTGTCTAATGGCGGTTTCAATTCCTGCTACATTAAGTAGGAGTCCAAGATCAACTTTGATGGAATGCTGGGGTATTTCCTGAAACACATCAACATCTACAATTGGTGTCACAGTTTGGTGTTCTTTGAAGCGTTCTCTCCATTGAAGGCTGATGTTTTCTGTCTCTCTAAAGGGTTCTGTCCTTACTCCACATTTTGAGGCCAAGAGTGTTGGATGTTGTGCTTGTCAGCAAGGAGTTGCAGCTCCTTAGCTTTCAGTGTCCATCTTTGGTTCTTGATTTCCCTTGCTCTTCAATGTAACTTCACCTTTGCTGTTTGATGAACTCTCCTCTTTGCTTTGCTGATGTTGTTTTGCCAGGCACAGAAAGCTTTCATCTTCTTGTTGACGAAGTCTTGGTTGATTGGTCATTCTCTCATGTTCCCTGGTGTTGTAGCTGATGGATTCTTCACAGGCAGTGATGATGGCTGTCTTCAGCTCTTTCCAGATTTCCTCCAATTCATTAAATGGATGCTTTGGAGTTTTTGGTGAAGACATAATTGAAAGTTTGCTAACCTGCTTAGCTCTTGAAGCCGCTCAAAGTCGATTTTTTTTTTTCCCCCGGAGTTGTTTCTTATCTTCAGCTGCTTCTGGTGGCAATTGATGGACATTGAAGAAGAACAGATGAGTCGATGGCCAGCTGCATTGGCCAACGCTTTGGTAACAAGGACACCCTTTTGGTCATAGGATTTAGTCAATCATGTGCCAGTGCTTTGATAATGAATGCCTCCAAGAAGTCTTGAATGTGCTTTTTTGGCAGAACACTCTTGATGATGACCAGCTAGTATTTTGCACAATTGGTGACAGCAGAATCTGTTGGAGATGCAATTCAATCCTTCCTTTCCAGAGTTGGAGGTTGGCATCCAGAGTAGAGTGGAAGCCTCATTTGGATTCATCAATGGCACTCACAACCACTGCCTGCTGATTCTTGGCAAGTTGTAGATAGAGAGTTATGAGGTGATCGTTGATACCAACGGGGAGCTCAGACAGACAGTTGACAAGTTCGTTCTTGTTGGCAAATCCAATTCTATGCATCCGACAGAATTCCCTCCCCAACGGCATTGTGGGTCAATCCACAGAGGGTGGACTGCAGCAGTTCAAGAAGGCAGTTCACCATAAGCTTCACAAGGGCAAGTAGGGATGGGTAATAAGTACTAGCCAGCCAACAATGCCCACATCCTATGAATTTTAAAAAAAAATCCTCAGTTATGGGGATAGATTGAAGAAATTGGGACTATTCTCCATGCTCAGAAGGCAGCTGAGAGAGATCCGATTCAGGTCTTCAAAAACAGTGATAGGGCCAGACAGAGTAGATAGAGTGATGCTATTTTTGCTTGAAAAAGGAAGAAGAAAGAGATGGTATGGATTTAAAGCAATGTTTAGCTGATGTAAGGCTGACGTGAGAAAATAACTTTTCCATAGTTAGGGTATGGAATACATTGTTTAGAAAAGCGGTGTTTGTGAGTTCAACTGAGGCATTCAAAAGAGCAACGGATGGCTTTTAGGATAGTAATGGTGTGCAGTGATATAGGAAAAAGGCAGGAGATTGGCATAGAAGTGGCCTAGATAATAGATGGTGCAAACACAATGGGCCTAATTACCTCTTTTTGTGCTATGATTATTCTGTGATCCAGTAACATAAACCAAAAAAGGTGGGACTGGGGTGGTGAGGCCTTTCCAGCATTTCAGATCCCCAACCTGAATTAATTGCAAAATAATCAGCCAACGTATTACTTAGAAAAGACTACTAGTCATAATATAGACTAGTAAGAACTACCAATGCTGGAGTCAGAGATAACAGTGTGGACCTTTAGGAGCATAGCAGGCCAGGCAGCATCAGAGGAGCAGGAAAGCTAATGTTTCAGGTTGGGACCCTCCTTCAGAAATGGGGAAGGGGGAAGTGGGCTCCGAAATAAATAGAGAGGAGGGGTGGGGCTGGGGAAGGTAGGTGGGATGGTGACAGGTGAGTGCAGGTAGGTAGTGGTGGGGACTGGTCAGTGAGGTGGGAGGAGCGGATAGGTGGGAGAGAAGACAGACAGGTTGTGTCAGGTCAAAGAAGACGGGGATGAGAGGGAGGGCTGGTCATGGGATGAGGCTAGGGGTGGGGAGATTTTGAAACTGGTAAAGGACTCACCTTCATTCCCCTCCGCCCACACATTAATGAATTCCGTTCACGCTTGGACGTCAAACAGTTTTTCTGCCACTTCCGCACCCAATTCTTTAGCCTCGAGTCTAACCCACCCTCCACAGACCCTTTCTCCTGTCTCCAACACACCGCATCCTCCTGGACAACACGCCAAGGCCTCCTACCCTCCCTCGACGTCTTCATTTCTAACTGCCGTTGCGACATCGATCGCCTCAACCTCTCCACCCCTCCCCGAAGGAACGTGCAGCCCTCCGCTCCCACCCTAACCTCACCATTAAACCCGCAGATAAGGGAGGCGCAGTTGTGGTATGGCGCACTGACCTCTACATAGCCGAGGCCAGGCACCAACTCTGACGCTTCCTTCTACTGCCTCCTCAATCATGACCCCACCCCTGACAACCAAAACATCATCTCCCAGACCATCCATAACCTTATCACCTCAGGTGACCTCCCGTCCACAGCCTCCAACCTCATCATTCCCCAACCCATCACCGCCCGTTTCTATCTCCTTCCCAAAATCCACAAACCTGACTGCCCCGGCTGACCCATTGTCTCTGCCTGCTCCTGCCCCACTGAACTTATCTCCGCTTACCTCAACTGTTTTCTCCCCCCAGTCCAGGAACTCCTCACCTACGTCCAGGACACCACCCACTCCCTCTACATCCTCTAAGACTCCCAATTCCCTGGCCCCCAACACCTCAACTTAACTATAGACATCCAATCCCTGTATACTTGTAGCCCCCACACTGATGGCCTAAAAGCCCTCCGCTTCTTCCTCTCCCGCAGGCTCAACCAGTCCCACTCCACCGACACCCTCATCCCGCTTAACCAAATTCGTCCTTGCCCTTAACTTCTCCATCAACTCCTCCACTTCCTACAGTCTAAGCGGTGGCCATGGGAACCCGCATGGGCCCAAGCTATGCCTGCCTCTTCACAGGATACATGGAACGGTCCCTCTTCTGCAGCTACACTGGCACTATCCCCCACTACATTGATGACGGTATTGGCACTCCCTCGTGCTCCCATGAGGAGCTTGAACAGTTCGTCAACTTTTCTAACACCTTTCACCCCAACCTCCAATTCACCTGGGCCATCTCCGATACCTCTCTCTCCTTCCTGGACCTCTGTCTCCATCTCGAAACCGATATCTACTTCATGCCCACCGACTCTCACAGCTACCTAGAATACACTTCTTCTCACTCACCTTCCTGCAAGGATGCGACCCCCTACTCCCAATTCCTCTGCCGCATCTGCTCCCAAGATGGGGCGTTCCACTCCCGAACATTCCAAATGTGCTCTTATTTCCAAGGACCGCAACATCCCCCTTTCGCTGGTCGAAAATGCTCTTGACCTCATCTCTTGTTTTTATTGGGGGGAGTGGATGTGAGGGCAGAGGTGCAGGAGATACAAAAGACAGAATCCCACTTGTCCTCACATATCACCCCACTAACCTCCGTATTCAAAATGTACCATTCTCCATCACTTCTGCCAACTGCAATCCTACCCCATAACCAAAGATATATTTCCCACCCCACTCCCATCTGCCTTCCATAGGGACCACGCTCTCCACGACTCCCTCATCCGCTCCACACTCCCCACTAGCCCCACCACCCCTGGCATCTTTCCCTGCAACCGCAGGAAGTGCTACACCTGCCACTACACCTCCCCCCTCACCTCCATCCAAGGCACCAAACAAACTTTCCACATCAGACAGAGGTTCAACTGCACATCCATCAATGCGGTCTACTGCATCTGCTGCTCCCGACGTGGCCTCCTCTACATCGGTGAGACCAAGCGGAGACTCGGAGACCGCTTTGTAGAGCGCCTGCACTCTGTTCACGACAAATGACAACACCTTCCGGTCGCGAACCATTTCAACTTCCTCTCCCACTCCCTGGGTGACATGTCCATCCTGGGCCTCCTCCAGTGTCACAATGACACCACCTGGAAACTGGAGGAGCAGCACCTCATATCCCGCCTTGGGAGTCTACAACCCAATGGCCTAAATGTGGATTTACCAGTTTCAAGATCTCCCCATCCCCGGACCAACGCTCCCTCTCATCCATGCCTCGTTGACCTGACACAACCTGTTCGTCTTCTCTCCCACCTATCCGCTTCTCCCACCTCACTGATCAATCCCCACTACTGCCTACCTGTACTCAGCTATCACCATCCCACCTACCCTCCTCAGCCCCACCCCTCCTCTCTATTTATTTCAGAGCTCCCTTCCCCCTCCCCCATTTCTGAAGAAGGCTCCCGACCTGAAACATCAACTTTCCTGCTCTGGTCCTCCAGCTCCACGCTGTGTTATCTATGCCAGTCAGAGAAGGTTACATCAGGGTATTTGTTACCAGGCAGTTCAATAACTCTGCTGGTCTCTGTCCTTCTTAAAGGATGTCTGTTATCACTGCACACATTTGGAAGATGCACTAAAGTAGGCTAATAAACACACAATGAGCATATACAGACTTTCAATCTTTAGTCAAAATAGCACCAACTTGGTTTAGTCATGTGTTACCAACTTTCATTATTGCATTTTACAGCTATCAGTTTTAAATGGCACACCTTTGGAGTAGATAAATACCAATTAGCAGACAACAAATCTCAATCAAACTATATAACAAGCTATTAAAAAAAGGGGGTAATTCAAAATATTAGCAATGTAAATCTTGGAGAGGACTGTATTCTGCAAACATCAAACAGGAAATTAAGTACTCTGCCACCAAGCACAGAATGAGGCCAGAATTAGGAGTCCTCCAGTATTCTAACTTGTAGATATTCCCAACAGTCAACATATTTCTGCAGCACTTAAATATTTGTTTCAGCAATGACACTGTCATCCTTTTCGATCAGTGGCAGGTACCGATGTGGAACAGAGGGGCACAGGTAAGTGAAAGTGATTGGAGCCGTTAACTGATGCTGAAGCACTGTTTTGCCCAATGTGTATTAAAACAGCACCCAGATTTTCTAACATAATGACAACGAAATACTTATTCTTGCCATTTTTAGGTCCTCTGAAACTGACAGCAACTTTTGGAATTTGGACATGGGACATGTACAGAATAATCCTGAAATCCAGAAGCAACTGCCAGTGAGTACAGGGTTCTCTAGAGGTTGCACTGTTGAGGTTCTCAGACTGCATTCTCAATTCCTATTATTACTGGTGAGAAAATCTACATTATTAACGCTTTCAAGACTACCTGTAAAAATCTTCTAAAAAGCTGCATATTAAAGTAGTTAAATAGACTTTTAAATGGTGCTTAACTTCATAATAACTGTGAACCATCCTCACTAGCCTAGAGAACAGGTGGAGCTTATGGTGTTGAAACAATGCAGCAGCAAATGGATCTAAAATGAAAAAATGGAAAAAAAGATTTTTGAGACATTAATTTTATATTTGTGGAAGAGTAATTAAAAGCTCACCTTATTTTCAAAAATAATTCATTTTAAAAGTTTATGGTGTTAGTGTCAATCTTGATCATCATATTTTACTTTAGCACCTGGAAACTGGAATTAAAATTGAAGGATTTGAAGTCTTTAACTTCTTGGTTTTATGGCATCTTAATGCATCCTTGTAATTGGTTGCCTTCCTACTTAATGACATCACTGCTGCTGCACAGTAAGACAACCCTGATTTGGTCCTAGATTTAAACTGCTGTTGGGAAAGGAGAATTTCCTGCCAGAGATCTCGGAAGATTTTTGAGCTTAGCAGCCAGCATTTTTGCTTTGCCACTGATTGTAGAGTGTAGGTCAGGAATGGGAATAGAGCTTGTGATACTATTAACTCAAAAGGAGGAAGGGCAAAGAAGAGGGAGGGAGCTGGGGGTAAACTGGCATCATTCACCTTTTTCTCTTTTATCAGAGTGAAGGTCAACTGTCTTTGAATTATTCAAAATTTCTGTTCAACAGAAGATAGCCAGAAGTTGCAATCCTTATCCCTATTCTCAATTACTCCATCCTTGCTATTGCTCTGCTTCTACTGCCAGACTAGCCAGTAGTGAATCACAGAAACTCAGAATCGTTAAGGTGCAAAGGGGTAAGACACTAAACGGTGATGCTTTTTTCCCTGCATATTATTCCTATTTAAATAAGCTAATAATGCCCTCTTGCCTTCACTACACTTGTACGCAGTGCTTTCCATATCCTAACCACTTGCACTATGACAAGGTTTTTCTCATCACATTTACTTCTTTCGTGAATCACTTTATATCTGTTTGCTTTCATTCTCGATTCTTTTACAGTCAAGACAGTTTCTCCTTTACTCTTTCCAGACCTCTCATGACCTTGCAAACTTAAATAAAATCATCAGCCTCTTTTCTAAGGGGAAAAAAAAAATCAGTGTAGTCTGTAGACTTATACTTCTCTAAAAGTAAGCCCTTTGTCATGGACATAAAATCCCTAACATGCACCCGCTGCAAACTAAATACGTATGTAATCATTTTGCTTCTTTACCAATGCAAACTACCAAAAGAGGGAAAAATGCAACCTCAAAAATCCTTTATACTTAATATGCAAAAACATAGAGATGATTTTCTTGAGACAAAAGGGAAAGATGCAAGGATTTGACAACAAGAAAAGTAAGAATTTAGGATGGAGAGAACGTGAAGCAAATAAAGAAAAAATGACTTAGAATCAAGTTTAAAAAAAGGACTTGGCAGTGGGAAAGAAGTCAATAGGAACAGTAAAATGCAAAAAGTTAACAGAATCATTACTCATGACAGTGTAACAGAGAAATTACAAAAGAGAATCAGGAAAGTGCTAGCAGTTCTTGCCTGATGAGCTGTAATGTGCAAATTTTGTTCAGCAAATCTTGCGTGGCTCTAAGAGTAATAGTCTAGTGTAAAAGGATGAGCTGTATTAACGGGTGAACAAAAAAAAAAAAAAATGCTTACTCTCAGTAAGAATTCAAACTTTTCTTTTGGATAAGTCAAAGCCTACATCCATCATGTGGAACACCCCTGGATTGCAAACCCCGTAACTTATTCCTTGCACAGGTTTGCTCCTGCCAGCAGATGTAAAAAATATCAACTTCAAATAGCATATAGGGAAACAGATGAAACATAAAATTCTCAATTCATTAAATAAAGTCCACACTGTTTAATTTACTGTCTGCAAGCTGCAACTACTTTCATTTGCTGGATCATTGCTGAGAGGATGATGCCAATATCTGACATACAGGATGTAATCAAAACAAGGTTTCTCCAAAAGGACAGATCTGAGCAAAATAAATTATTTTTAGCTGCTGCTGTACAACACATTCAGGTCTGCACGGTTTCTATAGCAACGGGCTAATCAGGACAATCATCACTCCTAACCCCTGCCTTCCTTCTCCTCAGCAGTGAAGTATTTAGTCCGTGACCTTGCTTGTTTGAGCAAAACTGATCAATATTCAGCTGTCTGCTAATCCCAAGACAATTCCTCAGACTCTCCCTTATCTAAACATTTCTCCTTAATGCTCCTTGGCTCAATTCCTGCTGTCA
Organism: Rhincodon typus; assembly: GCF_021869965.1. Taxonomy (NCBI): domain Eukaryota; kingdom Metazoa; phylum Chordata; class Chondrichthyes; order Orectolobiformes; family Rhincodontidae; genus Rhincodon; species Rhincodon typus. Next base: position 81,450,713 of record NC_063339.1, read on the forward strand.
CTGCAGAACTGTCAAGCTTTATATCTCAGTCAGATTTCATTTAATGACCTGTGGTCAGCACAGGGATGATTTCTCTTCAGCTTTCCTATGCAATTAACTCCAGTCTTAAGATGGCCCCACATCAAATCCAGTAAGTTTATATTTAACAGAGTAAGTTAATAAAACTTCCTTCTGCTGTTTAACTTCATTTGAAAAAGATACATAAATTGAGTGAGCCAAATAAAACCAAGCTCAGTTTTAAATAAATGGCAAAAAATACAAATAAAAAAAAGTTAATTCAGAAAATGTTGTAAAGGTACAAGATGCACCTCTATCTGAATGTCCCACTTCATTCAGGATAAAATCTATCTCCACTTAAATAATCTGACTTGTTCCTTTAGTGATAAGAACACATTCCATCCTCAATAAACAGGTGAATGAACTCTTGAAGATGCTGTGCCTATCATGTGCATTTAAAAAAACCCAATCTTCTCAGAGGCAAATCTATACAAGTATATTTATCACTCTAAAATGGTGAGCAGAGAAACCCTCCCCCAGGATCACTTTGTTTGTAACACTACACTGGGACTCTCTCTCACCAGCAGAATACAATACAGGAACTGGGCATACTTACGCTTGTGACCTTCACTTCTCAAGACTGGTGGTGAATGGGGCTCCGAATCTCGGTCATCATCTCCTTCCTCATCAGCTAAATGAGTATGAGCATAATGATAACTAAGACCAGGACGGTTCTTGTATCGCTTGCCACAGACTAGTGACAAAAAGAGGAAGATAAAGTAGTAGCATGTTAAATCATATACAATCAACTATATCAGGTACATATTTTAATCAGTGCCTTTTCTTAAAAAATTCACGTCAGTAGAGTGAAGTAACAGTGTATCATGAATAGAAAGTAAAAATACACGAGGTAACTTAAAAGCAGGCAAGAAGCAAATCACTCCAGCTGCAGTCTATGCACAGTTACTCATAGACTGAAAGTACCTTTGTCAGATGTTTTTGAGTTATGCTTTTGTTTGTAACTATCTGAAACAGAGAAGAAGAAACAAGAGAAAAAGGAGTGAATTTCACAGAAGACAGATATAAAAAGGTAGCAGACCAGAGAGGAGAAGAGACACTTTTACCACATGCAAGAGCAGGGGTTGTCCAAACGGAGCAGCAAGAGGCAATTTTGACTTGTAATCACTGTGTGGCATTACTTACTGTCACACACATATGGCTTATCGTGGTCTTCTTGGGCAGTGGAATCAGTTCTTTTTCTACCACCGACACCACGTGTCTGTATATTCAAGAACAGGATGTAAAGTTAGGACATGGTATATCCAAATAAAATTACATTAAATATACTACTCATCAACTTAAACACCACAGTCAAAGTACAACTAGGATTACAAAGGCATATATTTCCGCCTGTATTTGGAAAGGTGTGCTTTCGTGAAATTATAGGTTTGTGCAAGTTCATGATTATTTCCTCAAAAGAATTTTGAGCAGTGTAGTTGAACCACAGCAGATCGAGGTCAGTCAGTGCCAGAGGTAGTGGTGGGAACAATTTGATCTGCTTAATGAGTACTATAGACAAACAGAAGTTTAGTAGTTTAAAATTTGAGGTTTCCTTTATATTTTCAAGTACCAATATGCTATAAATTACCAACACAGAGAAAGTAGAGTTACTGAAAGTGAGCTCCAAGAAATACTTACTACAAAAATTAGGAAACCAAAGCTTAGATTACAAGAGATAGTAGGAACTGCAGATGCTGGAGAATCCGAGACAACAAGGTGCAGGGCTGGATGAACACAGCAGGCCA
>NC_063339.1:81452914-81533114 GCF_021869965.1 Rhincodon typus
AGAAGGGTCTAGGCCCGAAACGTCAGCCTCTCTGCTCCTATGATGCTGCTTGGCCTGCTGTGTTCATCCAGCCCTGCACCTTGTTGTCTTAGATTACAAGACTCAGTTACAGGTTGGACATGTTTTTATACATGAACAGTCCAACATGGCAGTTTGGCATGGACAAGTGATAGAACTAACAGTGAAACTAATGCAAATTTGGGAATTTTGGCTGGCATTTACCATTTTCCAAAAAAAAGTGTATTTTCACTAAAAGATAGATGTTGGTTCTGCAACACAATGCTGGAAATAAATCAGTGGGTCTGTAAGCATCTGAGGAGCAGAAACATTTCAGCTTGATGGCCTTTCATCAGTTGCCTGACCTGGTGAGTATTTCCAGCATTTTCAGCACCTGTTATAGCAATGTGAATTCGGTGTTCAGTTTGAACAGAAAATAGAGGTTTGTTTTTCTTTCCGTTTGAAAATTTGAATAATTTAAACAGCATTTCCTTCCAATTCAAAAAAAAAGAAAAATAAAAGAGGTTTTTTTTTTGGAAAAATTTTCATGCATTTAAACAGTGTGAAAAACCCCAGGAGTACACACGGCCAGGACAACTGAACAAATCTAAGAGATCACAGTAATTTACTGTGGAAAAAAAATGACAGATTTACTGATTTTATAGCATTCAAATCAAGCTTAGGTATTTTCAACAAGATGCAAGAAATAATAGCATATTAACTTCTTTCAAAATATTTTGGAGAGATGGCAAGTGATTAAAAATGTAGGAAAAATTGATTAAAAATATACAGAAATGAAAACAAATTGCTAGAAAAGCTCAGCAAATCTGGCAGCATCTGTCGAGAGAAATCAGAGTTAAGTTTTTGGGTCAAGTCTGAGGAGGGGTCACTCAACCTGAAACATTAACTCTGATGTCTCTCCACAGATGCTGCCAGACCCTCTGAGCATTTCCAAGAAGTTCCATTTTACTTTCTGATTTACAGCATTCACAGTTCTTTTGCTTTTTAAAAATATAGAAATACTTATTTTATGCATTGAAAAGCTGAAGTCCAAGTCTACTTCTATTGATTCGCCTGTTTCTGGAACTCTGCTTACCCGTCCTCTGGGTTTATTTTTCCTTTTTGGGATATCATCTTCCAAGTCTTCTTCTTCCAAATCTTCTATGTTTTCCTCATTGTCTAAAACTCTCTGCGGGACCAACAGAAAATGCAATTATTACAACCATCCAGAATCTCACAGCACAATTTTAGTAGTTTTCAGCAAACGTGCCTGTGATTTTTAAGGTATCATTTCCAGTGCTAGCCACATCACGGAGTTGGGGGATATTTTGTTTTCTTTGAGAAATTGGCCCATGGCTATCGTGCAGGTTACAGTCCTGAGCATCTTTTGACTAGAAGTAGGGATAACAAGGTATGAAGCTGGTTGAACACAGCAGGCCAGGCAGCATCAGAGGAGCAGGAAAGCTGACGTTTCGGGTCTGGACCCTTCTTCAGAAATGGGGGAGGGAAAGGGGGCTCTGAAATAAATAGAGAGAGGGGGAGGCGGTGATAGGAGGTGGATAGTGGAGCAGATAGGTGGAGAGAAGACAGACAGGTCAAGGAGGCGCAGATGAAGCTAGTAAAGATGAGTATAGGTAGGGAGTTGGGATGGGGGTTGGTCAGTGAGGTGGGAGGAGCGGATAGGTGGGAGATAAGACGGGCAGGTCAAGGAGGCAGGGACGAGAGGGAGGGCTGATCTTGGGATGAGGTCGGGGTTGGGGAGATTTTGAAGCTCGTAAAGTCCACATTGATGCCATTGGGTTGTAGGGTTCCAAAGCGGAATACGGGGTGCTGTTCCTCCAGTTTTCGGGTGGCATCAAAGTGACCCTGGAGGCGGCCCAGGATGGACATGTTGTCCAGGGAGTGGGAGGAGGAGGAGTTGAGTGGTTCGTGACTGGGAGGAGTTGTCATTTGTCGCGAACCGAGTGTAGGTGCTCCACAAAGCGGTCTCCGAGCCTCCACTTGGTCTCCCCAATGTAGAGGAGGCCACATCAGGGACAGCGGACACAACAGACCACATTAGCAGATGTGCAGGGGAACATCTGTTTAACGTGGAAGGTTTTCTTGGGGCCTGAAATGGAGGTGAGGGGGGAGGTGTAGCACCTCCTGCGGTTGGAGGGAAAGGTGCCGGGGCTGGTGGGGAGTGTGGAGCAGACGAGGGAGTCGCGGAGAGAGCGGTCCGTCCAAAAGGCAGATAAGGGTGGGGAGGGATGTGTATCCTTCATAGTGGGGTCAGATTGCAGGTGGCAGAAGTGGTGGAGAATGATGCATTGAATCCGGAGATTAATGGGGTGATACGCAAGGACGAGGGGAGTTCTGTCTTTGTTTTTATTGCGGGGTGGGGGTGTAAGGGCTGAGGTGCAGGAAATGCAAGAGATGCGGTCGAGGGCATTTTCAAACACTTTGGGGGGGGGGGGGGGTTGCGGGACGGGGAAATTGCAGTCCTTGAAAAACGAAGACATCTGGGATTTCTGGGAGTGGAACACCTCATCTTGGGAGCAGATGTGGCGGAGGCAGAGGAATTGCCAATAGGGGATCGCATCCTTGCACGAAGGTGGGTGAAAGGAGGTGTAGTCTAGGTAGCTGTGGGAGTCGACGGGCTTGAAGTAGATATCAGTTTCCAGGTGGTTACCAGAGATGGAGACAGAGATCCAGGAAGGAGAGAGAGGTATCAGAGATGGTCCAGGTGAACTTAAGGTTGGGTGGAAGGCGTTAGTAAAGTGGATGAACTGTTCGAGCTCTTCGTGGGAACACAAGACGGCGCCGATACAGTTATCGATGTAATGGAGGAAGAGGCGGGGGATAGTGCCAGTGTGGCTGCGGAAGAGGGATTGTTCCACATATTCTACAAAGAGGCAGGTATAGCTTGGGCCCATGAAGGTGCCCATCCCAGGACACCACCCACGCCCTCCACCTCCAATTCCCTGGCCCTCAACATCTCATCTTCACCATGGATGTCCAATACCTGTATACTTTCATTCCCCATGCAGATGGCCTAAAAGCCCTCCGCTTCTTCCTCTCCTACAGGCCCGTCCAGTTCCCCCTTATCTGCCTAACCAAACTCATCCTTACCCTTAAAAACTTCTCCTTCAACTCTTCCCACTTCCTACAGGCAAAAGGGGTGGCATCATTCTCCGCCACCTGCAATCTGACCCCACTACGAAGGATATATTTCCCTCCCCACCCTTATCTGCCTTCTGGACGGACCGCTCTTTCCACGACTCCCTTGGCCGCTCCACACTCCCCACTAGCCCCACCAACCCCAGCACCTTTCCCTCAAACCGCAGGAGGTGCTACACCTGCCCCTACACCTCCCACCTCACCTCCATCCCAGGCCCCAAGAAAACCCTCCACATTAAATAGATGTTCACCTGCACATCTGCTAACGTGGTCTGTTGTGTCCGCTGTCCCCAATGTGGCCTCCTCTACATCGGGGAGACCAAGTGGAGGCTCGGAGACCGCTTTGTGGAGCGCCTACGCTCGGTTCGCAACAAATGACAACACCTCCCAGTCAAAAGCCACTTCAACTCCCCCTCCCACTCCCTGGATGACGTGTCCATCCTGGGCCTCCTCCAGGGTCACAACGATGCCACCCGAAAACTGGAGGAACAGCACCTCATATTCCGCTTTGGAACCCTACAACCCAATGGTGTCAACGTGGACTTTATGAGCTTCAAAATGTCCCCACCCCCGACCTCATCCCAAGACCAGCCTTCCCGCTCACCCCTGCCTCCTTGACCTGTCCATCTTCTCTCCCACCTTACTGACCAACCCCCACCCCCACTTCCTACCTACACTCACTCCTACTTGCTTCATCCCCACCTCCTTGACCTGTTCGTCTTCTCTCCACCTATCTGCTCCACTATCCACCTTCTATCATCACCTCCCCTTCTCTATTTATTTCAGAGCCCCCTTTCCGAAGAAGGGTCCAGACCTGAAGCATCAGTGTTCCTGCTCCTCTAATGCTGCCTGGCCTGCTGTGTTCATTCAGCTCCACACCTTGTTATCTCAGACTCCAGCATCAGCAGTTCCTATTATCACTTTTGACTAGAAGTAGTTGGGAAGCCACAGAAATCATCACATAATCAGGCACTCGTCAGACCAAAGCTGGAATACTTTTAAACCAGTTGTGGCTCCTTATCAAAGATGATATATACTGGCATTGGAGGCAGTCCAGAGTAGTTTCACTAGGCTGATACTAGGTATGGAGGGACTGTCATATGACGAGAGCTTCAGTAGGTTGGGCCTGTAATCATTGGGAATTTAGAAGAATTGAAACATACCTTATTGAAACATACATGATTCTTTCAAGCACTTGACAGAGTAGATAGAGAAAGGTTGGTTCCCTTTGCGGCAGAGACTAGGGCCAAAGAGAATAATATCAGAATAAGCAGTTATATATTTAAGACAGAGAGGAGGAGGAATTTCTTCTCTCAGAATTCTGTCACAATAAGTATATTCAAGGCTGAGATAGCCAGATTTTTAATCAGTAAGGGAATCAAGGATTAAGGGGAAAAAGGCAGAATACTGGTATTAAGGACCATCAGTTGAGCCATGATCTCATCGAATGGCAGAGCAGACTCTATGGGCTGAATGGCCTACTTCTGTGTTTTATGGTTTCAGTTCGCTTAAATATGAGGTCTGTTTAAGCAATTTATTAAAAATGTACATTGTTGTTATGGACCAGACCAAACCTACTCAAAATAAAATAAGATAGCCTAGATCCTAACTTTTTCTTATTTTAAAGGAAAGTGTCAGGCACTGGATTTTGGATACAATTCGATTGGTCAAACTACTAGACTACAGCAATACACATCTTATTCATACACTATAGTTAAAATACAACAAAACAAAGAACTTGGAATAACTCTATTGGAAAACTTAACATAATAATAGATTATTTAACTGTTCCAATACAGTAACATCCCATAAAAACAAAACCTTGGCAAAAGGCAATTTCAGTAATACAGACCATCACAGATGATTCTCCAGTCTAGGAAGTAAAAAAAACAATCGAGAAAACTCAGAGTTGCAGGGAGAGATTTACTGCAGCTTCCAAACCCAGCAACTGCTACTGAAAAACTAAAACTAAAAGTCCTAGTTCTGTGGGAACCTAACCCGACCAATTCAAACTGTTTCTATTGTTCCAACTTTTAATAAAAATCCCAAGGCCTCACAAACTGTTTACTCCAGTGGCTCCGAGTAGACTGCTCGGTATCTCTCTCTCAAGCTTTCTTCATATAAAGAAAACCCCAGGATAAAATATACTTCTTAAAGCCATAGTATTGTCACAACATAGTCAACATTGATAAGCCCTTTTATTTAAAAAGGGAAGTCTTAATCATATTTGGACTTAACGTATTGAATTTCCTGCAGGAAGTCATCTCATGGAAGCAAATTTTAACACTTACAGATGATAATCAAAGACTTCCCAGCCAAACTGAACAGATAGCTTCTGTTAAAGCTACATTAAATAAATAGCACTTATAAAAACAGTGTAGAACTGGAGAGACATGCATGGTAGAAGATGCAGCATGTTTAACTTTGGTACATTAAAAAAATTCTAAAAAGCAGTGGCTGTCAATCATACCGTGGATATTGTGCAGAGAACCTGTTGTTATTACTTTCATAAACTGAGCCCAACAAATTCTTCTAAACATCAACATGTGACTCACAGACTAAACAGAATTTCAGATGGAAGTTACAAAAGGCATTGAAGCAAAATCCCAGAAGCCTTTAAAGATTAGGGGTTGTAAAGAGAGTTTGCTCACTAAAGGAAAAAAGGAACATGGTAACCCAAGAATCAACATAATTTGTTCCAACTGCTCTACTGAGAGAAGGAATTTCTTCTCCAGATATATAATTCAGGTTATCTGCACAAAGATGTAGCTAATGTGTGGTTAGAAAAATAAACTGCTCTGTTGGCAATGGATGGAATAAGAATAAAATCACCCGTGACATAACATTGTAAAACCAACTTGTAGTTAGGGTGGTCGAAAATTCAGAATTTAAAAAAAAAAAAAGTACATACATACGTAAAAAGCACTGAAAGACGTGAATGCAATCTTCACTGGCATCCTTTTATCTGGGTAAAATGACTTGCAGCAATCAGATCCACAGGGAATTGGTTGCTTAATGTGGTTCACTTTAGCTGATGGCTAAAGAGGCCCAATCGTAAGAGGTAGATTCTGCCACAAGTGCCACATATGAAGTGGTGACTGGGTGTTGTTGGTTGTTGTTTTTGGTGTTGGTGTTTGCTTTCAAGCTTCTGATTGTCACTGCAATGACACCAAGTGATGTTGCCAGTTTCCTGTCATCACTAAGTGTCTCCCAAGTTCCAGAATCCACGATCAAGACTTTTCATGTTGTTCTCGTAAGTGTCCTTGGAGTGGAGATTTGTGCATCCAACTGTTTGCCCGAGTCCAGCTACCTCACCAGACAGAAACTCCTTAAGAACATGACAGTTTTCAAACCTGTGAATGTGCCCTGCTGGTGAAGTCACCCCAACTTGATGAACACCAACATCCTTGGCCCTTGAGGGGAATGCTGCACTCGTTTGCTCAAACTCAGTGTGCCATAAACATTAAAAAGTTTTGAGCTTCCTTTCTTGAAAGCTGCACGTCATCTACAACCATATAATGTTAGAACGGAAAATCCATATCTAGTCTGGATACAATTTGAATAATTACATTTGGGTTTGTGGAGTTTATTTTATTAAAATGCTGAAAATTGGATCGAGTGCTACATTCCTAAGTGGAAAATGACGTTGATTTGCTGATCAGTCATATTACATTTGAGAAATATAGAACAAGGCCAGGCATATTCAGCTCTCAACTGTGATTTTTGATGAAATGTATGAGAACTTAGAAGAGATCTATTGCACGACCCTATGCAATGCATGGGGCATAGTGGGGGATGGATGGGTGTGCTAGTTGAAAGCAATGAAGAGCTGTCATGGAGGTCAAATTTCCAAATAGCATGCTGCAGCTTTGTCAGGTTCCTGAAGAAAGCGAGCAAGTGTTGTATCATGATGTCAGTCAGAGGCAGTTCAATGAGCCATACAGCAGAAGGCTACATCCCCTCAGATTTTAACTGGATGTTCATATTTTGGGATTGTGGGCTAAAAGCTGAGAGAATCTAATCAGCTAGCTGTAGAATAATTAGGACACAGGATAGATAGTAGTGTCATACAGGCTGGACGGTGTCAAGGGGATAAGGGGTTAGGCAGGTCAAGGAAATCACCGATTAATGCCATACATTAAACTGCCTATAAATGCAACTAACAGTCAAACAAGGCTCGTTGGGAGACTTACCATGCCAACGGAAAACAAAGTAAGAACCCAAAAACAAAATTCAAGGTTTTTTGTAACTAGTTTGATGAAAAGAGACCAATTTCATGCTGATATCTTCAGCTACAAAAATCAGTCACCCTCCTTGTAGAAATCAGCTGGGTCATCAGCTAAAATAAAGAAGAAACGACTGACCTGAATTTCACTGTAGGCTTCATCGTCTTTTGAGTCATTTCTTTTCTCCAGTGCCTCCCCACGTAGCAGAGCTTCCAATGTTGTCCCTTCAGCTGACACACTATCCTTTTTCAAGATTTCTCCCTCTATGCAAAAAATGGAAGTAATAATATATTACACAGTGATAAAACCTAACATGGTGTTCTGGGAAAGACGGACACATAATCAGATGAGAAGACATGACCAGAAAGGGCGGATGGTGTCAGGCAGTAGTTTGCAAGAATGGAGTGGTCAACGAGCAGGTGGCTGACAGAAAATTAAAAATAGGAGGGGACCAGATCCTGAGAAAGAACTGTTAATGACATCAGCTAACACGGGGACCATGAAATTGAGTGGTCAGTAGTTTAGTTTAAAAAATCCAGAACCTTGGAGTTGGTTCTCAGAGGCAAGGTGAGTGAGAAGTGATGCGAAAGGAGATGACAGGGAAACTTAGAGATACTCAAGACACTTGGAAAACCGCATTACCATTTATAAGCATTAGCACTAGTTTGTGTAAATTAGGTGAAATCTGACTAGTGTTTATTTTGTAATTTAACTGATTATATGGTATTAACTATATAAAATCTCATCCAGGTTAGTCTTTAAAATCGTTCAAGTTATTCCCAACCCTTCTTCATCGAATCCCATTGCAGAAGACCAGATATTCCTTCTGGTCTACTGTGTTTACTCCTTCACCTTAACTGCCCGAGTCATGAGTTCAACAATTCTTCAGCATTCTGCGTGGAGGCGATTATTTGTGATACTAGTTTTGGTCTCTGCAAAAAAAAGGAGAATCTTCTTTACATCTACTCTAGCAAATCCTTTCAAAAGCACCACTCACCCTCAGTCTTCTCTTTGCTAGAGAAAACAATTCCAGGCTGAACAGTCTTTTGCTAAGGAATATAACATCTGCTCTGGTGTCCTCCCTGGAAATCTTAATTGCATTTTCCTTAGTGCCTCTATCTCATATGTACACCAGCACCAGAGCATTCCACGCAAGCTGAACAGAATTGCTCTGCTTTTCCAATCCTATCCTACTGGTAACAAATGACATTTCTTCCAAATCAGAGGATTAGAGGAGGTCATTGAATCAAATAAATGCACTTAGCTTTTTTATTTAAAATTAATTGGCCATATTAATCTACATTGCTACTTTTAGCGATTTTCACATCTGGACCCTTGGATCCCTCTGCTGCACCATCTCATTTTTCTCAACACCTTCATATTCCTTCCACAAGAATGGAGCATCTTCATAGGTATGAGAAAGCAGGTGACTGTAAACTCCTGTGATGTTAGTGGAAAGGAGTTTTCACTGTTGGTTTACAACAGGCAGTTTTGTTTTCAGTTCAGTTCAGAAAGGAAAACCAGCGCTGAATTTAGAGGCCAGTTTGTCCTGGGAGAATTCAGGGACCAGTCATCTCAGCAGAAAAGTTGGTTAGAAATTTGCAGGTTATTAGAGCTGAGAAAGTTTAAGCACATATCTGCAGATTTGGAAAAAGGCTCAAAATGGTCTCTAGTCCACAGCAAGGAAATGGCAGGAGTCAGTTGAGTAGTTCAGATAGGGGTGTAATTTCTCTGGATAGTCTCTATAATGGATCATATCAGGACAGAGGTTGAAACTTTATTTTATGATGTTGTGATATCATTTAAAGAGTCATTTTATATTTAGATAGCTTGTTTTGATTTTCTATTTATGTGAAAAAAAAGTTAAGGAAAATCTGCATCCATTTGGAATGTCCCAGTGACTGATCACTGTTAACCAACTGAACAAAATACAACATCTATCATGTCAGTTTTCATTCTGGAATAGGGCTTGCTTTCTAATACAGTCAGTTGGGATTATAACATTATATTGAAAACTCCCTGGATAGGTTAGTACCATTCTGTAAATTTACTAATGGATTTTTATATCCGTCAAAGTCTTCCATGTATTTGGTTTTGTTTGCAAATTTGGCAATTAGATTGTAAATCATTTATATAACATTACAGACAGTGGTCCTAGCACCAAACAGTATGGAATATCACATCCCACACTTTTCATGCTGGTGTAATAAACTTTTAAACTTTAATATATAAAACAGAATTGGTGTGGTATTAAGAAGTAAAATCAAAAAACAATAGAGGGTCAGTGAAATCTATTTTTAAAGACCTTAAGAGTACAGCAGATGAAGAGAGAGATGATGAGGGATGTGTTCCACTGTTAAGTAAAAGCTGAACATTGTGCTGTGCTGGGAGAGAAGAGGAGCAGCATGCCGGGTATCATTATCCTGGGGCTTCAAAAGGAATGAGGAAACAATCACCATGGCAACAAAGATAAAGCTTGCAATGTAGAGATGTATGAAGAGGAGAAAATTGTGTCAAAGTATTACAGATATTACACACAACATTCCTTCAAATTTAAAGTTTGCCATTTGTTTTTGAAGATGCTTGAAAATGGTATAGGAAGGGATTTCAATCCTAAATAAATGTAGACATGTGTGCTAGAGGTACAGGTAGTTATTTTTGAAATCATGTGCAAACATGCTTCAGAGCGGTTCCCATAATGTGATGAATATAGTATAGCATTCAATCCTTTTGACGAACAAAATCCATAACTAGCGTTTTTTGCACAATTGGACGGTGTTTCACAATGTCATGTGTACTTTTAAAAGTGCTGTGACTTCGCTCAGCAAATTGTAACACAAATGCTTGCAACAGAGATAAAAATTCTTAAGGAGAGAGTTGCATCTGTTTCAGAATATGCTCTCAACTCAGGCAGAAATGCTGCCCCAACTCTTCCTCTCCCTGGGGTCCCAATACTAGAATAACCCAGCTGTAACAGAGCAATCTGTCATCTGCGCACATAAACAGATTCTGTCAGAAGACAAAACAAATCCGTCAAGCACAGCAAAAAGAAAGATTAAATTAACAAAAAAAAAAGCAGCCAACAAAATAACAGCAATGGAAAGAAAAAGGCAAAAATATTTCAAATATTATTAAAACAGGATTATTTACCTGGAAATTTATGGAAATCATGAATTTCCCTACAGATGCCCAAAGCAGCATGATGCATAGGCACTACAAGCTGGAATACAAATATAGCCAGGTTTCAGGGACAAAGTCACCTTCAAAATAGAATATTGGGTACAAGGTAGCAAGACATAGAGCCACCTCTTTCCCAGCAAAGAGAAAACCAAACCAACTTCAGCAGCTGATTCTATCCACAGCCTATTGTTTACCTACATCTTAGTCTGCAGCATCATCATATTTTATATAGAAAGGCAAAACAAGCCATTCAGCCCATTGTGCCTTGGCTAAATATTTGAAACAGCTGGCTAAATAGCTCAAATCACTGTACGCTTTGCTCAAAATTCTGCATTTTTATCCCTTTGGGATAAGAAACTCTTCACTTGAGCTGATTAAAGTTCAGTAGTGTATTTCATAGTGTAAAAACATGTCTGTATAACTAAACTAAACATATTAATCCAAATTAGCAGGAGGAATCATTCCTTTGAAAGTACCACTTAATAGCACTGTCAATGACTCCTTTCATCACTTCGCTGATGATAAAGGTTAGACTGAGAGGCTCAACCAGGCCAGTAACCAGCCTATCTTACTTTTGTGAACAGGCTGACAGTAGCTAGGCATGTTTCCTCATTAGTTTCCAAGATGTTTTAGCATAGAGGGATCTGGGTTTCCTCATGAAGAAAGGTAAAAACTGCAACAGCATAAGAGAGTTTGGAGGGGGTGGAATAGTAGGAGGGCAAGGAAAATCTTAGCTTTCAACACGAGTTAATACAAAAATAAAACCATCGAGAGCTTAAACAAGAGATAACAAGGTGTAGATCTGGATGAACACAGCAGGCCAAGCAGCATCAGAGGAGCAGGAAAGCTGACGTTTCAGGCCTAGACCCTTCTTCAGAATTTTCTGAAGTGCAGTTAATTAAGCATACAATATCTTTATCTTCATTAATAAAAGCTTAGAGTAGAGTATAGTGCAGGAAGTTTCTTGAACTCAAATGAAACTGGTTGAGTTTCGGCCAAAATGCTGTGACCAGTTCTGTATGCCACACTTTAGGAAAGCTGTAAAAGGGTGCAGGAAACAGCCACAGATGAGAAACATTGTATCATTTGGGACTATTGTCCTTGAAGGACATTAAAAGGCTATTTGATAAAATCATGAGTAGTCTGGACAAATGGGGAAACAAAAAGCAAACTTCTCTCAACAGCAAAAGCATTGTTGACAAAGTGATTTCAAAACTGCAATGGCAATGAGGAAAACATTTTCATGCAATTAGTTAGGATATGGAACGTAATGCCTGAGAACAAGGAGGAGACAGAGGGTCAAGCAAGATTTTCAAGAGGGAATTAGATGATTTGAAAAAGGAAGAATTGGCAAGGTTATTGGAAGGTATGGGAAATAGTTCCAGAACTATTGCTCATTTGGAAAGCCAGCAGATGTGATGGGTTGAATAGCATCTTTCTGTATGGCAACACTTCTTTGATTCTGTAAGAAGCCATTCTGTCCTGTTCTCATGTGCATTGACAGTAGTTTAAACAGCAGGATTCAATGAGGCTGAATGTTGGTAGCAGAAATGTTCTATGTTGGGAGTAAGTAGAGATTTAAGGAGTTTTTAAAAGGGGGGGGAAAAGGGTGAGAAGTATAAGGGAACACTATGACAGCGTGTAAGCCAGGAGAAGATCAAACTTTAAAAAGTAGTGATTTAACAGCCAAAGAGAATGGTAATGGATTGAGTCAATTTCCAAATGATGCATGAACTGCTACATTACCACTATTTGAATGCAACATGAAATGTTAAAAGGAAGAAATGAGATGAAGAGGCACAGCAAAACAAAAGGGTACCAAGAAAAAAAATAAAGTAAGATGGAGGCAGAGGTTATGATCTAAAGTTGCTGAACTCAAGTGCTGAGTCCAGGAGGTTGTACAGTGCTAAACGTTAAAAGACAAGGTGATGTTCCTTGAGCTTGCATTGAACTTCACTGAAACAGTGCAACAGGCAGACAGCACAGGAGGTCACACTGGGAGGGTGGGGGGGTTTGGTAACGCTCTTCTCTATCTAATGACTTAGCTCCAAGGTGCAGGATTGAAAAAGGGAGCTGAAATACAGAACAAGATAGCTGAAATGGACTGGCAGCAGATTTGTTTAACTAAATCAGTGTCAGAGCAGTGGGGCATGTACAAGAGGTAAATAGGGAGCGTACACAGCCAATATATTCCAATAAAGACAAGGCCAACAAATCCAGAGAACACTGCATATTGAGGGGTATACCAATTCAATAGACAGAACAAGAGAGGCTTACGTCAGACATCAAGGTCTCAAAACCTTGAAGTGTATAAAATGTGTAAGGGTACACAGAAAGGAAATTAGGAGAGCAAAAAGTCAGAAGTCACAAGACACCAGGTTATAGTCCGAGAGGTTTATTTGAAATCACAAGCTTTTGGAACGCTGAAGGAGGAGCAGGGCTCTGAAAGCTTGTGATTTCAAATAAACCTGTCCAACTATAACCTGGTGTCGTGTGACTTCTGATTTTTGTCCACCCCAGTCCAACACCAGCATCATGGAGAGCTAAAAGGGAGAGGATAAAAGGAAAACAGAAGGAAAATCCCAAATTATCTAGAAAAGGGTAAAAAAAAACATAACTAGGAAAAAGTAAGACCCATTAAGAATCAGTGGCAATTTCTGTACAGTCAGAGGATTTAGGTCTGGTTCGTAGTGTTGATGTTCATTAGTGAGAGGGATAATACAGGTATAGAAATCTGGGGGAAAAGATCTGTGATACAGTAAAAATAAAATAGCAAAGACAGAAAGGAAGTTCTGAGTGGTCTGGCAGGTTTCAAAGTAGATAAACTTCCAGGGCTAGATTAAATATATCCCAGGTTATTGAGTGAGGCAAGGGAGGAAATAGCAGGGATGCTTGCAAGAATATTCAATACCTCTCCAGACACAAAAGAGGAGCAGGAGGACAGCCAATACGGCACTGTTATTCAAGAAGGGAGCAAGGGTTTTAAAAAAACAAAATCAGGAATTTACAGGCAAGTCTGTTTAACTTGGGTGATGGGGAAACTAGTGGAAGTAATTCAGAGGAACAGAATTAATCTGCACTTGGAGAAGCAGGGAGTAAATCAGGAACAGTCAGCATGGTTTTGTTAACAGGATGTCATTTCTGGTCAACTTGATTGACTTGTTCAAAGAGGTGACTACATGTTTAGACACAAGGCTTTTGCTGTAGTATATAGAGACTTCAGCAAGCTTTTAATAAGGTCCTGATTGGAAGACTGACAGGAAAGTTAAGGAAATTTGGCAAATTGGGTCTAGAATTGGCTGAGTGGCAGGAAGCAGAGGATAACGTTGAGGCGTGTTTTTCTGACTGGAAGCCTGCAGGGGTCAGTGTTGGGGCCGTTGCTGTTTGTGGTTTGTATACATATTTATGATTTGAACGCAAGAGGGTTGATCAAAAATACAAAAATTGGTGGAATAATAAACAAACAGCGAGGACGACAGATTACAGAAGGATGCAGATAAGCTATTCAGATGGATTGATTAATGATAAATGAAATTTAAACCAAATTATATAAACCAAATTCTTTGAGGAAGTGACAAAGTTGATAGATGAGGGAAGGGCTGTAGATGTCATATACATGGACTTCAGTAAGGCATTTGATAAGGTTCCCCATGGTAGGCTGATGGAGAAAGTGAAGTCACACGGGGTCCAGGGTGTACTAGCTAGATGGATAGAGAACTGGCTGGGCAACAGGAGACAGTTGTAATGGAAGGGAGTTTCTCAAAATGGAGAACTGTGACCAGTGGTGTTCCACAGGGATCCGTGTTGGGACCACTGTTGTTTGTGATATACATAAGTGATCTGGAGGAAGGTATGGATAGTCTGATTAGCAAGTTTGCAGATGACACTAAGATTGGTGGAGTAGCAGATAGTGAAGGGGACTGTCAGAGAATGCAGCAGAATATAGATAGACTGGAGAGTTGGGCGGAGAAATGGCAGATGGAGTTCAATCCAGGCAAATGCGAGGTGATGCATTTTGGAAGATCCAATTCAAGCGCAAACTATAGGGTAAATGGAAAGCCCTGGGGAAATTTGATGGAGCGATTTGGGTGTTCAGGTCCATTGTACCCTGAAAGTGGCAATGCAGGTCGATAGTGGTCAAGGCGGCATACGGCATGCTTTCATTCATCGGACAGGGTATTGAGTACAAGAGTTGGCAGGTCATGTGACAGTTGTATAGGACTTTGGTTCGACCACATTTGGAACAGTTCTGGTCGCCACATTACCAAAAGGATGTGGATGCTTTGGAGAGGGTGTAGAGGAGGTTCACCAGGACGTTGCCTAGTACGGAGGGCACTAGCTATGAAGAGAGGTTCAGTAGATTAGGATTATTTAAATTAGAAAGACGGAGGTTGAGGGGGGACCTGATTGAGGTCTACACAATCATGAGGTATGGACAGGGTGGATAGCAAGAAGCTTTCCACCCACGCACCACCCCCAACCCAGAGTGGGGGACTAAATTATTAGGGAGTCGTGACTTCAAGGTGAGAGCGGAAAAGTTTAAGGGAGATACGTGTGGAAAGTTCTTTATGCAGAGGGTGGTGGGTGCCTGGAACACTTTGCCAGCGGAGGTGGTAGAGGCGTGCACGATAGCATCATTTAAGATGTATCTGTCTAGATACATGAATGGGCAGGGAGCAGAGGGATACAGATCCTTACAAAATAGGTGACAGGTTTAGATAGAAGATCTGGATTGGTGCAAGCTTGGAGGGCTGAAGGGCCTGTTCCTGTGCTGTAACTTTCTTTGTTCAGATAATTGTGAACTGATGTACTGAACAGAACAAACAAAGTAAGGGAATAAGTGATAAACAGTAGGATCCTGAGAAGCTACCAAGGATCAGAGGGACTTTGGTGCATATACCCTGTCCCACTACCTTGAGGGACTGATGTATCTCAAGCAGGCATATGGATACTTGCTTTTATTAGTTGAGGCATAGGGATTAAGAGCAGGGATAAAATGTTGGTTAAGCCCTATGTGGTTCTTAAATCCATGTTATAGCAGGAATATGGTAGCACTAGGGAAGGTACAGAGGAGATTTACTAGGATGGTGCCGGGGGGTGGGGGTGGGGGTGGTGGTGGTGGTGGTGGTGGAGAGTTTTAGTTTTGAATACAGTTTGGATAGGCTAGGGTTGTTTCCCTTGGAATAGGGGAAACTTGGAGTGGGGGGGGGGGGGGGGGGGGGTGGAAAATGGTGGAGAAAGAAAACAAAAAGGTGCTTGACATGTCAAAACTAGGAGGGTCGTAGATATGGCAGACAGGAAAAAAACCTTCCCCCTTGGTAAAGAGATCAATGGCCAGAGACATAGATTTAGGATAAGGGGCAGGGGGTTCAGAGGGGACAGGAGGAAATCTTTTTCTTCACCACAGAATCATAGGGATATGGAACTCACTGCCTTAAAAAAAGGTGGTAAAGACAGAAACCCTCATAATATTGAAGTAGCATTGTGACATGGGGGTACATAAAGCTATGGATCAAGAGTTGGAAAATGCAATTAGGATAGTTAGAGAGAGTTGTTTTTGACTGGCACAAACTCAATGGGCTGAACAGACTTCTTCTGTGCTGTAAGTCTTTGACTAAGATGGTTGCAAGAGTAGAGTAGACTATTGTCTCTCAGGCACACAAGAACTTGGGTAAACAAGAAATTTGCAGTGTCACTTGAAAATCCTTTGAACTAAAAGGAATAAGACATGTTATTTGGGTGCCAAAATAAAGGGAGCAATTGCTTTAAAAACTTTGCAACACCACACAAGAGATTCAGAATCATGTCAGAGTCAAACTTCACTGAGTGATCAAAAAAAAAGTAAAAGACTTCAGAAACTAGTACTATGGCTTCTACAAACATAATGTTTCAGCTTAATAAAAAAAGTGTCTAAAAACATTTAGATTAATTATGCATAAATAGGTGTGATGACCAAGTGTTTTTATTATCTTTATTTTCAGACTGTGGTCTAGAGGAAGGAGATGGTATAAATGATGGCAGCAACTTTAAAAAGTAATATTTATTTGAGCATGTTGAGAATTGTACAAGCAAAAAGCAGACACCAGAGGCGATGGGTTCTGAAGTAGGAAGACAATTTCTTGATGTTTTGATTGGCTACTGACCAAGTGGTGACTATTGCTTGTGGGAAGGCAGTGCACCCGAGACATCTAGCCTGCAAAGAGAAAGCATCAAAATCTCATGCTCTTTTTTTTTTTTTACTTCCATGCAAGTCTTCAAAAACAGCTAGCTGGTTCCTCTTTTTTTCCTGCAAACCTGCCATTAAGGGTGGGGGGTGGGGCGGAAGCAGGGAGGGGGAAGAAACATCTACACTGACACTGGAGAGACAAATTCTCAATAAGTGAGTGAATACTGAACTTTGGTGTACAACCTTTTGTCAAAGAAAGAATTGAAAGGAAGAAGTTAGAAAAGAAACACATTGAATCCTGTGGTCCAGATTAGGGCTATCAAATTGTTTTGCTGTTTTTTTTTTCCCCTTTTTCCATCCTTCATATCCATGTCTTGTCTGTCTTTGTGTTTGTTTGAGAAGGAAGGAAATTGAAGAGGGGTAGAGTATACTTACTGAATGGAGTTAGCAATTCATATTCACTTTACGCCATTGGTTTAAAAAAAAAGTTTACAACAAGTTACTTTCTTCCCAAAAGGAGGCAAATATGGTGTACATACTCTTAATCCAAACTAGGCAGAACTAGACAATTTGGTGCTTCAATTGAACTTTTTCAAATTTGCAACGACTCTCAAACCAGTGGTTCATGACAATACCAGAAATTGCAGGAGTAACATGACAGATCTGGCAACATTTGAAAGCAAAGTTAGTGTTTCAAATCCTGTTTGAAAAGAGATTGACTGATAGAATGTATCACCTAAAAGAAGAGTCAAGAAACTTGAAGTAGACCAAAGTTTCCAGGAGGTCACAGTCCAAGGATAACAAGGGTCTGATGACTCTTAAACTACAATGTGATGGCTTGCTGTTGATGTCCTAAACTGCAGCCTTGTGTACTTCCCCAACAGGCAGAAAACACAAACAAAAGTACAGGGGTTTAGAGACCCAGTTTCAACTCTATTGGAATGTTCTAATGGGATTGGACACTCATGTGAGAGACTAGGTGTGAGCATTAGTACAATGGTCACAATCTACGTATTATCCCTGATATCCTTGTATTGTAGGTAAAGGAAGTGGGGTGTGAGGATGTACAGTCCAGGTAGCTATAGGAGTCAGTGGGTTTGTAAGTTTTAGAAAGGAGGCAAGTGGCTCCACAACCAATGCATCAAATCTAAGCTCTGCAGTCCTGCCACATCCAGAACAATTAAAAAACAGTTCCACAAATATCCCAATTCTCAATGATGGAGGAGCCCAGCACATCAGTGCAAAAGACAAGGATGAAGCATTCACAGCCATCTCCAGAACTGCCAAGTGGATGATCCATCACAGCCTCATCCAGGTGGTACCAAGCATTACCTGATGCCAGTCTTCAAACAATTTGATTGAGTCATCGGAGAAATGGTTAGAGGCACTGGGTATTGCAAAGGCCATGGGCCCTGACAACATTCTGGCAATTGTGCTTAAGTCTTGTACTTCTGCACTTGCTGCTCTCCTACCCAAGCTCTTCCAGTACAGTCACAACACTGACATCTGTGGATGCCAGATGTGGAATCCAATGATATGAAAAATTGCCTGGGTATGTCCTGCACACAAAAGCCAGGACAAATCCAACCACCCCAGTCGGCTTGCGATCATCAGCAGTAATAGAGGGGGTCACCAACAGTGCTAGCAAGCAGCATGTGCTTAGCAAGAACCTGCTCAACGATGCCTAGTTTGAGTTGCGTCAGGGGCACTCGCTCCTGACCGTATTACAGCCTCTTCAAATATGCCACAAACACCATGAACTCCAAAAGTGAGGAGAGAATGACAACTCTTGACGTAAAGGCTGCATTTGACCAAGTAAAGGTATCAGGAGCCCCAGATAAACTGGAATCAATGGGAATCAGGGGGCAAACTCTCCACTAGCTGGAGTCATACATAACACAGACAGTTGTTGTTGTTTGAGGTCAGTCATCTCAGCTTCAGAAGTTGCATGACTTCTCACAGAAGAGTCATAGGCCGCAGCAACTTCAGTCCATCATAAAAGGTCAGAAGTGGGGATGTTTACTGATGATCGCACATTGTCCACAACTCCTCAGATACTGAAGCAGTCTATGTTCAAATGCAACAAGATCTGGGTAATATCCAGATTTGGGCTCACAAGTAACAACTTTCACACCAAGTGCAAGGCAAAGACCATTGCCAATATGGGACAACTGTCCCTTGAGATTAGACAGTGCTACCATTACCAAATCCCTTACTCTCAATATCCTCAGAGTTACCATTGACCAGAAACTCAACTGAACTTGCCACAAACACGGGAGATACAAGAGCAGGTCAAAGGCTAGGAATACTGTTACAAGTAACTCACCCCCTGACTGTCCAAAGTCTACCAACCACCTAAAAAGGCACAAGTCAGAAGTGTGATGGTATAATCCCCACTTGCCTGGATGGGTGCTGCTCCAACTACGCTCTAGATCAAAGCAGCCACTTGTTTGGCACCACATCCACTCCCTTTATGACCAGTGCTCGGTTCCAGCAGTGTGTACTACCTACAAGATGCACTGGTTAATTTCTGCAAAGATTCTTAGACAGCACCTTCCAAACCCATGGCCACTTCCATCTCATAGGAGCACATACATGGAAACATCCGCACTTAGGAGTTTCCCTCCAAACTAGACACTATCTTAACTTGGAAGTATAATCTGTTGTGGATCAAAATCCTGGAATTCCCTTCCCCCTGAAATTATGGGTCAGCCTATAAACACATGGCTTGTAGTAGCTCAAGGTAGCAGCTCACCACCATCATCTCAAAGGACAGGCAATAAATGCTGGCAAGCCAGTGATGGCCTCATTCCATAAATACATAAATATAAAAAACCCCATCTAAAATTGTCACTGTGCTTTTTTTTTGTTTCTATCAGCGATTAAAATTTCATCACAGTAAAAAAAAGGACCTTTTCCAAATCAACTTAAAATCTGATCCATAAGACACTGGAATGATGTAGGTACAAATGGGATTCCACGTGGAAGTCTCTTATATTTGAATAGCTGGTTATGCACTCCAGTTATCAAGTACTTCTAAGAGCCAGGATCTACGTTTGTCTGGAGATAGCTTGACTGAGGTCATGTTACTAAAATATTGATCTCTAGCTAGTCCAACAATAGGTCATCAATTAAAAAACAAAAAAGGATACTGTTCAACTCATAGTACCAGACCTTAAAATCACTGCAGATATGTCCTGATCTTTCTTCATCACTGGTACGATAGCTTTGACCACTCACACATTTATGGGTTCAAGGTCTCCCATCTTGGCCAGTCTCTCCAATACGGCCTTGAACTTTGGCTTGACAAAGCACTGATCTAGCCTTGCAAATTTTTGCCTGATTCTTGTCTTAGATTTTCATTTTGAAAAAAAAAAAAAAAAAATTTCCAAGCTTCCCACATCCCCATCGAATACAATGGCATGTTTCTTTAGAATTTGAGATAGATCAATCCCAGCCCAGTGGTGTTTGATTTTCTCCAACCACATTCTTCTCAATAGACCTGTAAAAAGTTTTCAACAATGCGAAAAGGACAAATCCTCAGACTGACCCTACAACTGAACATATACATTGATTCAACCCCTTTTTAAAAAAAAAAGGCACCACTTCAGCCATGTACATTCTTAGTAATATTTGAGGGTCACAGGGCATTATGGTTCAACTACTTTTGATTTATTTTCGGGTATCAGTGAAACTGCCACTCTGGCATCCACCTCCATTCTTACTGCTTTGCCATTCAGTAAAAGGAGTAACCCAGTATTGGTTAGAGTCAGTAACATTTAATAATATTTCCTCTCAGGCTGAGAGTCTGGCCTTTTCTTAATGCCCTTTTTGTTCAGTGCAACTTCTCTTCACTCCTCAGATTCTGTACTTTTTACCCAAAGCACACCCATTCAATACATCTTTCCTTGCAGCAGTTTCTACATACAGCTTCTTCACATCAGCAATTTGTTGCTGTATGATTGGTTTCTCCACACCTGATGACACAGGTGACATGTTGGTCTCAGCATACACAAGCTCCCTATTGAGCTTCCTTGGCTGGTGGTTGCATTAGAACTGCAACACTTTAAGTCTAGTTTTCATTCCATCAGTAATCTCTTCTGGATTGCTTCAGATCTTAAGAACATGCCAGTCTGTCCTGATAACATGACTTAAGTTGTCTCCAAATTTGTAGAATTCAGCTAACGTCTTTAAAATTGCTGCAAACTGGGAACAGATTCACCATCACGCTGATTAAATTTCTATAATCTAAACATTTCAGCAATCCACAATGTTGGAAAATGGTTCTACAGGAATTCTACTATTTCTTCATTGAGGCTTTGGAACCTAACTTCTCTTACCAGACTCCTCAGGGAAGGTTAAAAGCTTTTCCTCCCTTACTGAAAGGAGGAATGATTATACCTGCTTAAGTTTTATTAGCTTGAAAAAAAATAACAGAATTTCTTTGTAGGAACTCTAGCCCTATGTTCATCATGGCCATATGAAGCTAAACATTCCTGTTTTTCAGAAATGGGAATGGCCCACGTAGCAATGTACCACCATTGTCTCTACCCCAGTCACTCAAGGCATGGCTAGCTTATTCTGCGCTGTTCACCTATTCCCTGGGTTAAATTTTATTTTTCCAAATTGACTTTACTTTCCTTTTTTTTTTTTTAAAAAGACAATTGAAGTAACTCCAACATCTGCAGTTAGGACAATTATTTTAAAATAAAATAAAAACAAAATCAGTGGATTGATCTTGTAGATCTCAAAGTTTTTAACCTCGTAACTACTTTTCTTCTCACGTTACATTTGAAGAACAACCAGGAGACAAAAAAAAAGTGTTATGTAACAGGAACTTTACTAAGGTGGTGTTCACTCTGCAGACACCTAGGTTAGACAGATTGAACTGTTTTTTGCCCATGTTGACTAGTAGTAACTATTTAATGCTAACTATTACTTTATTTTTCTATTTATTCTATGAAGGTCTTTAATGTTTAAACTTTTAAAATTTTGTTTCTCTTTTACTACTTTGTACCTAAGCTTTTGTACCTAGATACTTTTGTACCCAAGGTGGTCACGTTAGACGACGTTATACACTTTTCGCATTATTGTCGTATGTATTCAAGTACAAGCAGTAAAAAAAAATCTAAATATGGCCAATGATGTCATGTGATCAGATGATTCTAAAATGAGACATCATACTTATCAAATACACAACAAGACACTCCATCTGCCCAGAAAGTTGGTATTCTAGCACAGTTGTACTTGTTGCAGGATGGCATGTTCCAAAGTTGGCAACTAGGTGCTGAGACACTCTAAAGCTTGGCGCAGGTGCCCCAAGTGGAGAAAGGTTGCCGTTTAAGGTATTTCAACCATATCCTCAGAGGGGTTGATGTATCCTATTGGTCTGCAAGTTTGTCACCATGTATATTAGAAAATGTCACATGTATTGCACTTGGAATTAATATATCCAAGAGAATACTCAATGAAGAGGGTTACATTTTTTGCTTTTCCAGAGTCTAATTTGAAGCTTTCCTTTGAATATACTTTGATATTTTATGAATTAAAAAAGGTACAATTTTGTAAAAAGAAAGTTACTTTTCTTTAGTGTGATAAACTAGAGGAATTTCATGCCAGTTGCAATACTTGGTAGACGGTTAAGTCGTCAAAAATAGAAAACTAAAATTCAACTTTAAAGAGACTAGTCAAAGTTATTTTTCCTTCCTTTATTAAGGATTAAGGTCGAAATCAAATCAATGTCTTAACTGAAAGTTAAATAAGCCCTGCTTCTTCCTCCATAACAAACAGTAAGAGTTTGAAAGTGTATTTCATAACTTTGAAGTATTGTTTTATAACTAGAACCTAAATGGTGCAAAGGAATATGGCTGATTTCAGCACTCACCAAGCTTGATTTCACATAGCCTCAGCCTGGGGTCTTCTGGGGGATGCAGGCGTCTCTTCTTTCGCCAGCAGCGTGCAGGGTAAGTATACAACTGCCCTGGTGCCACCCCTACAAGATATGTCAATCCTGGATCAGAACACCATATGCATAGGACAATTCCATATAAGCACGAATTCTTTACAGCGAGCTAGTTTCAAGTCACTTTGCTCAGGGGTTTTCCTTTAGAGTTCAAGGATTAGCGGCCTGAATTTCCAACCCAGTTCTCTAGACACACTGCATATGGAGACCAGAAGGAAATTAAGAGCAGAACCTGCATTGTTGGGTCAATGAGTTGGTTATTCCACAGGAGGTCAGGATAGTAGCTAAGTAAGGGGAGAGCAAAAGGGGCAGGAAGTACAGACATTTAAGGTTTTTGCTGCTCTAAAACAGGTACTCAGCATTGGATACTGATGGAAGTAACAATACTGTAAAGCAATGCAGTCTAGACCACAATACTAACTGGTAAGGGAATGCACAGGAGGCAATTGCAAAGTACTGAAATGCAGCCAGACTCCATAGTTGGGGAACTGCCAGTATTTGTACCCATCATGGCCCCTTATGCCAGGCTAAAAAAAGTTATCACAGACAGGACTCAAATTGGGATACACAGTAGGACCAATGGCACAGACAATATCCTATATAGTCAGATTTTCCAGAGTCAAGGAATGAATAAGTAAATTTGGATCCTCAAGGCTGGTATTCTCTGGATTACTCAGTCACATGCTAGCAAGAATAGAAATAGAGTGTTTACGAGGATCATTACATTGCTAGGTGCATTGCAAGAGGAAAGCTTCTGATTTTTGGTATGTTTGGATCAGTTCTGGGTTAAAAGGCACCAAAACAAAAAAAAAAAAAAAAAAAAAAACAGGCTGCAACAACCCAAAAAAAAAAAAAGGACTGGGAACCATAATGGTTAGGGATGGTTGACACTACATGCAAACAAGAATATAATGTGTTCAAGCATGGTAGGGAAGGAAATAAAGGGCAGTGGGTTTGAAAACAAGATTTAGCAAAGTCATTAAAATGTTAAAAAAGGGATGTCTTAAAGTGGACAAGGGCAGAGCCCTTATGATTGGTGTTGGATTTGATAGAATGTGGTATTAAGTAGCCCAAACAAAACTAGATTTAATGGGAATCAGGTTAGAGCCATCCTAGCACAAGCGGAAGATGGCCACAGTTGTTCGATGTCCATCGTCTCAGTTCCAGATCATTACAATAGTTCAAGTAGATATAGCAAGGGAAAGACCATAGGTCCTCAACCAGTAGTTTAGCAATGAAGTACAGCATAAACCAGGAAATACTTGTAAAGAATAAAGTTTGACAATAATCATGGGTGATTTTAATAAGCATTTTAAATTGGAGTAATCAAATTGGCAAGGATAACCAAGGGGGAGTTTGATGTTTTAGAGACTATTTCTTGGATCAATGTGGGGGGAACCAGCCAGGGAGCAACTAACTAGGGAGCATGCCATTCTGGATTTGGTATTGTGTATGGAGGTGGGATTAATGACTGATCTCACAGTAAAGAAATTTGAAAGAAGACCAATCATAACATTTCAGGATTTCAAAATCAGTTTGAGGGTGAGAAACTGGAGTCCCACACTAGCAGTCTGGAGTTAAACAAAAGATAAATTATATAGGCACAAGGGCAAATTTGGCCCTAGTGGACTGGGCTGGAAGACTAAAAGTTAGGACAGTTGATGACCAGTGGCAGATGTTTTGCTCTCAACCAAAATATATTCTAAATAGGGAGAAAGTTAAAGGGAAGAAAAATATAATCTATGGCTAAGCAAGGGAGTTAAAGATAACAAAGGCAAAAAAAAGCACATCGAATTGCAAAGGCCAGTGGTAGGCTGGAAGATTGGGAAATTTTAAAGTTCAACAAAAATGTTAATAAAAGTAATAAAAAAAGAGAAAAGGTAAATTATGAAAGTAGCATGAAATTTAAACATGAACAAAAACTTCTTGAAGTATATAGAAAGGAAAACAGTAGCTGAAGCAAATGCTGATCCATTGCAGGAGGAGACTGAGGAATTAATAGTCGAGAACAGAAATGACAGACGCATTAAATCAATCAACATATTGGCTCCGTTTTCACAGTGGAGGACACTGGTCCATTTGAATAATAACAGGTAATGCATGGGTTATAGGAAGGGAAGTACTTAGAACAATCACTTGGGAAAAAATACTAAGCAAACCAATGAGATTGAGGGCAGGGGCAAGTGGCCAGGGTCTGACAGCCTACATCATAGGGTCTTAAAGGAAGTGGCAACAGAGATGATGGATCTATATAGTTATAATATTCCAAAATTCCTTCAATGTGAGAAAAAGGTTCCAGTGGATTAGAAAGATGCTAATATAACGCCCCTATTCCAAAAGGGAGTCAGAAAGTAGGAAAACTATAGACCAGTTAGTTTAAACTTCTGTCGTTGGGAAGTTATTAGAATTCATTATTAAGGAAATAACAGGACATTTAGAAAGTCAAAATGCAATCTATCAGTGATAGCACAGTTTTATGAAGGGTAAACTGCATTTGACTGGAGTTCCTCAAAGACATAACAAGCAACATAGATAATGGGGATTCTTGAGATGTAGTATACTAGACTTCCAGATAGCATTTGACAAGGTGTCATACAAAAGGTTAATACACGGTAAAAATCACATGGTATTAGGGATAATTTACTAGCTGGGATAAAGGATTGGCTAACCAACAGAAAGCGGAAGTGTCTTTCTGGTTGACAAGATGTAACTACTAGGCTAAGTCCTTGAGCCCAAACTGTTTATAATCTAATGTTAATGACTTGGGTGCATAGAAGGTATTTTAGGCAAATTTTGCAGATGACACTAAAATAGGTGGGACACTAAGTTGGAAAAAAATACTACATTTACAAGTGTATATGGATAGATCAGGTGAATGGGCCAATTTTTGGCAGATACGTCTAACGTGGATAAGTGGGAGGTTATTCATTTTGGTTGGAAAAATAGAAAGGTAACTTATTTTCTAAATGCATACTTCAGAGTGCTTCAGTGCAGAGGGGATCTGGGTGTCCTCAAGCATGAATTGTAGCTAATAAGATGACAAATGGAATTTGGCATTTATTGCTAAAGGAAGAGAGTATAAAAAGTAGTGAAGTGCTGCTATAACTGTACAAGGCAGTGGGACCACACGGAGTATTAAATAGAGATGTAGGTTTAGAGACAGTTCTAAGCAGATTCACTAAATTCATTCCAGAGGTGAGTGTTTGTCTTTTGAAGAGATACTGAGCAGTTTAGGCCTATACACTCTGGAGTTTGAAAGAATTCAGATCTAAATTGAGATATACAAAATGCTAAAATATTTTTAAAAAGCAGACTTAGAAAGGACATTTCCTCTTGTGGAGCAATCTAGAATGAGAAGTCTGGTTTTAGGATAAGCAATAGAAAATTTAAAACAGTGATGAGGAGGAATTACTTCTCTCAAACCATTGTAAATCTGTGGAATTCACTTCCCCAGAGTGCATTGGTTGCCAGGACATTGAGTAAATCTGACCATGAGATAGACAGATCTTTTTTGTTTTTAAAAAGTTGATGACTGGTTGAAACAGGGCTGGACAGGAAAGTGAGGATTGACAGGACATCAGCCATGATCTCATGAATGGCAGAGTCAGCTTGAGGGCTCAATTGCCTACTGCTGTTCCTAGTTCCTATGTTATGATGTTCTTATACCCTCAGGGTAGTGACATAGATTCTGCCAGCCATCAGGGGGTCAGAAGTGGAGATGATCACTGCTGATTTCACAATGTTCAGGATCATTCAGAATTCTTCAGATGCTGAAAGTGTTCAAATGCAGCAATTTATCAAAAGCTTGACCTGACAAGTGACAGGCAGCGATTATCTCTGACTAGAAGGAATTTAACCATTTCTCTGACATTTAATGGTATTACCATCATTAATTCTCCCATCAACATCCTGTGGGTTACCACTGGCCAGAAATGGAACTAGATTAAATCATAACATCATGGCTACAAGAGCAAAGAGGCTAGAACTCCTGCAGGCAAGTAATTCACTTCTCAATTCCTCAAACATTTGAGCCTTGTGGATGCACAAAACAGGAATGCATGGAATACTCCCCACTTGCCTAAAATGAATGCAGCTTGACACCACGAGGAACAAACTGCCCTTCACATCCACAATCATCATATGGACCAGTAATGTGTATCACCCACAAGCTACCATAAAAAAATTCACCAAAACTCTTGAGCATCCTCCAAATCTTCAAACTACAACCTAGAAGGACAAGGACAGCAGAAGCACAGGAACACCACCACCTGCAAGTCCCCCTCCAAGCCACTCACCATTCTGACTTAGAACTACATCACTATTCTTGGAGTGTAAATTGGTCAAAATCCTGGAAATGTATGCCTAACACCACTGCACGTACACCTAAACTAAGTGGACTGCAGCAGTTCAAGGCAGCAGTTTACTGGCACCTTCAAGGGCAACAGGGGATGGATAATAATGGGAGAGTCAAGCCACTTTATGCATGGAAGTGACAGATCATTGATGTAGTGACTGTAGTGTGGCCAGCCAAGTAGACCTCAGAATAAGCTCCTTGATTAGACCAGATTAACAACCTCAAATCAAGGAGCCCTGGCTGACCGACATAAACAGGAGTGTCAGAGTTTCGGTTCACTCTGACGGCTGACTGAGGAAGCTGGAACAGTGACAAGTACTATGCACGTGTGACTTGGTGATGGGATACTGGCCTCTGTGGAACTATTTCAGTAGCAACGAGAGAAAAAAAAAAAAAAAAAAAAAGTCCTGAAGAAATTCGCCTGCAACAGTTGTCATTGAATTGTGGTAAGCATTTTTGGCATCATGCTGTTTTTTGGGAAACTTGACTCATTTGATTCTGCTGAAGACTGGGCCCAGTACATGGAAAGAATGTGTTTTTTTTCTCCCCAGGCAAATGACAATTGGGGCAGATGAAAAGCAATGAGTAGTTCTCCTGACAGTTTGTGGACCCCATAGCTTTCTCGGTTATCAGGAGCCTCAAGTTTCCTGAGGCACCAGATAGTAAAACTTTAAGAGTTGACGGATTTAGTCAAGGAAAATTATGACCTCAAGCTTCATCTGATTCTGAAATGCTGTCAGTTTTACCTGGCAGTTCCAGAACCAGGGAAGCAGTTTCAGGATTTTTGATTGAGGTTAAGATGACTGGCAGAGATATAGGACTTTGGGTTAACCCCGAATGATATGCTGGGAGACTGTTTGGTATGTGGGATTAACGATGTAACCATGCAAAAACACCTGTTGGCTGAAGCCCAACTGGACTTTAAAAAGGCACAACAATTGGCTTTGTCAGTAGAAAACATGGCAAGTGGAGCATACAAGTTACAGGGTGTGCCAATGGAAGTGGATGCCCTCACCAGGCCAACGGAGCTTGGGGGACACCATTTGAATGAAGGTACTTGCACAGCCTCACTCAGGACATATCCTGAACAGAGAAACTCTAGATCATCCCACAGCAAAACCCCAAAACAAAGCCAAGCCTTGGCCAAATGGTTGCCACTTTCTTCAGGATGCAGTCAGGCAAGTCATTATGGTTACTGCTGGAATGCAGACTTGAGACGACAACGACGATGGAGTTCCACTATGCCTGAATTGATGGGCTGGTATCCAGGAGGGTGCACACCCTGGAAAGCCCACCTGCACCTGGTTTGGAACAGTTAAATTGCTTAACTTCCAAATCAGAACTAATCAAGATGAACATCTAGTTAAATGGTCACTCAATTCTAATGGAGGTTGATACTGGCATGGCGGTATAAGTGATTGCAGAACCAGCCTTCAGTAAAATTTGTTCTGGATTCCAACCCTTAAGTTTGCGAAAGGCCAAGAACCTACACCAGGAAATGTTTAGATTAGTGGTGCATTTTGGTTCTAGTCTCATGAGAAGCAGGGGGAAAATCAGTCATCACCGATTGTAGTAAGAGGCTCAGGTCCAAGCCTGATGGGGGAAACAAAAGGGCTATCAGAGCCAGAACTGAAACTTTTCTGGACCTAGCGAGACCTGATCACTATAGAGGATGGCATTTTACTATGGGGAACATGAGTGATTATCCCAAATAAAAGTCACCGCCAGATACTGGCTGAACTACACCAGGGTCATCCAGGGTGTCCAAAATAAAGGTGTTGGGGAGAGGTTGTGTCTGGTGGCCAGGATTGGATACAGACATAGTCACACTGGTGCCCAGAGTGCCAACAAGGACACAAATTACCACCAGTAGCTCCCCCACATGCATGGGAATGGCTGTAAACCGTGGTTTTGGTTGCACTGTGGTCGATTATGCTAACCCGGTCAACAGCTCAACGTTCTTAGTTATTGTGAATGCCCACTCAGTGTTTGGACATGCATAGAGTTTGTTTGTCAAAACACGGAGGCAACGATAGAAAAGTGGCAAGCATCTTTTGCTATACACAGGCTCCCAGACATGTTGGTCACGGACAACAGGCCATTATTTACCAGCAGGGAATTTGAGTATTTCCTAAAGTCTAATGGCATTTGGCATATGGGGACAGCTCCATTCCACTCACTGTCCAATGGTGTAGCGGAAACAGTCTAAGCTGGCCTTCAAAGTTTAAAGAACCAGCCTACAGCTTCACTTGACACCGAACTGTCCCAGTTCCCATTTCGTGAATCGGTCCATTCAACTACAATGATAGCTCCAGCAGCATTGCTAATATAGTGAGAAGGCTTCGCATCAGGTTAAATCTATTTTCCCAGACCTCTGGGATGAAGTGGCGGGGAAAGAGGAGTGAAATGGCATCAGGAACGCCAATGCCAGACAAGACTCAGCTAAGAGACATTTTACTTCAGGGGATGAAGTTTGGTGTAGGAACCATAGGAATGGCTCTGCATGGGTAAGGGGCATTGTCAATGAGGTCAGGTCCCTTGACATACAAAGTTTTGAGTAAGTGAGGCAGTCCTGAACAAGCACATAGACCATATGAAAGCTGCTAACTTGCAAATGGCGCAGGAGCAAACCATATCTGTCCCCTCAAAACAGCTGGAAAGGCCACTGGAACGGTTGTGCTCGCCCTCTCAGTCTAGCAAAGAAACCTCCGAGTTGGAGATGGACATTGCAGATGTCGCAGCCTTGACCCCTTTACTGCCTAAAGCAAAGAATGAATTTCTTGCACTTGGAACATCTTGGAAGAGGTGGGCTACGGTCTGGTACACACTGCCCACATGCAAGGCCAAGTTGGAGAAACTGGATCAGGTGTGAAAAAACACCCTAGGAGAGGCTACAAGGGAAAAAAAACAAAAAAAAAACACACACACACACACACACACACACACACACGTCGACTGACTTAAAGGGAGAGGGATGTTGTGATTGTAAGAAGGTCAGCCAGGTGGACCTTATAGTATAAATTCTGATTGGACCAGGCTAACAGTCCCAATTAGGGAGTCCTGGCTGACAGATATAAACAAGAGTCTAAGGTTCTGTTCACACTGACAGCCATCTCTAAAGGAAGCTGAAACAGTGACAAGTACTATGCATGTGTAAATAGAGGGGACTTGCATGACAGTCAGAGGACAACAGCACAGAAAAAAAGCCTTCAGCCCAAGTCTGCACCAGCCAAATAACAACCCTAACTACTCCAATTCAATTTTCCAGCATTTGGTTCCTAGCCTTGACATCACAAGAGCACACCTCAAATGTTTGAGGGTGTCTACCTCTACCACCCAGTTCCAGATTCTTACCACTCTCTGGGTGAAAAAGCTTTTCCTCACATCTCCTTTAAACTTTCTGCCCCCTACCTTAAATCTACATCTTCTGGTCTATCAAGGAAACCGGTTTTTTCTTGTATACACTAATCGACGTCCCGCAATTTTGCACATTCTCACAAAGGCACACAGTTTACTTCCATCAGTTGAGGCACAGATAATAAAAGAGCACAGAGGTCATGTTGGAGCTGCACAGAACTTTTGTTAGGCCACAGCTATAGAGTATTGTGTGCAGTTCTGGTCTCTGCACTATAGGAAAGATGCAATTACATTGGAAGGGGTACAGGAGGAGATTCTCCAGGATATTGCCTGGGATGGAGAATTTTAGCCATAAAGGAAGCTAGATCAGCTCGGGTTGTTTCTTTTGGAGCCAAGATAGTTGAAGGGGGTCCGGAGTTGAGGAGCATGGCTGGAGTAGAAGATGTTCACCTGAGTTATTGGGGCAATAACAAGGGGGCAATAATTTTAAAGGAGAAAGGTTTACACCCAGAGGGTAGTAGGATGCTGGAATGCACTGCCTGGGAGGACAGCTGAAGTGTGATACCTCACTACTTTAACAAGGACTTGGATGAGTACTTGAAATGTCATAACATTCAAGGCTATAAGCCAAGTGTCAGAAAGTGGATCTAGTGTACATTGAGAGTAGTCTGTCTGTTGGTATGGACTCAATGGGCCAAGAACCACTTCTGCACTGTAGGATTCTGAAATTGCTCTGTTTCACATAGGATAGGGAGTATTTCAATTGCATGAAACAGGTTAGTTTGTTTCCCTAGCTAACAAAAAGAAAAAGAAATCCATCATTGCCTTTCATGTTCCCAAAGCACCTCACTTCCAGTACAGGTTGAGAAGTTACGCAAGTATCAATTTAAGTAAAAAAATCAATGACTAACCACCCTGCAAGACCTAAAATTACCTGTCAAAATTTCAAATCTACAATGATACTGCAAGCATGGCATGTGCCCATTTCAGAACCAAATAGCAAACTCCCACCTTCCAAATGAGCACACACCTGGGCCTCTGTGTCTCTTTTCCATCCAAATGTAGCAATTATTTTGTGCAACACCAGTCTGAGAGTCCAGGAATGGCAGGCGGACACTGCGTTCTGCACACAGCCGGGCATTGTAATTCCGGCAATGTTCAATGGCTTCCTTGTAGAACTGTTCTCCCAGTCTATAGGAAGACAAGAAGCAAATTTATCGTTAGAGAAACATCCAAAACTACACACAAAGGAGTTGTCTAAAGCAGGTGTTCCCAAACTATGACAACAAGATTGAAATTTGGGATTACAAGCTCAGAGGCAGCAATGATTGTTTTCTGACAACTGCAAGCCTTTAAAAGAATCTCATTGCTAGAAGCCATAGTATAGAAACGAGTTATAAATGAGGATGATAGTGACAGAGTCCCTACAGCATCCCCATAGCAATGCCCTGACCAAAATCAATTTGACTTGCTTGGTTGGAATTGAATGAGTCAAACGCACTATGTGAAACCAGGCATTGGCCAAGTGAAGGATCTTAAATGGTTAATCTCTAAAGTCTAATTTTTGCTTCTATTTAGCAACCAACTAAAAGCTACTGTTTAAAGATGTTATTTCTTCCTGGTTTAAATGGGGACAAACAAGCTCTCAGTAGATTTAACTAGTTAATTTATCTGGTTTAGCTCACTTTTGAAAAAATACAAATAATTGAAATAAATAAATGTCAATTAACACAAAGATGGCAAGATAAACGATGTGTCATAACTACAACAAGTGGGAGTTCCTGGATGCCACGGCAATTCATGGTAACAATACACTGCTAGTCTACAGCTGGAGGAGCTTCAGTTCAGTGTCTGAGCTGAGCCACAGACATGTGCCCTATTGGAAGGGGAAAAGCTACTCGCACATTTAGTTCCATAAAGGTAGTCACATCATTTAGGTTAGCTAAAAAAAGTATAAACAGGAATTAGTGACAGGGAGGTGTGACTAGGAGTCAGGCAGGTAAAAGGGATTTGAGAACATGTGAGTGGAGAAGGAGCAGTCAGCCCTTGCAATTGTCCAGCATATTAAAAGACCATAAGATATAGCAGCATTCAGCCCATCAAAATCTGCTACGTCGTTCTGATATTATGGCTGATCTCAAATCAAAACCACTTTCTTGCTTTTTCCTTATAACCTCCAATTCCCTTACTGATTAAAAACCTTTATCTCAGCCTTGAATATTCTTAAACTTGCCTCTATAGCACCTCTGCGATAGAGAATTCCACAGATTCACCACTCTCAGAAGGAAGTCCTCATCTATCTGGAGTGGGCAATCCCTAATTCTAAAATTATGCCTTCTGGTCCTAGACTCTCCTACAATGAGAAACAACCTTCATCGTCTACTCAGTCAAGTCCTCAAGAATCATGCATTTTTCAATAAGGTCACCTTTCTCTTAGCTAAACTCCCATGAGTACAGGCACAACTTACTCACCTCTCCTCATAAGGATAGGTAGTTTCTCCATATACAGGGAGAATCTAGTGAACCTTCTCTTGACTGTCTCCAATGCCAGTATATCTCTTTTCCTCAAGGGAAAAAAAAAAACTGTTCACATTATTCTAGGTATGGTCTAACTAATGTTTTGTATGGTTTTTGCAAGGCTTCCTTTAAGCTCCATTCCTTTTGAAATCAAAAAAAAGGTCAACATTCCATTTGCCTTTGTTATTATCTGCTCAAGTTATATGCTAGCATTTTTGAGATTTATGCACAAGGACTCAAATCCCTTTGTGCCGTAACTTACTGCATTTAAATACAATTTTTCCACCCGTCAAAATTTTTTTTGCCTATTTGTTTAATTTGTCTATAACCCTCTGCGGATTGTCATTCTGCCCATTTTGTGTCATCCACAAAATTTGGGCTGTCATAGATTCACTTCCCTCATCCAATTATCTAGTATTCGCCCTCCACTGATCCTGGTGACATTGTGGTTTGCCATCCTAAAAAATGACTCCCTTTTTCCAACTCTTTGGCTAGCTAATAGAAGACTTGTTTGTCTGTGTGTCTGTCGTCGATCAATGCTAATGCACTACTGCAAACATGTGTTCTCAGAATCCCTACAGTGTGGAAACAGGCCCTTCGGCCCAACAAGTCCACACTGACCCTTAGAGCATCCCACCCAGACCCATCCCCCTATAACCCATACACCCCTGGGCACTACAGGCAATTTAGCTTGGCCAATCCACCTAGCCTGCACATCTTTGGACTGTGGGAGGAAACTGGAGCACCCAGGAGGAAACCCACGCAGACACTGGGAGAATGTCTGTCTGTGTGGAGTTTGCACAGTCGCCCGAGGCTGGAATCAAACCCAGGTCCCTGGCGCTGTGAGGCTGCAGTGCTAACCACTGAGCCGCCCGAACCTTGTGCTGTACTTGAAGGGCCTTCTAAAAATTCAAATATTAGATCTAATGCTTCTCCTTTATCTATTGTGCTGGTTACCTACCTCAAAAGAATTCTAATAAAATGCGTCAGGCACAAATTCCTCTTCGTGAAGTCTTGTGGTCTCTGCTTGATCATATAATGTATTTTTAAATACAGTGTTATTATATTCTTTATAAATGGACTTGATAACAGACATTAAGCTAACTGGCCTATAGTTACTCGTCTTTTGTTCCCTCCTTCCTTTTTGAGAAAGGTGTTACATTAGCAATTTTGCAACCCTTCTGGGACTTCTCCAGATTCTAAGTATTCTTTGAAGATTACTGCAACTACTTATTTTAATATCCTAAGATGTATCCCATCAGGTCCAGGGCACTTATCAATCTTTAGTGAAATCAGTTTCCCTCGTATGTTTTTCCCCCTGGTGATTGTACTTACTTACCCTACTCCTACTGGTCTTGATTGAGTAGTTTTGGAGTGTTATTTGCTGCGAAGAATGATGCAAAGCATTTATTCAAATCTTCTGCTATTTCATGGTATCCCATTGTTCCAGCCCTCACTGACTTTTAATTATTTCATTCTTTTATAAATTTTTGCCCTTATTTCAAGGGGATTGGAGTATAAGAATAAGGAAGTCTTACAGCAAGTCTACAAAGGTGCTGGTGAGATCATCTGTTGTACCAAGAGTAGTTTTGGTCACTATTTCATTGGAAACTGATCAGAGAAGGTTCATTAGCATGGTCTGCAGTTTGAAGGGATTGTTTTATGAACAAAAAGGCTAAAAAGGCTGGGATTCCAATCACTATGAATGAGAGGTG
Source organism: Rhincodon typus (assembly GCF_021869965.1). Lineage (NCBI taxonomy): Eukaryota > Metazoa > Chordata > Chondrichthyes > Orectolobiformes > Rhincodontidae > Rhincodon > Rhincodon typus. Next base: position 81,487,548 of record NC_063339.1, read on the forward strand.
GTGATCTCATTGAAACATGTGAGGATCCTAGTGAATGGCAAAGCTGGCTCAAGAGGCTGAAAGGCCAACTCCTGTTCCTATTTCTTAATAGAATAGAATCCCTATACAAAAGGTGGAAGCAGGCCATTTGGCCCATTGAGTCCACACCAACTCTGAAGAGCATTCCATCCAGACCTACCCCATCCCTGCATTTCTCATGGCTAATCCACCTAGCTTGTATATCCCTGGACACTATGGGCCATTTAGCATGGCCAATCCACCTAATCTGCACATATTTGGACTGTGGGAGGAAACCTGAGCACCCAGAGGAAAACCACAGACATGGGAGAATATGTAAACTCCACAGTTGCCCAAGGGAGGAATTGAGCCTGGGTACCTGGCACTGTGAGGCAGCAGTAACAACTACTATGACTGTGCCACCCCATGGTCTTAATTTTTGTTTGGAGCTGTGAACAGGGAACTGTGACCAATGATTTTTGGACTGTGGGTAATAGCTTGTGTTAAAGAGGAAAGCAGATCAAGTGAGCTTTTCTTTGTTCACAAGGCCAGGCCTGGAAGTTAAATGCAGGTTGGCTCCAGATCAAAAAAAGGTTCTGTTGATGCTTTGTCACCAAGGAGCATCATGTTTAAACAACTGGCTACCAATCAGGTAGAATTAGAATTGTTAAGTTCTAATAAGTCTGGAAAATACCTTTTATTCAAGCAGATTGCAGATATTGACATGGTAACTAGGACAGAGCAAGCGGAGGAAAAAAAGAGGAGACAGAAGAGAGAGAGAGCGCTCCTAGCCTAACCCCCGCAACAAGCAGCTCTCAGAAATTAGAAAACTAAAGTTTAAGTATTACTGCTTTTATCCTGGTGAACTATAAACAGAACAGTGACATCTTCAGAAAAAAAAAAAAAACAACCACCTAAAAACCATCTTTGTCTGTGAAACAACACTGAAAAGCCACTTAAGTAATCTGGCCAGTTTTATTTTCTTTCATTTATCCCTGAAGCATTTGTTGTCTTTTATGTGACTGACACAAAACACACATTGTGGGTTTATAGCATAGACCAAGTTGACTAATATAGCAAAATTAAAAACAAATTAATTAAAGTTATTGTATTATTAATAAATTGCTAAATCCTTTGTTTAAATTATAAACCAGTGTCCAGAATTGAATATTCTCAGATTGGTTATTCAAAAGTCTGGTTAGGACCCTTTGGGGCCAATTTTGAGGGTCTTTGAAAGCTTTAATTTTACTATTTTGCACATAGAGCTAGAAAGGCTGAGTTGGTTTATTTCCCTAGCCTATTCCCCTCAGGGCCTTTGTTCACTTTGGCCTCTCTCCTTTTTTAATAGATTTAAAATTAGCTTTTGCCGTTCACTTTAGTATTACTAACAAGTTTGCCCTTTAAGTTTGTAGGAAAGCAGTATTACAGAAATTGGATTTAAAGAAAAAAAAAGACAAATTCCTTGGACCTGATCTACATCAGTTTGTTGAAAGAGGTGGCTGTTGAGTTCATGGATGCATTGGTGGTATTCTTTCAAAAGTGTAGAGAGTCTGGCATTACAGCTGATTTGAAGGTGGGACATGTAACTCCAAAATTTTATATAAAAGAGCAAAGTGGTAGACTTGTGATAGGGTTAGACAGAAGGAAAATTGCTGGAGTCAATTCCAAAAAGGATTAAAAAAAAACTCAACCCCCAAAGCATCCTTTTTCTGGCTTAGTGCAAATTGTGTAGTGATTTTTACCATGAGGCTTAAATCAGATTTTCTTCACTAAAAAAGGGCAGAAAGAAATGGGTCTTTCTGAGAAAGACGACAAGTGTCTCACCACCCCTCCTCCCGGGGTGGATGTCCCTAAACATGTTCAAATTGTGGTTAATCATGCCAAATCCATATTTGGAAATAAAAAGGGTAATGGGAGGAACAGGTAATGGGAGGTAAGGCAGCCACGTTGGTCTATTTAAGTGCTGTCTACAGGGATACTGCAGCTGCAGAAAGGGCAGCAACATCTATGCCTTGCAAACTGGGAGGTTGTACACAAGGTGTCCAAATCTGATCCTCCTCAAATGCCACTGACACCGCAAACCAACCTCCTGGTAACAAAGATAATAAGTCATTAAAAACTTTGAGACTGCAGAAAGACCATCTCCTTTAGAGATAACTACAAAGACTATGGTATTCAACTTTGGCAACTGAATTCACCAAACGACAGTTCAGAAAGAAGAACCTCTTCATCGGACCTCCTGCAGCGTTTGTCCAGAATGAACCAAATCACCCAAGAAGAGGGAACTATTCTCCTACTAATGACTTGTAAGAGTACATAATGAGACAGAACAAAACAAGCAGAAAAAAAAAAAGAAGGATATTCAGGGCGAATACATGAATAGCACACTTTATTTGAACCCAAGATGAAAGGAAAAATAGCAAATCCAAGATTTTAAAAAAAGTGGTTCAAATGATATAATTACTTAAGTTTTAAAAATTGCTGATTATTCAAATTACCCATAAAGACAGAGAGCGTTAAGAAACGCAAAGGTTGTCCTTTTTGAAAAGCTCATAAGGATGACAAAAGCTAGAAACAAGGGCTTCAGGACTACCACTCTTATTCTACCCATAAGTAGAATGTTACTCCCAGCATTTTCAGCTTGTTCAGTTACCTTTTAAAGAAGAGGGTACGTGCAAGCCCCAAGTTACTCTGCTTCTGCATCCTATTTAAAAGTCATCCCATTTACTTTATACCACCTATCTTTCTACAAAAACTACACCAGCTCATACAAGTGTTAAACTTTAAGTTTATCTGCTCATCCATATCTCCTGAAGTCTGTCAGAACAATTTTCCTTGCTGTTTACTACATTTGATTTCATACCATGTAAAAAAAAAAAACTTTGAAATTATGCCCTGTGTATCTAGTCTCAAATATCTAAAAAAAGAGCAAAAATCTTAAAGTTGATTCCTAGGGAACAGAACTGCACATTTTGTCCCAGTCTGGCAAAATGCTTTCTGCTTTTTGTCCTTTGATCGATTTCATATCCTTCTGCACAATTTTCTAAGTTTGCAAATGAGTGCACTGTGGGTCACTTTATCAAGTGTCTTTTGAAAGTCATATCAAAACCGCACTACCCTCAACAGTCCTTTTTTTAAAACTTCAAATTCAGATTGTCAGACACTGACATCTTGACTTTCATTTATTAACACATGCTTTTTCTAAAAAGTAATTAAGTTTGCAAGAGATTAGCATCCCTAAAGGTTTCCTGTTAGGAAAACAAAAAAAGCAAAAATAATATTGGACATCCACACTGCAAATATTTACAATGCTTTTACATTTAACACTCATATTCCTTAGCATAAAGTTCAGCTTTGGCATTTTAGTGCCACAAAAGACTTCTGAAGGCAAATGTGGCCTTGCTGCAGCTTTTAAGAATTTGTAAAAAAGGAGTGATCTGTGCTGGTAATACTTCAGGAGAGGAAAAAAAAACAAATTTAAATACTAATATAGTTCAAAAACTGTCTAGTGACTTTAAACTTGTTTAAATAAATTACTGAAAAGACATTGATAAAGTTTTGCCTCTTGGTCAACTGCAAGAATACCAAATTTCAAATGACAACAATTATAGGTGAAAAATGAGTGCTATTTGGGCGAGGTATTGCCTTGGGGAAAACAACCACAATCTACAGGCACCCCATCTTAGTTATTGAAAAAGAACGCTAGCTTGAATGTACCTAGAACACATTCATTTGCAGAGCATGGGTTCCTGCATATGAATGTCACTTGCAAGCAAGTGTAAAATGACACGTCATGAGCTTGACTAATTATGTTAATTCAGTTGATAATTAGTGTTATCAGGATTGTTCAGTAAGTACTTCCCAGTTGCATAATCACATCTAACAGACACTATTTTGGTATCCTAGAATGCCTAGTGTGGAAGCAGACCATTTTGCCCAATCGAGTCCACACTAACCCTCCAAAGAGGATCTCACCTAGACCCACCCCCTCCTATCCTTTTAATCCTGCATCTCCTATGGCTAACCCATCCAGCCTACACATCCTTGGACACAGTGTGGGTAATTTAGAATGGCCAATCCACCTAACCTGCACATCTTTGGATTGTGGGAGGCCACAGCACCTAGAGGAAACCCAAGCAGACATGGGGAGAATGTGCAAACTCCACACAGACACAGTCACCAGAGGCTGGAATTGAGCATGGGTCCCTGGTGCCAAGAGGCAGCAGTGCTAACTTCTGAGCTACCATGACACCTTTGGTAATTTTGTTACACAAGGCTGGTCAAGTGGGTTTATTTTCATGACAATCAACAATGGTTTCACTTGACATTCTAGATTTTTATTGAATTCAAAAATTTTGTCTATCCGCTGTGATGGCATTAACCTGGGTTTCTGCATTACATATCCAGTTATTACCATTGCACCAATACCTCCCAACCTGGTTGAGCATGATCTATACTCTGTCCATCAATTCCACCTGGAGGAACACAAACTGATTTAATTAGCAGTTTGTTGTAACATACTAGGCATCATACCGAAATTTATTTACATTAGTCAATTACGGTGGCAGATAAAATGTCTTTTTGAATTGCTGGCAGCAGCCAATAGTGGAAAATAACACTTTCGCCATGGCAAGTCATTGCCCAGAGTGGACTTACCAACCAAATCAGCACCCTTTTCTCCTATTGTATAAATTGTTGCGATTGTTTGAAATTTGGCATTTGTACATGTCTCGAGTCGGAGGCAAAAATACCTCTTTTCAGCAATATTCAAGTCCTGCATGACCAAGAAGAATCCTTTCCTTGAGAGCAGAGAAGAGCCTTGAAGTAATCTTCCCAGGTAAAAGGATTTATATTATACTTCCATTATAATGCAAAATAGATACAGAACTGCTCTCTGTCCAGCCTTTCCTGAAGACTGAATCCCTTCAGTCTGGTTTCTGCCTCTAACATATTATCAAAACAGCTGCTTGGTCAGACAAAACCATTAGCAGGATTAGCCATTTGGTTGATTGGAATCTGTTCCACCATTCGATCATGGCTGATATACAAAGAACAAAGAAAGTTATAGCACAGGAACAGGCCCTTCGGCCCTCCAAGCCTGCACCAATGTGCTGTCAGTCACAATTAAAACCCCCTACTCAACCCCATTCTTTTGGCTTGTCCCCACAACCCTTGATCCTCTTACTAAATCAAGAGCGTCTGTCTTAAATACACTTTAACTTGGTCTCTGCAGCAAGGAGTTGCACAATTCAGCACTCCAGCTAAAAGAAATTCCTCCTCATCTCAGTTCCAAAGGAACATCCCTTCATTGAGGCTGTACCCTCTGGTTTTAGTCTCTCCTAAAGTGAAAACATCTTCACTACATCCAGTCTAAGCCTATCAGATCCCATCCCCCCCCATCCTCTTAGCTCCATAGAGTACAAACCCAGAGTCCTCAACTGCTCCTCACATGACAAGCCCTTCAGCTCTAGGAGCCTTCCTAGAGACCTCCTGTGGGCTGTATCATTTCCGGTCTACTTTTTTTCCCCTCCTTTCTTAAAATAGGGGTGTTACATTAGCCATTTTCCAGTCCTGTGGGACCCTCCTTGACTCCAGTGATTCCTGAAAGATTACCACCAATGACTCCTCAGCCATCGCTTTCACAGTCCATTTTTTCTGGATGATTTATCTACCTTCAGACCCTTCAGTTTCCACAGCACCTTAATGATGGCTACTACACTCCCATCTGCCCCTAACGCGAAGTCCTGGTAGGCTACTAGGATGCAATTTGAGACTCTGACAAAAAGGTAAACTCCTCTTTCTCATTTGGAGGAAGTAGGAACTGCAGATGCTGGAGAATCTGAGACAACAAGGTGTAGAGCTGGATGAACAGAGCAGGCCAAGCAGCAGAGGAGCAGGAAAGCTCCATTTTCTGAAGAAGGGTCTAGGCCCGAAACGTCAGCTTTCCTGCTCCTCTGGTGCTGCTTGGCCTGCTATGTTCATCCAGCTCTACACCTTGTTTCCTCATTCAGAGGCAGCGGACTTCACCATCCCCTCTCAACATTATCCAGCTAGGAAGAATGTTCTCACTTGGTTCCACTATCAACTCTTATTCTAAGAAATAATTGCCTGTAATAGTTTCTCTTTTTATCCCATACAGTTACTTATAGTGACCCTAGAAAGAGAGTTCCTTGACCCCCTCCACATGCAGAGCAGTTAGCACCACTTTTTTTAAAATACAGACTTGGATAATACCCAGCTCCCACCTCATCACCATCCTTTTTGTTGAATAATCAGACTGTTTTATCTGAAATCCAGAACTGTGAGCAAAAACTTTCTCCAATTAAACATGGGGAAAACAATGATGCCATTTGTTCTCAGTCCCACCTGCAAGTTAAATTCTCTAGTAATTAATTATGTATTTTCTTGGGGAAGATTGAAAGGTTGGATGCAGAGACATGGTTTCCCAGGCTGGAGTGTCCAACATTAGAGGTCTTAACTCAGAATTAATAGACAAAAAAAAAAAGGTGCTCCTCATTTATGATGAGGAAATAATTCTTTTAAAAAAATAATAATTACACTTTTGGAATTCACCAGCCCAAAAGGACTGTAGATATTCAGGTGTTAAAGACAGATGGGTACGAAAAAAAACAACAACCTAGAGGAATCAAATGAGCCTCCAAAGGAGTCAGAAAATGAGAGATTCTTAATCAGTACTTTGCGTCAGTATTCACTGAGGAGAGGGACACGACGGATGTTGAGGTTAGGGATAGATGTTTGATTCCTCTAGGTCAAGTCAGCATTAGGTGGGGGGGGGGGGGGGGGGGGGGGGGGGGGGTGGTGGTGGAGGAAGTATTGGGTATTCTAAAAGGCATTAGGGTGGACAAGTCACCAGGTCCAGATAGGATCTATCCCAGGTTACTGAAGGAAGCGAGGGGAAATAGCTGGGGCCTTAAGAGATATCTTTGCACCATCCTTGAGCACAGGTGAGGTTCCGGAGGACTGGAGAATGGCTAATGTTGTCCCCTTGTTTAAGAAGCGTAGCAAGGATAATCCAGGTAATTATAGACCAGTGAGCCTGATGCCAGTGGTGGGGACGCTGCTGGAGAAAATACTGAGGGGTTGGATCTATTTACATTTGGAAGAAAATGGGCTTATTAGTGATAGGCAGCATGGTTTTGTGCAGGGAAGGTCATGTCTTACCAACGTGATAGAATTCTTTGAGGAAGTGACAAAGTTGATAGATGAGGGAAGGGCTGTAGATGTCATATACATGGACTTCAGTAAGGTATTTGATAAGGTTCCCCATGGTAGGCTGATGGAGAAAGTGAAGTCGCATGGGGTCCAGGATGTACTAGCTAGATGGATAGAGAACTGGCTGGGCAACAGGAGACAGTTGTAGTGGAAGGGAGTTTCGCAAAAATGGAGAACTGTGACCAGTGGTGTTCCACAGGGATCCGTGTTGGGACCACTGTTGTTTGTGATATACATAAGTGATCTGGAGGAAGGTATAGATGGTCTGATTAGCAAGTTTGCAGATGACACTAAGATTGGTGGAGTAGCAGTGAAGGGAACTGTCAGAGAATGCAGCAGAATATAGATAGATTGGAGAGTTGGGCGGAGAAATAGCAGATGAAGTTCAATCCAGGCAAATGCAAGGTGATGCATTTTGGAAGATCCAATTCAAGAGCGAACTATACTGTAAATGGAAAAGCCCTGGGGAAAACTGATGCAGAGAGATCTGGGTGTTCTGGTCCATTGTACCCTGAAGGTGGCAACGCAGGTCAATAGAGTGGTCAAGGCAGCATACGGCATGCTTTCATTCATTGGACGGGGTATTGAGTACAAGAGTTGGCAGGTCATGTGACAGTTGTACAGGACTTTGGTTCAACCGTATTTGGAACACTGCGTACAGTTCTGGTCACCACTTTACCAAAAGGATGTGGATGCTTTGGAGAGGGTGCAGAGGAGGTTCACCAGGACGTTGCCTGGTATGGAGGACACGAGCTATGAAGAGAGGTTGAGTAGATTATGATTATTTACATTAGAAAGATGGAGGTTGCAGGGGAACCTGATTGAGGTCTACAAAATCATGAGGTATAGACAGGCTGGATAGCAGGAAGCTTCTCCACGCCCCTCCCCCCCACCGGAGTGGGGGACTTGGTTACTAGGGGTCACGATTTCGGAGGGGGAGAGGGAGAGGGAGAGGAGATCTGCGTAAAGAACTTTCCACGCATAGGGTGATGGATGCCCGGAACCCGTTGCCAGCGGAGGTGGTAGAGGCAGGCACGATAGCGTCATTCAAGATGAATCTAGACAGATACATGAATGGGCAGGGAGCAGAGGAATACAGATCCTTGGAAAATAGGTGATAGGTTTAGATAGAGGATCTGGATTCGTGCAGGCTTGGAAGTCTGAAGGGCCTGTTCTTGTGCTGTAATTTTCTTTGTTCTTTGTATACAGGAATAATATTGGAGAAAAAAAAAAGGTAAAATGTCAGCCAAGATCATACTGAATGGTAGAGAAGGCTGTGGCTTTGATGTGTTATGGAGTTCCAAGATCCACCAGTACAGCAATGTTTGACTGTTGTTCTTACATGTTAAAACAGGAAATATTTGGCCATCTTCCTGCACTTCCCTACAGAGTACAGTTATTCTACTATTCCACAGCACACTCATTCTCCTGTTAGTGCTATTGTAAATAAAGACAGCCTGCAAATAAAACACTCCATTGAGCCTAGGCTTCACTGTTATTTAGCACCCACATCTTCTACTCGTTTAGGAAGAGACAGAACAATTAGTTCACACCAGAGAGGAAAAAAAGCAGCTGGTCAGAATTGTGCCTTTAATTGCAATTAACAGTTGGAAAGCATCTTAGCTTTAGAAATGGTGCCACACAAACCAAAACGGACTTAAGAACAAAGTGCAGGAAAGATGACAAAATGCATAGAAAGTGAGCACAATACAGGTGCATTTTACTTGCTGTTAGTGGCCTCAACTAAACGAGTTTTGAGATCTCCATCTCAATTCACAACAGTTACCAGTCAGTACACAAAACCTTCAACTTTTATACCAGGCCTTGACATGTAGTTTGTGCACCACGCAAACATGCAGAATCAAAATTTTAATGACTAAACAGACACTTGGAGATTAGGCAAAAGGCAGAATAAAGTGGTCCAAATGGTAACAAGCTAGAAGCTATGCCATAAATAAAATTTGGAGTTTTGACAGATTTTACACAACTCAAAAGTAGTGAAAACATGGAATACAAATTAGTCAGCCAACATATTTAGTAACTGTTACTACAGAACAGGTTATAAAAACAACTTCCAATTACATCTTTCCCCAATGCAAATTATTGCGCAAAATTATTGTAAAAATTGAAGAATGGGTACATCAACATTAACCCTCACTAGACCAGAACAGTTTGGCAATGGCCCAGTGGGAAGCATCTTTCTAAAATGATCTCCCAATTATAAAATACAGAACAATGAAAAAGTTTCACTGAGATGGTCAAGACAGTCAACAGTCTACCTATACAACTGCATCACAAACTACAATTACAAACTACATATTCCACTGAACTGTCCCAAAAATTGGATAGAAGTAGGGTGCAATACCCCTAGAAATAGCATTTTCATGCTCACTATCAACTATTATTTTGAAGAAAGTTAAGGCATGGGTAGGACAACATTCCAGTTAAGAATTCAACACCCTCGGAAAGGAAGATCAAAAATTTAGGAGAGAATGAAAATAAAAAAGTTCCAATGTTAAAATAAAGAAGAGTGTATTTCCTATGAAGTTAGTCTGGTTGTACAAGTCAGAGATCACATTGAACACAGGTTGCAGATTTAGGAGGAGAGGGCTTTGGAAAGGATCAAACTGAATAGTGGAAAACGTTCAAGGGGTGACTATGAGGCAGGCCATTCAGCCCATCAAATCATCACTGCCATTCAATTAGATCATGGCTGATCTGTTAATTCCCAGCTTGACTTTCCTGCCTTTGCCCCTTAACTCTCAATTCCCTTACTGATTGAGGTATTTAATCTAGCTCAGCCTTGACTGTTTTAATGACCAACTCTATAGCCATTTACAAAGTGATTTCCACAGATTCACTATCCTCCAAATGAAGAACTTCCTCATGTCTGAATTGGGCAACACCTTAAATCAGATTTTGCTTGCCGATTGGAGACTCTCCTACAGAGGGAAAACAACCGTTTCACATCTACTCTGCCAAGCCCCCTACAAATCTTGGGAGTTGCAATCAGTTATTCTTTTAAATCCCAATGAGTACAAGACCAGCCTACTCAATTTCTGCTGAAGAAAGAGCCTCCTTAGCTAGAATCAACACACTGGATTTTCTCTGGACTGCCTCCAATGTTAGTACACATCTCCTCAGATAAAAGGGGCCCCAAAAAAAAAAGTTCACAACATTCCTGTTGGTGTTAAGTGAATATTGTTTTAGCAAGACCTCCCTATTTTTATTTCAAACAGAATGGAGCATAAAGGCCAAAGTCCACTTATGGAAGACAGTCATAGAGGTCTACAGCACAGAAAAAAAGACTGGTCAGGCCATCTAGTTTGTACTGGTCAAAAACAACCACTGAACTGTTCCAAGCCATTTTCCAGCACTTGGTACATGGACGTGCACCTTCATTGTCAAGGCTAAAAGTACTTGTTAAATGTTATTAGCGTCGCTCCCTCTACCACCCTTACAGGCGGTGCATTCCAGATTCCTACCACCAACTGGTTGGAAAAAGGTTTCCTCACATCTGCTCTAAACTTCTGCCCCTTGCACTACATCTATGTCCCCAGTCATTGATCCTTTCACCAAGAGGAAAAAAATTCTCCTTGTCTATGCCCCTCATAACTTTATACATCTAAGGTTTTACAGTAGATTTGTAGCTCTGGCCCCAGACCAAAGACCCAATACCCAGTATGGACTGGGCCAATGTCGTATACAAGAATCTCTGCAGAGACTGTTCAATGTGATGTTTGTTGCAAACAGGAAGGAAATTAACCACAAGGGTACACGAACATCAACTGGCAACAAAAAAGACCCAATATTCACTCATCTCCATCCACATGGATAAAGGAAAACCACCAATTCAAGTGGGACAACACCAGGATCCTGGGACAGGCAAAGCAGAGACAAGCATGGCAAGTTTGGTTCTCCACTAAGAAAACTAAATCAATAAACAGAGCTAGACCCCATAAACACTCTTGAGGAAAACCAGAAGGAGGTAATCCAGCTCAACAGACACCAGAGTTTAAGTGACAGGCAGGAAAACAACAGCGCTTCATCGGAGGCTGCACTGATGTTATCCAGCAGGGTAACAAAATGTCTGCAGAACAATTAACCAGCTCAGCAAGCCAACCAACCACAACACTTTATACATCTCAAACATATCCCCTCTCCATCTCCTCTTCTCCAAAGACGACAATCCCAGACTGTCCAAACGCTTCAAAAGTGAAACTCTTCAGCCCAGGCAACATCCTGGTAAATCTCCAGTACATCCTCTCCAGTGTTATCATATACCTGCTATAATGTGGATTCCAGAACTAGGCACAATACTTCAGCTATGGCCTAACCAACATTTTATGTAGTTCTAGCGTCATGTCCCTGCTTTTATATTTGATGCCTTGTCTAAAGTAGAAATATCTCATTACACCTTAACCACTATCTACCTGTCTCACTACTTTAAGGAGCCAGAGTACATGCACACCAAGGTGCCTCTGATCTTCTGTGCTTCCCAGGGTCGTACTGTTCATCAGATATTCCTTTGCTTTGGACTTGCTCAAGTGCATAACCTGACACTTGCCTAGATGGAATTCCATTCGCCTCTGAGCAGTCAGTCAATCTGACCAGTCCTTGTACATCTTCCTGGAATCTAAATCTTTCTATATACCACAACCAGCAAGGGCTCCAAACACAGACTTCTGTGGGACCCCACTGGACACATTTCCAATCACAAAAACACCCCTCAACCCCCACAGGGGGCTCTGAAATAAGGAGAGAGGGGAGGAGTGGGGCTGGGGAAGGTAGGTGGGGTGGTGATAGGTGAGTGCAGGTAGGCAGTGGTGGGGGTTGGTCAGTGACATGGGAGGGTCGGATAGGTGGGGGAAGGAGACAGACGGACACAACCCAAAACGTCAGCATTCCTGTTCCTTTGATGCTGCCTGGCCTGCTGTGCTCCTTCAGCAGTGCAAGCACATCCTAAAATATTTCTTAAGTGTTACGAGGGTTTCTGCCCCAACCACCTTTGTAGGCGGCGAGTTCTAGATTTCCACCCCCTCTGGGTAAACAAAGTTTTTTTCCCTCATCTCCTCTAAACTTTCTGCCCCTTACCGTAAAAGGTATGCCCCTCGGTCACCAATTCCCCATCCATCAAAAGGGAAAATGTACCATCCTGTCCACCCTATGGCCCTCAAGTTTTAAACATATCAACTCATGTCCCCTCTGCTCTATGGAAAGCAACCCCAGTGTGTCCAGAGACAACAAGGTGCAGGGCTGGACGAACACAGCAGGCCAAGCAGCATCATAGGAGCAGAGAGGCTGACATTTCGGGCCTAGACCAGTGTGTCCAGTCTGTCTTCATAGCCCAGGCAACATCTTGGTAAATCTCTTGTGCACCCTTTCCATGCTACGACATCCCTCCTATAAATGTGGATTCAGAACAGCACACAATACTTTACATAACGTTTCTTCGTCAAGGATGAGGTCATCCTTGACTTTGGTTCTCTGAAGGGGATGAATCAACCATAGATAACCAGTCTGTAACTAGGGCATATTTTATGATTCTTAAAGATGTTTTAAGATGCTATGTGCTATTGTTGCTAAAATGTCTTTGTTACTAAACTCCTTTCCTAGTTCTAATTCTTTTGTAATCATTAAGTTTTAGCACAGGTTGTTTCTGACTCAAGTTTCTTGCTCTCAAACAGAATGCTAAATTCCACCACATTATTGCTACGATTAAAGTCACCCTTGATTAATATACTGCTTTTGTTACATGCTCATTATCACTAGACTTTTTAACTTGTCTTACCATATAGCTACTATTAATAAGTCTATAGAGTACACCTACTAGTGCCTTCACCATATGGAGGAACTGAAAAATTTCAACGCTCAGCTCTGGTGAATAACTAATTCACAGAGTATCGAATGGTTATGTTTTATAAGTGCCATTAGTTGTAAGTTATACACAGTCTTGAAGGGCCTCGCAAAATCTTACATGCCTTATGCAGATTCTCCACTCCATCCTGGATTGAGCTAGATCACAATTCCTCCCATGGCACTTGTCCTTTTCTTTAAGGACAAACTACTACATCCCTCCCCCTTTAAGCCTTTTATAACACGGAAGTAATTCAGTTACAAAATTACCAAAATAGTAATGTTAGTGATAATTTTTGCATTAGTCCATCACAGTGACATAGCTCAATTTAGAGATTTTTCTAATGAGGCAGTTACTGTTGGACTTATTTCACAAGGACTTAGTCCTGAAACCATTGTTTCACCTATCTCTGTTTACAGGTGGATACCAAGTCTGGCCTGTTACAGGATTTTCTACCATGCACTTTTAAGCAAGTTGTGGTTCTTCTGGTTCCTGTGGCTTGTTTGACCCCTCCTCACTAAAAATTTTCCACCTTAAATTGGTGGACAGAGCTGCTCCAAGCCCTTTACAATTCCTGAGCACCCTTCTCTGTGCTCTCCACAGCTACAGCAAAGCAATCTCCGATGACTTTTTTTATTTAAGAAAAGCATTTGATTTTTACAAAAGCTTCTTTTGTATGGCTTCATTATTAATGTCACGTACCAAAACAAACAATTTTAATCTGTCATTTAATGCAGACCCAAATCGCAATACTCTGCGATTTCCTGGAACCTCACCATGAAAGTTGCACTGGTCTCCACTGGAATTCTCCTAGTTAAACTAACCATGCAGTGCTATAAAATTATCAGGGGTTTGGATTGGTAATACCCTTTGAGGAGTTACTCAATCTTGGAGAACGTTTTGATATCAGGGGACGTTAGTCTCACTTAAGCTTATGTCTGTGCCCACCATGCCATTAACAAAAATCACTTGCTCCTCTCCTGTTTCCTCCCATTTGAGGAGATTACAGTTTTAAGCATTCTACATACTGTACCCAATGTTCTGTAGTTGGATTCAATGGCTCTAAAATTTACGAAAGAAGCATTTGCCTATTATCTTCATTGCAAGCTGGACTTGTTTGGATAACAGTGTGGAGCTGGAGGAACACAGCAAGCTAGGCAGCAGAGGAGCAGGAAAGCAGACGTTTCAGGTCAGGACCCTTCTTCAGAAATGGCGAGCGGGGGCAGGGCACGGAGGGGGTAGAAAAGGGATTTTGTTTTTGCAATTTGCATGGTTTTCTAAAGCACAGAAGGTTGAGGAATGACCTGATAGAGGTGTATAAAAAAGGTTATGAGGGATATGGACAGGGTTAATAGAAATCAGGTGTTCTCTGATGAAGGATCAATAACAAGGGGGCATAATTTTAAAGTGAATGGTAGGTAGCTTAGAAGCTATTTGAAGATAATATTTTCTCATCCAGAGGGTGGTGGGGGCTGGAATGCACTGCCTGGGTGGTTGTTGAGGCTGGTAATCTCAACCTTGCAAACAAAAAATATAAAAAAAAAAAAAAAAGGAGTACTTGGATGAGGACTTGAAAGTGTCATAACATCCAAGGTTATGGGCCTAGTGTAGATAGTATTGCATTTTTGCAGGTACAGACTAGAGATACTCTGAAGGACCTCTCCAGTACTGTACAATTCTATGAATTTCAGATGCTGGCCTTTACCTTGTGACCAATGTAATAACTTCAAAGTTTGGCTCTGTTGGTTATGTACAGAACAGTGACATAATGCAACTAATAACATTACTTAGAGTACATTATATAGTCCTTACATGCCTATTTCCTGAGTCAATTGCTAGACAAAGTCCCCACATACAGATTCCCCACTCCATCCCTGATTGGATTATCAGGGCTCATACTCCTCCATCTTTTTGAAAAAAAAGGGACCAACTACTACTATTATCACCAGCACCACCTCCTGGGTGGACTGAACCTGAAACATTAAATAATTTCTCTCCACAGATGCTGCCAGACCACAAGAATTTTTCCAACAATTTCTGCTTTGGTTTTTGATTTCCAGTATCTGCATTTCACCCCCTGCCCCCCCCCCATTCTTTACAGTACACTGTAGGCCATTCTAGACTGGATATTGTGTAATGAGAGAGGAATAATTGACAATCTAGCTGTGAGGTGTCTCTTCGGAAAGAAGAACCATAATCTTAACAGAATTCTGTTGCATTAAGAGGGACATAGTTGATTCTGAGATTAGAGTCCTTAATCCAAATAAGGGCAATGTAACTTAAAAAGGAATGACAGTGAATAGGCAATGGCAACATGGGAAGAGTGCCAGGAAGGAACTGCAACAATTGTTCATTCCAGCCTTGGGGGGGGGGAAAAGTGGCCCCCCCCAATAGCAAACAAGGGAAATTAGGGATAATATTAAATCCAAGGAAGGGGCATTCAAATTGGCTCAACAAGAAGCAACAGACCTGAGGATTAGAAGCAGTTAAAATTTTAGCAAAAGGAGTTCAAAGAAATTGGTATGGGGGGGGAATATAGAGCATAAGTTTGCAGGGAGATCCAAAAGCTTTTACAAGTCAGTTCATAGGTATGTGAAGAGAAAAAAAAAGATGATTTGTGAAGACAAGTATGGGTTCTCTACAGTCAGAAACAGGAAGTTATAATGGCCAAGAGAGATGCCAGACTAATTAAATATGCATTTTTATTCTGTTTTCAAAAGGAGGACACCATTAACATTGCAAAAATACTGGGGAAAAAACCCAAACAGTGTTGGTAGGGAAGTTAAAGCAAAGACTGATAAAACCCTAGGGCCTAATAATCTATAACTCAGTACTTAAAAAGGAGTGGCTCTAGAAATAATGGACGTATCACATGGGACCAGTGGCACAATAGAGAACACACCCGATTACAGATCAGGAGATTGTAGGTTCAACTCTTACCTGGCTCAGATGCAATTTCTTCAGACTTCCAAACTGATCTTTTGGGCAGCATGGTGGCCAGGGACCCAGGTTAGATTCGGGCAACTGTCTACATGGAGTTGGCACATTTTCCTAGTGTCTGCGTGGGTTTCCTCCAGGTGCTCCTGTTTGCGCCCACAGTCGGAGGACGTGCAGGCTAGGTGGATTGGCCATGCTAAATTGCTCAGTGTTCAGGAATGTGTAGGTTAGGTGGGTTATAGGGTTTGGGTGGGATGCGGTGGAGGGCTGAAGGCCTGTTTCCACATTGTAGGGATTCTACAATTAAATTTTACAAAATTGGTTATCTTTTAAAAAAAAGTCTACAGGCTAGGTGACAGTTACTATGGACTGGAAGGTAGCTAATGTAACCCTGCTGTTGTGGGGCTGAAACAGATTGGAGATAGAGGGTGAAGAGGCTCTGTAGGGGTCTGTGAACAAAAACGATAGGAATCTAAAAACCAAGGTGCTGATTATCCAGGAGCTCACAGGGTGAAAAGGTGAACAGGACCTCAACAACCTCAAGTTAGAAGGTAAACAAACTCAAAGTGCTTAAGATTCACAATTTTAGTTGTTATCCACTCCAAAACCTTTACAGTTCTGTTGAAACAACCTTTTTTGCAACACAACCAATGCTTGAAAAGCACTGTCTGAGCTCATGAAATATGATCCCAAGTCCCCTTTGTGTAGTTCCATATCAGTTGCAGATAACTACCCTCTTGTTCACTGCATTCCAAGACTAAATAAATTCTTGTGCTCTCAAAAAAAAGGATTCCTTTGTAGATGTCCAGGTACTGACAAAAGTTACAACTCTACTGAAAAAATTAAAGCTACAGGCTAAATCAGTGGATGGACACTCCTATTCTATTTTCTTTCAGTATCTGTCTAGTTAGCTTGAATTTGGAGTCATACAAATAATGCTGGTGAACTTGAAATTTGATTTAAATCACTTTTTTCAAAACTGTTAAAATGTGTAGACTGACTGTTGTTAAATAGTGAAATTAAGAAAAAAAGCTAAGCAATACTACAAAATGATAACGTCCTAAGTGGACTCTGGATTCCAGAGGGAGACTCATACATTAAACCTGCACAAATTGTCTCCCACAGCCCAAGTGCAAGTAGAAAAGTTAAGTGATGATTTAAATAAGAGTATTCCCAGTCTACTGAGTCTCCTGGGCACTTAACGAACTCAGGTGGAGTTGTTTTTGAGAATGTTATTGGTATCAACTGCTGTCTCAAAACATTGAGGATTTATTAGGCAGAAGTAGAGTTCTACACATGATCAGGATGTATGTGCGGTGCTGAATGCTATCAGTATGATTCACGCCAGAAACAGTTCTTGTACCAGGGATTACCAAGACTTTTAAATCCAGGAATGTTGGACAAAGCAGAAAGGCAACTGATATCTTACATAATGTTATCTCACAAAGATAAACAAAACCTATAGAGTATACAAGCCAAAAACACAATAGCCATGCTTTACAATGTCAAGTAGTCAAATGGGGTGATGGAACAGGCAGAAAAATCCAGTGGGCATCATCCTCCCAGAGCTATGCAATACCAATTTTCAATCTGCCTCCAAGACACCAATAATGTAGAAAATGTTTTATCAACAGAAGGGAAGAAAATGAACCATGAATGTAAGCACACCCTGCTCTCTCAAAAAGCACTGGAGCAAGCACCTTAGTTTGTAGATCACAGGTGTTTATAAGAAGTCCCCAGTGGTTGCATTAAGCGTCTCCAAAAAAAAAGCAAGAAGCATCCGAGTCACCTTCATAATGCTGCATAAGAGCTTCAACATACAAATTCTAATCTTCAGCTACAGATTATACAGGGACAGAAACTTCATGACCTTTCATAGTTTTGTTATTTCTGCAAAAGTTTATTACATAGAGAGAATAAGCATATGAAGAGAGGTCTTAGACACTAATAGAAAGCTCTATTTGATAACCAACATACAGATTGAAGTAAAAAGAAAAAAAAAGTGAGTTGAAGAGCCTAACAAGGGGCAAGAGGGACAGAGGAAGGCACAGGAGTAGAAAGAAAAGAAAAAAAGAACAAAGAAAGAAAAAGAAAACAAGGAAGAAAAGAAAACATATGGGAAGGTTAGCTAATTTTCCAAATTAAGTACACAAAACTGCATTTAGTGGTCATCCAAACTGGAGTCAGTACTCATGGAATAGGAAAATGTTATTCCTACTCACTAGACTGTCATTCTGCCTGGGACTGCACTTGAAAATATTTGATGCAAGCAAACACTACTTAGGGAAGGGAGCAGAACATTCCTGTCAGTTCATGAATACACTACTGCAGGAATTATTGCAAATAGAGAAAACACGAAAGTGTAGGAAAGAAAGTTGATGGGGGCGGGGGGGTGGTGGGTAGTAAAATAGGGAGGAAAGCCTTAGACTACAGGAGGATGTAGACAGACTGGTCAGATGGGCAGATCAGTGGCAAATGGAATTCAATCCAGGTAGGTGTGAGGTGATGCATTTGGGCAAGATAAACAAGACAAGGGAATACATGATGAATGGCAGAAGGCTGGGAAACACCAAGGATCAGAGGGACCTTGGTACACACATGAACAAGTCCATTAAGGTATCATGACAGGTGGATAAAATGGCTAAAGCAGCATATAGGATGCTGGCCTTTATTAGTCAAATCTTTAAACTCAGAGCAGGGAGGCGATGCTGGAACTGTACAAAAAACATTTGTTTGGGCCTGATTTACTGTGTGCAGTTGTGGAATCTACATTATAGGAGGGATAGGATAACACTGGAGAGGGTGCAGATGAGATTTATCAAGGGATATTGCATGGCTTGGAGAGTTTCAGTTATGAAGATTAATCTGATAGATGTGATTGCCTTTTCCTTCTCTAAGGAAAACAGAGGGGACAAATGATTGAGATTTACAAAACTATGAGGGGCATACAATCGAGCAGACAGGAAGGAACTTTTCCCCTTGATGGAAGGAACAACCACCAAGGGGCAGAAGGAAGATTTACAGGAGAGGAGGGAGAAGGAAAAAAAAACATCACACACTTTCACCCAGAGGGTGGTGGGACTTTGGAACTCACTGCCTGTAAGTGTGGTAGAGTCAGAAACCCTTGAAATGTTTAAGAATAATTTAGATGTATACTTGTGATGCCAAGGCTCTAGGTCAAGTAGTGGGTTTAGAAGAGTGAAGTGTGGTTTTGACAGTGCAGCCCTTTACTGTGCTGTAGACTTCTACGACAGTAATCAGGAGCAATCCATCCCTCATCTATACAGCATCACATAATACATACGTTTCAGTTTATTAAATGATGTTTGGGGATGTAACATGACAGGTAATACTGAATATTAAACACGCATTTAAAAAATACAACAAATGGATTGATCTATAGTGAACAATTCATGTTGAAAGTATTTGTTTGCACTATATCCAACAGGAAAAGGGGACATCGTAAGTCGTTGCCGTTTGTAGAAGATATGATGCATAAGTGTTCACACAGTCTAGTTTTGAAGAAGTCCCCAGTGCTTTGCTGGTTGAAATAAAGTATAATTTGTTGGACAATTAGACAGCAAGAGAATGAAAAGTTGAAAATGGTCAAATCATGAAATGAAGAGGTAAAATTATTGAACAAAAATAACACACACACGTGGGCCTCAAAAAAAGACAAAAAGTGGCTTACTCCTGCTCTTAAAAACAATTCGCCAAAAACTTTGTTACTTATACAAGGAAGTGGAAGTATCAAATCTCACCTCCATGCTGGTGGGATAAAGCTAAAATAGGAGGAGTCATTCTAGTAATAAATTTGGACTTTACTTGCAGTTTGCCCCATTTGTTGAGCCAATTAATATTTCTACAAGTTTTGATTTGGATTCCAAATTTTGAGAACAATCTTCATTTCCTTGAAGGATTAATTCAGGCGTCTCCTGCTGGGGAGCCATCCAAAAGCCCTCTTACTTCCTTTTAAGTGGGCACTCTAGTGTTTTGAAGTCTCAACATTGCAGTCCAGTGGATTATTGTCCACAAAAGACCAATTCTATTTTCACCTACAAGTCAGTTTCAAAGGAAGGGTTTTTGCAAAATTGTGGTCAAAAGCATGCAGACCAGGAAACAGGACTCCTTCACTCAATTTCAGGGGACACTTGGTCACTAAAGTGTTTCTACTGCATTGCCATAAAACGTAAATAACTAATCCTATAAACTAGTACCACTTACATCATGCTGACAATATCCAAAAGCCTGGGGAAACTGTAAAGAGGGAGTTAACAATGCCTTAATTAATCCAAGGGCCATATAACACATTTCATATCAAAAATGTATACTAAAATCTGCAAACCTATCTTACCAGGTCAAAACACAATTAAAAACCTCAGTATTTCATTAAAAAGATATGTATTAGGATTACAAAAACAAACAAGTACAGAATGTGAAATGCTTAAAACATGGTCACTAACTTAATGTTGTGCTTGCTTGTTACAGCTGTCAGCTATCAGCTTGTTCAGCATGAAGAAGTCTTCAACCAACCATCCATCCCCTGCACCTTCTAGAGTAAGCTCCATAAACTGAATGACAAATTGCAAATATTAAAACGCAAACTTAAAACTTGTAAACTTCAGAAGTCATAACCCACATGGATCCCTCCAGCTGGCTCAGGGCAACAAAATTACTCTTCACCCCACAGCATTCCCCACCAAAACCAAGGGCATCTTTTGCCCAGCTCATTAAGTTGTTGAATTCAAATTGCTCATTCACCAGACCCATGTAGTCCAAGTTTGAAGAATACAGATTAAAAAAAGGAAGTATAAAAGGCTGTTTGATGTCATTAAAAAAATTGGCCTACTGGAAAAATCTCTGGCACGCTTCAGTTCCTGACTTGTGCCCTTCTGATCTGAGGCATCAATGGAGCGGTGAAACCCATTTTTTGCAACTGAAGTTCACTGACCATATCAATACTACTTTTCTGAAAAAAAAAAGTCTCCTCATTTCAGACTGGATGTCTGTGCCATGTGTAGGATTTTTTAAAAACCCCCACACACCATTTAACTATTCAAATCCCATTTCTAGCATTTGGCTCAAAAGCTTTCATGTTACAAATGCGCATCTAAATATTTAAGAAGCTTTCTGCTTGTACCACTTTACAAGACAATAAATCCCAGATTCCCACCACCCTCAATTTGTGCACACGTAAAAACCTCACTATGTAGTCACAAGTCCAATAATTGCTGCACTGCTTTCACATCTGTTGGATACTACCTCTCATCTCAAGATTGGAATGAATTTCTTTTACTATCAGTACATGGCTGGTCATATTCAATTTGTTTTTTTGAATGTGTATCTTCATATTCATCCGATGAGCTCTCTTTCAACTTCATTAGATTCTAACCATAGTCTGAAATGGCTATTTTCATGTGTCTGTATGTACTGTTGCCACATCCACATACCAGCTGATCACTCACCACTTTTGATGTCATGTGTTTTCAGTTGATACTCTTTTGTGCATGCAGTTTAGCTTGGCTGCAGCAATTTCCAAATGTCACATAATTCAAAAGTGAACCTGGACGAAAACCATTTACTGGCAAATCACCGCTAACATCCAAATGGAACAAAGAACTTTGCCTTAACAAGTTATATCAAAATATCTATACATGTTCTTAGCTTTCAAGATTTGTTTTTTGCCATGCTGCAAATCCAGTCTATAGGAGTTCTCAATTGATTGCATTTTTCAAGTTGGACTGGAGGGCAACTGGAACCCTCCTTAGCAAACTTAATATTCCGTGTAACACCGGCTCTGTCTTAAAAAAAAAAAAGCACTGTGCAAAATAGAGAGACTGCTTTGTAGGCCCTGCTCAGCTGCGAAACTGCCCTTCTCTTCTGGTTTTGGGTTTACAAATATGAGCTCTAGACTTAACTGAGCAAAGTAGATTTTGATTTTCCTTCATTGTCTACCAACTGGAACTGCAGATCTCTCGTCCATGGTGGAGTAGGCTTTTAGCTTGGCTTGCCCTCTTGTATCAACTATTGTTGTATTATACAGCCTCAACTTTACTTTCAAGGACTACATTTTGGAAAATCATTGCAAGCTATTGCAAATAGATCTGCGAGACCATGCTGCTGCATGAAGCACCAGCGTCCAACACTTCAGAATCACACATTCTTTTTCTGCAGTCATCATTCTAGCTGTCACAAACCATTTCATCTTGAAACCAGATGGTGCCAACTTGTTTCGTGGTGCAGAACAATTTGTCAGAATCACATTCCATTAACTCTTCAGCAGGCAGCCTTATGGACTTGCTTTGTCTCCTTCAAGCAAGACTACTGTGCAAAATGAATCAGCTCCTTGCAGCACAGTACTGGTTCCAGCACTTTGTATGCTTCTTTGTGTTCTTTGCAAGGTTGCATTCTGTATTTTAACCTTCATCTTTATGCTGGCTCTTCTGGAAAAATTTCAAAGGGCTCAGCACTTCCAATCTAACACTTGCCTAACTCTTAATGGCTGCTCCCTTCTACACTGTTACCTTGCTAGTCACGTTCTTCACAGAGCCCACTTTTTCTTTGGTTAGAAGGAGGGAGGGCAGGAAACACCAAATGTAGTGTTTTGGTCTTGGCCACATCTTGACACCAGGTTTGCTGACCTGCTGTACAGTTGCGATGTCTCCTAGAACCACTGCTGTGATTACTCTCAGCCACAAGTAATGGAGGGCTATGGA
The DNA here is from genome assembly GCF_021869965.1 of Rhincodon typus. Classification (NCBI taxonomy): domain Eukaryota; kingdom Metazoa; phylum Chordata; class Chondrichthyes; order Orectolobiformes; family Rhincodontidae; genus Rhincodon; species Rhincodon typus. The sequence goes on from NC_063339.1 coordinate 81,510,288, forward strand.
CCAAGAGCAGGCAGAAGGGATTAGTTTAATTTGGTATCATGTTCAGCACAACACTGGACTGAAGGGCCCATTCGTGCTGTATGGTTCTATGAGTTTTAACAAAGAAAGAAAACCAGCTTTTTTGTTGTGGATGCAATACAATGAGAGGAGGATTTTGTCCATTTGCCTTCAATCTATAGACAGTCCTGGTGGCTTCAGGAAAAATAGGAATTTTATATGTCACAATGGACATACTGCTGTAAGCCTCTGGCTTTTTCTACCCACAAAAAAGTTATTTGTCTCTTGCATCTCCCTATGGGCATCAGTTTAAGCCACTGGAATAACGTGCCACCAGGGGTGGTTTTACCAGGCAAAGGCTGCTTGGTTTCATTCCAGGTGGTCACATGTTTCTGCATCATTTTCAATGAACCAGCTGTGTTGACAACAATAATCAAACCAAAATGTTCTGGACACAGGAGTCCAATACAGCCAACTTCATTTGATCCTACTGTTGTGATATGGAGTAGGATGAAGACTTTCCAGATGGCCTGTGGGCTGTATTTGAAACGTTTCTTTGGTCAGGCCACTTCAGGGTTCAGGCATAGGTATTCTTCTTCTGGAAGGCTTCTTTGATGCTGGATGGAAGTTCATCATCAATTGATGAAGTTGATGATCTGTCCAGCATTCATCAGACCCTGATTACAGGCATCACATATCCTTGATGTGAGCCATGACATAATTCAGCAGGTGCTAGTGCTTTGATCCTGGATGTCTCCAATTGATTTTGTATTTGACCTTGCTAAAAACAAAAAGGCACATTTAAAAAAAAAAAAATTCAGTTGATCGGCACCCCATCCCCAACATTCGTCTCCTATACCTCAGTGTGCATCCAAAAGGTGCATGCAGCAAATCATTAAAGCTTCGAAGCAGCTCCCAAACCTATGATAGTTTGGTTGGGGAGGAGAAGGACAGCAGAAGCACAGGAACTCAATTTTTCATCCAAGTCACACACCATTGACTTGGAACTATATTGTTGTTGCTTTCCTGTTGCTGGCTCAAAATCCTGGAATCTCCCCTCCTCAAAGCACTGGTGTACCTTTACCACAGACTATGTTATTTTGAAAGGTTGGGCTGCCAACATTTTCAAGGCAACTAAAGGCTGGCTTTACTAGAGATCCCCATAACACAATAATTAATGCTTCGTAATCTGGAATAGGGAAAAGTTCATAAATTCTCCAGCTGCATCAAAATCAGATAGCTTTAAAACTGAACAAACAAGTCTTCATGGTTCTGTCTTTGGTGATTGTCAACCGTACAGATATTCTGCTATGAACGACCCATGATCGTGGAGGGAGAAAGGGTTCCACAAAAGCAATTTTAAACAAGTCCGACTGGCAAAAAAAAAAAAAAAAAAAAAACCACCTCTTGAACCTATGAGCTGACTTTCTGAAGATATGAAGAGCTGCAGGCTGGAAGAGATCAGCTGGCCCATCAAGCTTGAGATACAAACTAACCATAATTAAGGGACTTTTTTTGTGGGTGGTTGTGGTTGTGGTTGTGGGGTGTTGTGTTGGGGGAAGGTAGGTTTGGCACAACACCTGATCACTAACCTACGAGACTGCAACCTTCCACAAAAACACTTCTCCATGAAGCCAATAGGGACAGTATAAAGCCTGCCAGCTTACTGGAAAGTGGGTGGCAGAAAGCACCAAAAATCAGAATAAAGGAGGAGGAAAATACATTCATTGAAACAGAATGGAACTCACGGGTTAAGAAAATACAGTAATTGGTACAACTCACTATGGTCCAAAATTGAACATTTGTTTAGGAAACATGCTAGTGGGCAAAAGTAACATACTTTCACTCCCTGCCACTCAGCAAAAAAAAAAGAAGCACACTTGTCCTTCAACAATTGCATTGACATCAGTTTCCTAACATACAGTATGTTAACTCAACTCACTAGTACTTCTCAAAAACAGGCAAGATATACAAATAAGAAACCCTGGTTTTCATACAGACTATCATTCAGGATGGCTGACAATACATACTAACGATTCATTTGCTCCAAATTAGGGACACTGTATAAAAGAATTACTCCGAGCATGCAGTTATATACACACAAGTCAGTGAAATCCTCTTATTTTATAAATATTACAGCTATACTTTCTTGCTATAGAATATCAAGCTAATTATGCTAAGGAATTAAAGCTCTGTAACTCCCTCTTATTGGACTGTCCACAAAAGGAGATGCTTTTAGATACACACAATTACAAAAGCAGCTTATTTTCATACTTGTAACTTCACCCAACGTCATCTGTCCCAACAAAAGCCCAGTCAGCTTCAACATTTTACAGAGAGTGCAACGCGAGATCACCTAAAACAAGAGTAAAAGACAACTTTCTACTTAACCTGAACCAAGTTCCATTCACCTTCTGATCACTAACCTACGCTGGATCCAGCCTAAGACAGGTCTACAATTTAACAGTCTCACTCTTTATTTTCCTATTCCTCCATGGCCTTGCCCCCATTCATTGGGGCATTCTCCAGCCTTAGAACTCAAGATATCTGCTTTCTTTTAGTTCTAGCTTCTTGAGCATCCCGGGGTTTAACCACAAACCAGCTGGTAGCCATACCATCTGCCAAATTCTAGGCTCATCCCTCTTGCACTTCTACATAATCACTTCACTCCTTTAAGACTGCCCCTATAACTCAACTGTAGGATCAAGCTAACAAGGTTTAGAGCTGGATGAACACAGCAGGCCAAGCAGCATCAGAGGAGCAGGAAGGCTGACGTTTCGGGCCTAGACCGAAGAAGGGTCTAGGCCCGAAATGTCAGCCTTCCTGCTCCTCGGCCTGCTGTGTTCAACCAGCTCTAAACCTTGTTATCTCAGATTCTCCAGTTCCTACTATCTCTCTAGGATCAAGCTCTTGGTAATCATCCCCAATATCGCCTATGGCTCACTGTCAAATCTTACTTCTATTAGAATGCTCCTGAGATGCATATTGGGTCATTTTATTGTGTTAAAATGTCACATATCAACATAATGTTAATAAGTGGGACACATCCCAAGTACCTTGTCAGACTTTACCTTTTCCTGCATTCAACAGCTCAAATTCTATGCTTGTAAACTGTTCAAAGTCCAAACTGGTAATAGGGTTAATCTGACTGGTGAACTGGATCATAACCAAAAAACCTCACTGGAATGAGGGTCAGATGGATCTTATTGAGTGAGAGATCCTGGTTGGCTCAGGTTAACAACCCCATTCAGGGAGCCCTGGCTGACAGATGTAAAGAGAGAGGTTCAGAATGTCTCCTCAGTCCAGGGACTGAGGCTGAGCTGGCTAGTCAGAGCCCATCTACCGTGCACAAGTAAAAGAACTTGGTAACAGGATACTGGCCTCTGCAGTTATTTCAGTGATGAGGAGAGAAAACACAGTTTGCTCCTGAAGAAAATTCACTCAACTTGAGTTGGAGTAAGCATTTCTGGCATCATGTCTTTATTTGGGAAGCTTGACTTGTTTGATCCTGCTGAAGACAAGGCCCACTATGTGGAAGGAATGCATTATATTTTCTTGGGCAAATGACATTGCTTTTCATCTGCCCCACTGGACAAGTCTTCTGACTGCTTGCAGACCCACATCATTTGCCATTATTAGGAGCCTAACTTTCCCTAAGGCAACAGATGCTAAAGCCTTTCAAGAGTTGATGGATTTAGCTAAAGAATGTTACAACCAATAGCCTCCCCTAATTCAGAGATGTTATCGGCTTTAATCAGCAGTTTGAGAACCAGGGGAATCTGTATCAGGATTTGTGACGAGGTTAAGTCAATTGGTAGAGGCATGTGATTTTGGGTTAACCCTCAATGAGATGCTGAGACACCATTTGGTATGTGAGATCACTGACATAACCATGAAAGAGCACCCACCAGCTGAAGCCCAACTGGACTTCAAAATGGGCACTACAACTGGCTTTGTTGTTAGAAAATGTGGCAACCTCTGAGCTACAAGGCATTCCACTGGAAGTGGGCACCTCACCTGTCCAACTGAGCTTGGAGAACACCACTTGAGTGTAGGCAGTTGTACAGCCTCACACAGGCAATATCCTGAGCAGAGAGACCCCAGGTCAACCCAAAACAAAACTGAGCCTCGGCCTAGTGGCTAATATGTTCTTCAGGATCTGGGCCGGCAAGCCATTAGCAGCTTCTATAATATTCAGACTCGAGGCCTGACTTGAGTAAAAGAACTCATAAGCCATTATACAGGAAATTGCACACACTGGATGTGGCTTGGAACTGTTAAATTGCATAGATCCAAATCAAAATGGAGGTCAATGCCGGTGCAGTTGTAACAGAAGCAGGATTTGCTCTGCACTCCAACCCTTACATTTACGCAAGACCTCAGCTAGAGTGAGAACTATACCAGGGAACCATTACAGATTAAGGGTACAACCCCTGTTCTGGTTTCCTATGAGAAAAAGTTGTTGCAGTTACCATTGATTGTAGTAAAAGGCTCGGGGGTAAGCTTGATGGATTGGAAATCGGTTCAGAAAGATTCACCTTGGGTGGCTCAACATTTTTCAATTAGAAAGTGGCTGCTCGAGTGAAGACCTAAGTACCCAGACATTTTTCCAGGAAAGTTCAGGGACTATCAAAAAGAGCCAAGACGACCTTACATGTTGAGCAGGAAACAATTCAGTGATTCTGTAAGGCCCTCCCATTGATACTTGCCTTATGGGCAAGAAGTAGAGTCAGAAATCAAGAGGCTGGAAAGCAAAGGAATTGTCTGACAAATGCAGTTTGCACAGTTAGGTAGTACCAATTGTGAAGCCCGATGGCTTGGTTCACCTTTGGGGGGATTTTAAGCAAGTGGTAAAGTGCTTCTCAACTGTATAAATACACAATTGCTCGCACAGAACTTGTGCACAAAACCAGCAGGGGGCTGTCCTTCACAAAGCTGGATATGAGCCATGCCTACAAGTAACTGCAACTAGGAGTCCCAGATGGATGCTACAATTAATACCAATAACAGTTTGTACCAATATACAAGACTACCATTTGGGGTATCTCAGTCTGTGCCCTTTTCCAGCAGACAATGCAGAACATTTTACAAGGGCTACCCCAGGTTGCCATTTATTGGGATGATGTGCTAATAACTGGTAAGATCAATAAAGAGCACTTTGACAGTGATTAAACGTTTCTCCCAGGTGGGCATATGCCTTAGAGAAAAACATGTGCTCCAGGCAGCCCAAAAGACCTACTTGGGCGAGAGTTAACAAAACCAGGTTACACCTATCAGAACGTAATGTGAGGGCAATCAAAGGAGCTCCGGCTCCCACGTCTGTACTGGAGCTTAAGTATTTCTTTGGGTCGGAGAATTATTATTATGGGAAATTCATACGTAACCCAGCTTCCACCTTTGCACTCTTACACCTGCTGTTGGAAAAGGGTCAGCTTTGGAAATGGTCACGTAGACAAGCAGCAGCTTTTAGGGAGATGAATGAGCAGCTATTGTAGTTGAATGTGTTGGTCCACTACGAACACAGGCCAAAAGTGGTGCTGACATGCGATGCCTCCTTGTACGGTATCAGGGTAGTGTTGGCTCACCAGTGGCCCAATGCTGACAAATGCCCGATAGCGTATGCTCCCCAGACTTTGGCCCATACCGAACATAAATGCACCTAGATAGAGAAGGAAGGTTTGACGGTAAATCTTTGGTGTGAGAAAAAGTTACACCAATACCTTATTGATGTAAATCTCTAATAGTAATGGACCACAAACCGCTACTAGGGCTCATAGAACCCCTACAGTGTAGCATCAGGCCTGTCGGCCTAACAAGTCCACACCGACCCTACAGCATCCCATCCAGACCCATCCCCTGTAACCCACCTAATCTACATATCCCCGAATACTATGGGCAATTTAGGATGGCCAATCCACTTAGCCTGCACATCTTTGGGCTGTGGGAAGAAACTGGAGGAAGCCCATGCAGACACTGTGAGAATGTGCAAACTCCACACAGACAGTCAACCGAGTGTGGAATTGAACCTAGGTCCCTGGCACTGCGAGGCAGCAATGCTAACCACTGAGCCACTGTGCTGCCCCAGCTATTTAAAGACAACAAGGCCATGTCACCCATAGCTTCTGGTCAAATTCAGCAGTGGGCCCTCATTCTCAGTGCGTACAACTACAAGTTGTAACACTGTCCAAGAGGCCAAGTACCAAATGCTTTCAGTCACCTCCGACTGGCAGATGCACCACAGGTGGTGGTGCCTCCCCTGGAACACAGTCTGTTCTCGTTTTAAAACCTTTGACACGCTTTTGGTCACTGCTGACAATATCTGACTGTGCAAAGAAAAAGAGAACAGATCCTGTCCTGGCAAAACTAAAAACAGCTGCTGGTAATGGCCGAGGGTGTGTGTGCGCGTGGAAAGAAGAGGAAGGGAACAAAAGCACTATCACAACCAGTTTCCTGGACCCAGCAAGTCCAGATCGCTGTAGAGGATGGCATATCATGGGGAGCAAGAAAGCGAGTGTTCCGAGCAAAGGCTGCTGCCAGATACTGGCTGTATTTCACAAGGATCATCCAGAGGTTTCCAAAATGAAACATGGTGACAAGGCATTACGGCTGGTGGCCAGGATTGGATGCTGTCATAACTGGGTTGGTGGGGCAGTGCCAGATTGCCAACAAGGACAAAAATTACCACCAGTGGCGCTCCTACATTCGTGGGAATGGCCTAGTAAACCCTGGACTCCGTTACATGTCAACTATGCAAGTCTTTTCATGGGTTTAATGTTCTTGGTCATTGTGGATGCCTGTTCAAAGTGGTTAGACATGCATAGAGTTAATTTAGCAAGATTAGGGATGATTGAAAAGCTGTGAGCATTTGCTCATGATGCACTGACTCACAGACAACAGGATGTTATTATCAGCAGGGATTGAGTATTTTCTAAAGTCAATATACCAATTCAATGGTGTGACAGAAAGCAGTCCAAACATTGAAGGCACGCTTAAAGAAACAGCCTATAAACTTCACTCAATACCAAACTGTCCTGATTCCTGTTTGATTATAGGACCACCCCTCAAGCAACTATAGGGATGGCTGCAGCAGAGTTGCTAACATGGAGAAGATTCCACCAGGTTTAACCTCGTACTCCCAGAACCAGGGTGGGGGTTGAAACAGCAGGAATGCTGATGCCAGCGACATCCCTCCTGTAAGCATGAGACACGGTTTACTTTAGGGGTCAAAGTTTGGTGTCGATACCATGGAAACGGCCCTGCATGCATTCAAGGCATGGTTGACATGAGGTCAGGTCCAGATACAAAATTCAGACAAGTGAGATGGACCTGAACAAACATGTGGATCACCTGAAAGCTACTACCTCACAACCAGAGCAGGACAAAACATACCTGGCTCCTCAGAACAGCCAGAAACTGTGGGTTCTTCTCTGTCCAGCATTGCTGAAACCTCAAAATCCAAAATGGATGCAATCTCGACACTTACCACCTAAAGAGGAGGAAACTCTCCCCAAGACACTCCAGGTGGAAGATTTGGTTTATTGTAGTCATGTGTACCCAAGTACAGTGAAAAGCTTTGTCTTGCGAGCAGTACAGGCAGATCATAACAAACAAGAGGTATACAGATCATAGTGAGGCACACAGGTTACACTGCATAGCAGGGGCGCAAAGAAGTCAGACAGTCCATTCAGTCTAATAACAGGGAAGAAGCTGTTCTTGGTGGATGTTCAAACCGCTGTACCTTCTGCCTGATGGAAAAGAATGTAGGAGAGCACTGATGGTGTGGGAGGGGTCTTTGACGATGTTGGCAGCCTTTCCACAAGATGGGCTACAGTCCCAGACACGCCATCCACGTTCACGTCATGACTCGGAGGAACTGAACCTGGGCAAAAACATCCCAGGAGAAGCTAGAAGAAAAGAATACGCCTACATCCCTGCATTTAATGGGGAAAGGTTATAGTGACTGGAATGAGGGCCAGGTGGATCTCATTGACAGATTCTTGATTGGAGTTAAACAGCCATTCAGGGAGCCCTGGTTAACAGATATAAACAGGAGATTCAGAAGGTCTCCTCAGTCTAGGGTCTGGTTCTGAGCTAGCACATGTAAATAAAGGAAGACTTAGAACATAACAGTACAGTACAGCACAGCACAGGCCCTTCGGCCCACGATGTTGTGCCGAACTTTTACCCTAATCCTAAGATCTATCTAACTTCCACCCCTACCTTATACTATCATCCGTATGCCTATCTAATAGCCACTTAAATACCCCTAACGAGGCCGACTCCACTACCTTCTCTGGCAATCATTCCATGCCCTGACCACACTGAGTAAAGAGCCTACCTCTGACGTCTCCTCTATATCTACCTCCACTCACTTGGTGACAGGACACTGGCCTCTGCAGTTATAACATCTAGCTTAAACCTCACTGAAGTGGCACTGAAAAATAACCATCAGTTCTGCAAAGTCAGGCTAACTGGTCCAGAATTCCTGTTTTTTTTTCTCCTTACTTTCTTTTACAAACAGTGGCATTACAGGATTTTCAGGCCTTGGAGATTTATCAGTCTTAATTTCTCCAACACCATTTCCCTACTAATTCGGATTTCATTCAGTTCCTCCCCTTCACTAGGCCATATCCTTTAGGTCATGAATAAGGTTTCAAGGTCGCAGGAATGTACCGGCAGGCAGGAAGGTGGTTTGAAGTGTGTCTACTTAACGCCAGGAGCATCCGGAATAAGGTGGGTGAAATTGCAGCATGGGTTGGTACCTGGGACTTCGATGTTGTGGCCATTTTGGAGACATGGATAGAGCAGGGACAGGAATGGTTGTTGCAGGTTCCGGGGTTGAGATGTTTCAGTAAGATCAGGGAAGGTGGTAAAAGAGGGGGAGGTGTGGCATTGTTACTCAAGGACAGTATTACGGTGGCAGAAAGGACGTTTGATGAGGACTCGTCTACTGAGGTAGTATGGGCTGAGATTAGAACCAGGAAAGGAGAGGTCACCCTGTTGGGAGTTTTCTATAGACCTCCGAAAAGCTCCAGAGATGTAGAGGAAAAGATTGCAAAGATGATTCTGGATAGGAGCAAAAGTAACAGGGTAGTTGTTATGGGGGACTTTAACTTTCCAAATATTGACTGGAAACGCTATAGTTGGAGTACTTTAGATGGGTCAGTTTTTGTCCAATGTGTGCAGGAGGGTTTCCTGACACAGTACGTAGATAGGCCGACAAGAGGCGAGGCCACATTGGATTTGGTACTGGGTAATGAACCAGGCCAGGTGTTAGATTTGGAGGTAGGTGAGCACTTTGGTGATAGTGACCACAATTCGGTTACGTTTACTTTAGCGATGGAAAGGGATAGGTACATACCGCAGGGCAAGAGTTATAGCTGGGGGAAAGGCAATTGGCAAGATTTAGGATGCACAGGATGGAGAAGGAAACTGCAGGGGCTGGGCACAATTGAAATGTGGAGCTTGTTCAAGGAACAGCTACTGCGTGTCCTTGAGAAGTACGTACCTGTCAGGCAGGGAGGATGTGGTCGAGAGAGGGAACCGTGGTTTACTAAAGAAGTTGAATCTCGTCAAGAGGAAGAAGGAGGCTTATGTAGAGATGAAGCGTGAAGGCTCAGTTAGGGTGCTTCAGAGTTACAAGTTAGCCAGGAAGGACCTAAAGAGAGAGTTAAGAAGAGGCAGTAGGGGACATGAGAAGTCTTTATCAGGTAGGATCAAGGAAAACCCTAAAGCTTTCTATAGGTATGTCAGGAATAAAAGAATTACTAGAGTAAGATTAGGGCCAGTCAAGGACAGTAGTGGGAAGTTGTGCGTGGAGTCCGAAGAGATAGGAGAGGCGCTAAATGAATATTTTTCGTCAGTATTCACGCAGGAAAGAAGACAAAGACAAAGACAAAGACAAAGACAAAGTTGTCGAGGAGAATACTGAGATACAAGCTATTAGACTAGACGGGATCGAGGTTCATAAGGAGGTGTTAACAATTCTGGAAAGTGTGAAAATAGATAAGTCCCCTGGGACGGATGGGATTTATCCTAGGATTCTCTGGGAAGCTAGGGAGGAGATTGCAGAGCCTTTGGCTTTGATCTTTATGTCGTCATTGTCTACAGGAATAGTGCCAGACGACTGGAAGATAGCGGTTGATGTGGTGTATATGGATTTCAGTAAAGCATTTGATAAGGTTCCCCATGGTAGGCTATTGCAGAAAATACAGAGGCATGGGATTGAGGGTGATTTAGCGGGTTGGATCAGAAGTTGGCTAACTGTAAGAAGACAGAGGGTGGTGGTTGATGGGAAATGTTCATCCTGGAGTTCAGTTACTAGTGGTGTACCTCAAGGATCTGTTTTGGGGCCACTGCTGTTTGTCATTTTTATAAGTGACCTGGATGAGGGCGTAGAAGGATGGGTTAGTAAATTTGCGGATGACACTAAAGTCGGTGGAGTTGTGGATAGTGCGGAAGGATGTTGCAGGTTACAGAGGGGCATAGATAAGCTGCAGAGCTGGACTGAGAGGTGGCAAATGGAGTTTAATGCGGAAAAAAGTGTGAGGTGATTCACTTTGGAAGGAGTAACTGGAATACAGAGTACTGGGCTAATGGTAAGATTCTTGGTAGTGTGGATGAGCAGAGAGATCTCGGTGTCCATGTGCATGGATCCCTGAACGTTGCCACCCAGGTTGATAGGGTTGTTAAGAAGGCATACGGTGTGTTAGGTTTTATTGGTAGAGGGATTGAGTTTCGCAGCCATGAGGTCACGTTGCAGCTGTACAAAACTCTGGTGCGGCCACACTTGGAATATTGCGTACAGATCTGGTCGTCGCATTATAGGATGTGGAAGCATTGGAAAGGGTGCAGAGGAGATTTACCAGGATGTTGCCTGGTATGGAGGGAAGGTCTTATGAGGAAAGGCTGAGGGACTGGAGGCTGTTTTCGTTAGAGAGAAGAAGGTTAAGAGGTGACTTAATAGAGACCTACAAAGATGATCAGAGGATTAGATAGGGTGGACAGTGAGAGCCTTTTTCCTCGGATGGTGATGGCTAGCACGAGGGGACATAGCTTTAAATTGAGGGGTGATCGATTTAGGACAGATGTCAGAGGTAGGTTCTTTACTCAGTAGTAAAGGCGTAGAATGCCCTGCCTGCAACAGTAGTAGACTCGCCAACTTTAAGGGCATTTAAATGGTCATTGGATAAACATATAGATGATAATGGAATCATGTAGGTTAGATGGGTTTGAGATTGGTTTCACAGGTCGGCGCAACATCAAGGGCCGAAGGGCCTATACTGCGCTGTAATGTTCTAGTGTTCTATATTCTATCTAACCCAAAATATTTGGGATGTTATCTGTGTCCTCTTTTGGAGACAGAACCAGTAATATGCACTTAAACAGTCCATCATCTCTGATTCCCCCGTTATAAAGCTTCTCTTGTTTCTGACTGCAAGGGGCCTCCATTAATCTTTTTCACTTCAGATAACTACTGAAGCTTTTACAATGATGGCCTAGTGGTATTATCACTAGGACGTTATTCCAGAGACCCAGATAACATTCTGGGAACCTGGGTTTGAATCCTACCACAGCAGACGGTGAGATTTGAATTCAATAAAGATATCTGGAATTGAGATTCTAATGATGGCCATGAATCCATTGCCGATTGTCGTAAAAGCATTAGTGAACCACGTGGGTTCTTTAGTGGAGGAAACTGCCACCGTTGCCTGGTCTGGCCTACATGGGACTCCAGACTCATAGCAATGTGGTTCACACTGAACTGCCTTCTGGGTAATTCAGGATAGGCAATAAATGCTGCCTAGCCAGCAACACCCTCACAAACCAGGCCAAGATACTTCACAGGTGTGAAAATCAAGCCAAAATAATTGATTATTAACAGCCAGCTACACAAGGAGGTATTAAAATTAGAAATCAACATTTCAGCAAAGAGGTCAATCTTAACAAGTGTCTTGAAGCAGTAGAGAGGGGTGAAAAAGTGAAGAAAATTAGAGAAGGTGTTCTAGAAGAGGTCAGCAGAAAGCAGGGTAACTAAAAGATGAAGAGCACAAATGTACAAGATGCCAGAATTGAAGAGGTATCGGAAGACTGTCAGATCGGAGGAAATGACAGATAGAGCGAGGCTAAGACCATTGAAGTATATGAACACAAAGGTTGAAAAATTTGAAGTTAGGTCAGTAAACCCCAGGCCAAGTGAATCGGACATTGTATTAGTAAACACCCAGAAAGGAGAATTTTGAACTTTTAAAAAAAAAAAAAAAAGAATTGCTGGAGATACTCAGCAGATTTAGCAGCATCTGAAGGTAAAGCACCGCCAACCTTTTGGGTCCAAATGACACTTAGTCAGAACCTTATTTCAGGTTTAGCGGAGAGTTCAAGGTTGTTCAGGTCAATTCCTGTTTTAACAAAAAAAAACCTGGAACAGCGTTTCATCAGCAGCTGACCGCAGAGCAGAGACGTGAAATTTTAAACAGATTGAATTGATGGCCTGGGTGATAGCACACCATGACAGCAGATATCCTAGTAGTAGTTATAAGTATCAACAGCAAAGGTACCGATAAGCAATTAGAAGTTCAGAAAAAAAAAACCAACAGCTTGGGAGGAGGGGTACTGGGAAAATAAGTATTTGCTAAAGCAATGAACAAGCAACCAATAATAGGGAAGCAGCAATATTAAACATCCATTGCACTGTAGGGGATTGCCAATATTCAATGGACCATTTCACCAGCAATAAAAATATGCAATTACATCCAAGAATAAACTACAACATTCAATTATGTGCAGTCTAAAAGAGATCACTGGCTGCTTCCTACAGAAATGAACAATCACTGTAAAGTATCAAGAAGCAGGTCAGTAATACTGTAACCCAGCATGGGTGCCGTTCATTCAACCTTGAGCAAGCAACAGTGTGCATGACACTTAGTCTAATGCTCCCTTTGCAAAAGCAATTAACAAAAGACCAGAAATCCCTTCTGAAAGGCAATGTTGGAACCCTTGAATACAGAATTAAAACACCCAAAGATAACAATGACTTTAAGAAGGTAATGGTAAAGTTGCTACCATCCTACCAGACCACAAGGCTGCTCTCATGAGAGAGGGATGACTGCTAGTGGTTTAACCCAAGAGTCACCACACTTCAAGTGAGGGGAAAGGTGGAGGAAGAATGTCCTTCATGGTAATCTCAGCTAGTGCAAGAATTAAATTCACGCTGTTGGTAATAATCTCAACCAGCCAACTGAGCTAACTAATCCCTATAAGTGACCTTACACAGGTGGTGAATGCAGAGGTTGAAAAGCTGACCTCCGAAGTTCGTAAGTAAATGAAACGAGTCCATTCAAAGTCACTTTTTAAACAGTAAAGACAGTTTAACAATGGGGAAAACAGTACAGCTCGTATGCTGCAAAAGCTGATACATCATCCAGGAGATCCCACATCACTGTTCCAGATCAAAATCAAAATACAAGCAGGCTTTCACGTGCACGCAACTAACTGCGATGAAGTCGCAATTCATTTCACTCTTGGAGGGAGTAAGCAGTAAAAACAGCAGCAATCGGTAGCAAATATTTCTCTGCAAATGGTCAACAACATTCGCTCCCTCCAGACCCCATTCAGATAGTGTGGGGCAGCAGCAGCAGCCTTCTGGTCAGACACCACACCCAGTACAGCACCCACCTCTGCCCATCCTCCCAGTCACCCCGTGCCCTTCCAACTGAACATATTATTCAGCACATAAACCCCCATCCCCTTGGCCGCAGCTCCTGAGCCTCAGCTCTGGCGCTGAAGCTGTCAAGGAGCTGCTGGCTACCCACTCCGCCGGCCGAAGCTGGCGATCAGCGGGGCCAAGCCAAGTGGAATGGTATTCCGGCCAAGGCCAGCAGCCAGCAGCCAGCAGCCAGCAGCCTTCCCCCCCCGCCCCCATCTCAGTGTGCATGTCTGTGTGGCCAAGTCTCCCTGGCTGGACTCACGCTTTCAGCGGGCTGGTTCTGGTACCGTGCCCGGTGCCGGGACTAGGAGACTGAAGCACAGCCGCCATCTTGCTCCAATGAAAGTGAACAGCCGGTTGCGGGCTCTTACAGTCAGGCTGTTGCCAATCAAAGCGCAGCACTGCATTTGGGGGGCGGAGACACCGCACTCATTGGTCAGCATCAACCCGCAGCTCCGCCCACTTTCCATTGTCACTGCGCCCACTGCCCAACACTGGACACTGTACCACTCTGGACCCACTTTGCCAACTGTATAACATTGGACACTGTGTCTGCTGTCCAACACTGGATATTAAGCTCTCTATACAACTCTAGACACTGTATCCACTGCCCAACACTGGAAACTGTATCCACTGCTCACAGTTAGACACTGTACCCACTGTACAACACTGAACACTGTGCCCACTGCCCAACACTGGACACTGTGTTTACTGTATAGCACTGGGCACTGTACCCATTCCACAGCACTGGGCACTTTATCCACAGAACTTAACTACAAGCCCTACACACTCCATACCACTGCTCACTACCCTCTTCACTGTGTCCTATCGACAACACTGTAAATTGTATCCACACAACGGTATTGGGCACTGTAACCAATGCACGGCACTGGGCACTGTTTATACTGCACAGCACTGCACATGGTATTATCAGAACAGCACAGCACACTCTACCCACTCCAAGCACTTGACAGAATACACACTGCACAGCACTGATCACTATACCCATTCCTCAGCATGAATCCATTCCACTACACCACACTGTACATTGTGACCATTCCATAGCACTGGGCATTGCATCCACTCTACAACACTGGGGACTGTATCCATGCCTTTCATACCCTAAAAATCAAACACCACTATTTCCAGAATTGTCAGGCACGTGAAAAGTTTTAGTCAAACTATCCAAGGTTCCTAATTTACCTGACTGATGAACGCAGGTTTAAAGAAAACATACACCAGGTTTCTGTACTTAACAAGAAAATATCTGCTCATTATAAGCAATTTGTCTTTGAACAATGGCAATTAGGAAATATGAATTGCTTATAACTTTAGAACTCAACTCAATCAATTCAACACATCATTCTCCGCCACTTCCGACATCTGCAATCTGACCCCACTACCAAAGATATATTTCCCTCCCCACCCTTATCTGCCTTCCGGAGGGACTGCTCTCTCCGCAACTCCCTCGTCCGCTCCACACTCCCCACTAGCCCCACCACTTTTCCCTGCAACTGCAGGAAGTGCTACACCCGCCCCTACACCTCCACCCTCACCTTCATCCCAGGCCCCAAGAAAACCTTCCACATTAAACAGATGTTCACCTGCACATCTGCTAATGTGGTCTATTGTATCCACTGTTGCTGATGTGGCCTCCTCTACATCAGGGAAACTAAGTGGAGGCTTGGAGGCCACTTTGTGGAGCACCTACGCTCGGTTCGTGACAAACAACAACACCTCCCAGTCACGAACCACTTCAACTTCCCCTCCCACTCCTTGGACGACATGTCCTTCCTGGGCCTCCTCCATTGCCACAACAATGCCACCCAAAGGCTGGAGGAACAGCACCTCATATTCCGCCTGGGAACCCTGCAGCTCAATTTGGACTTTACAAGTTTCAAACTCTCCCCACCGCCGACCTCATCCCAAGACCAGCGCATCTCGTCCCCGCCTCCTTGACCTGTCCATCTTCTGTCCCACGTATCCGCTCCTCTCACCTCACTGACCAACCCCCACCCCCACTTCCTACCTACCATCCTCATCCCCGCCTCGACCTGTCCATCTTCTCTCCCACCTACCCGCCCCTCCCTCCTCACTGACCAACCCCCATTCCAACTCCCTACCTACACTCACCTGTACTGGTATCATCCCCGCCTCCTTGACCTGTCCGTCTTCTCTCCACCTATCTGCTCCTCTATCCACCTTTTATCATCGCCTCCCCCTCTCTCTATTTATTTCAGAGCCCCTTTCCCTTCCCCCATTTCTGAAGAACGGTCCAGACCCAAAACATCAGCTTTCCTGCTCCTCTGATGCTGCCTGGCCTGCTGTGTTCATCCAGCTCTACACCTTGTTATCTCAGACTTCAGGATCGGCAGTTCCTACTATCTCAATTGCTTCTTAAATTGTTCTCTTCTCAAACAGACTGACCCACTTAAACAGGCAAGTTATAGATATTAAGAAATAGAAGATCAGGAAAACACATATTGACAGCATCAATCTGGACTACAGATATGATGAGTTGCTTTCTTTCTCTTCCTTTCAATTCCTTTTTAGTTCTTTACATTGAGGCATGGTTGTTTGCATATCAATGTTATCTTTCATTGGAAATTCCTTTAAGGTATCTTATTCATTATACAACTGGGTTTGCAAAGAAAGAAGAAGGGAAAATATTTCGCCGTTACTGGGGGTGCTCTAGTACCTGCACAGAGGAACATAAGCCATGATCACCTGGTCAGGATCCAATTAGGATGTTGTTGTTGTCAAGCACCATTCTTTAGTACGCACCAGCTTCATGGAGACCTATTTTGTACTTTCATTGTTCCAGAAAAAAAAACAATGTTCTATGCAACAGTTCACTCTAGTAAATATGATTTTCAAAACTACAGACATCTCTTTACATGATCTCCTTGGTTTAAATCTGTATCTTTCTTTTTCAGTCCACAGCCCGAAGTAAAAGAAATAAAAAGATCTGGTCTTTACAACTGCATTGGGCACTATACCCATGCCACAGGACTGGCAATGTACCCACTCTAGGGAACTGGCACTGCATCCACTCCACAACACTTGAGGCTGTGCTTACTCCACTGTAAGCACCCTTCAGAACCAGGCACTGTATCCACACCATAGTACTTGAAATGTCTATATTTTTACTTTTCTAAATCTTTGATTAAGAACTAAAAGGGAAAATAACTTTTAAAATCAAGGTCTATTAAAGGATTGCTAACTTTTTAAATGCAAGTAAACTGAAATTCAATGTAAATGATGTTTCCTCAGCTGTTTGTTCAAGCAATACTGGAAGCCTAGTTATAGATGAGCTGGAGCAAAAAAGTGTGTACAAATGGAGCTTCCTCTGGCTGACAACAAGCAGCTGATTGGTTTGTGGATTAGTATACGTTAATTGATGATGAAGGCCTTTCTGCCTGTCAACAAGTATACGATTTGCTTCCGGGTAGCTGAACAGCTAGGGGTGTGAAAATTTTGTCAGAAACCATCAGACCTCTGAAGAAAAAGGATTTGTGTTTTCTATGTAGTAATAAGCACCTTTGTCATTAGGGACAAGCAGTAAATGCTGGCCAGCCAGTGATGCTATTGCCCCACAAGTGAATGAAAATGAATCTGATGATAGTTTTTTTTACCCTTTCTAGTGCTGCAAGCTCTGGGTTTTAATTGATAAGCCAAAGTATGGTGACAATCGTTATGGACCAGATCAAACCCCCTCAAAATATATTAAGAAGATAGTCTAAACCCTAACCTTTTCGTATTTTAAAGGTAAGTATAAGGTAATGCATTCCAGATGCAATTCAACTGGTCGAACAAATAAATTTATTCATACACTTAAAATGTAAGAAAAGAAAAAAAATAAAGAATTGGCTTAGCTGTAACTCTATTGAAATGCTTAATTAAATAATGGAACAGTAACTATTACTAATTAACTGTTCCATCCCATAAACACCCCCTTGACAAAGGCAAATTTAGAAAAACAGATTGTCTCACATGCAACTCTAGCAGCAGGAAGAGAAACCCCCAGCTTTTAGCTCTAACTGAGAGAGGGAAAAAGCAGCTTCCACATCTTCAAGACTCCAGCAGGAACTGCCACTGAAAATGAAAAATCCTGGTTCTGTAGGTGTTTGACCCCACCCATTCAAACTGCTTCTTATTCCTACTTTTAAAAAACCCCAAGGCCTCACAAAGTGTCTACTCTGCATAGACTGCTCAGGACCTCTGCTTGAAAACCTCTCTTTAAAAAAAAGGACAAAATACACCTCTTAAAGCCATAGTATTGTCACACCTCCACTCTTGAAACAAATGAACCATCAGTACAGAAAAATGGCTTCATTTATAAAAACCCTTACTCTTACTCCATTTGTCCACTACAATACATATACAGTACATTGACTCAAAGCATGCAAACATTCACTATCATAGTCTATTTCAGTCCTTTTTTCCAACTACCGAACACCTTCATATTGCTTCATCAAAGTCACAACAACGCAGTGGCAATTACGTTCTCTCATCCTTCAGATTTTTCAAAAGCTTTAATGTGTTATGATAGTACATGTCATTGTCGCAGACATATTACTAGTAATATAAATGTCAAAATGTTCCAACACCAATACCACGCTCAAAGTCTTTTTCTTAATCGTGAAATATTTCTGTTGATGATTATTTAGTTTTCTTGAAAAATACCCAAGAGATCTTTTTATCTTTTTGTTCTCTTCTTGCAAGAGAAAAGCACCAACACTTACATTACTTGCATCGATAGCTGCCTTGAATGTCTTTGTGTAATTAGCTGTGGCTAACACTGAGGCAATGGTTAACACAGTTTTCAGGCTGTCAAATGCCTTTCAACATTCCTCCAACTGAAATTGTCTGCACTTCTTCAACGAGTTACTCAGTGGAGCAATCACACTGCTAAAATTTGGTACAAACTTCCAATAAAAACCACTCCTTCCCAGGAATCACAGTACTTCCCTCTTCGGCAATGGTATGGGAAATTCCCCAATAACATTTGTTTTCACAAACCATCTTTCCATGTCCAATGACATTGCCCAGAAATATGACTTGGGCTTTTGCAAACTTACTCTTAGCCAGATTGATCACCAAGCCCGCCTCCTGGAATCAATCAAATAATTCTGATAGAGCTCCAAATGTTCCTTCCATGTGTGACTAAAGATCATTAGATCATCAAAGTACACCACACAATTGGGTAATCCCAAAATTACTTTATTGGTCAGTCTTTGAAATGTAGCTGGCGTATTTTTCATACCAAATGGCATGACTTTAACTTGGTATGGTCCATGTGTCATGAAAGCCAAAATTCCTTGTTCTTTCAGATAAAGATACCTGCTTACTAGGGTGAGCTCCAGTTGTTGCAACTATCTTCAATTATATTGTCTTTGAGCATGCGTTCAATCTCTTTTTGAACCTGTGTCAACTTTAGAGGGTTAAGTCTGTAAGGATATTGTTTAATTGTAACAGCATTTCCTATATCTAAATCATGTGATTAGATTAGTACAACCCACTTCATTCTGTCATATCTCCCCATGTGATTATAAGAACTCTTTCAAGTCATTTTGATTTTCTTCTGGAAGGTGACTCAGTAATTTATCCCAATTCTTTAGAACTTCTTCATTGTCCAATTTAACTTGAGGAATGTCCAATTCAGAATCATCTGAACTTGGTTCTTCATTCTGTGTTGTATAATGCTGATCTTGCTAACGTCGATCTTGCCTAGCACACGCCATGTGCAATGTAACCTGTAAGCTTCTGTTTAAGTTATTTTTAACCCTATGATCTGTGCATCCCTACTTACTATGATCTGCCTGTACTGCTCATAAAACAGAGTTTTCACTGTACTTAGGTAGACAGGACAATAAATAAATTAAATCAAATCAAATCAAACATTCTCCTTCTGCTTTCAAAGACATTCTCCCCACCTTCCCCTTCGAATTTGAAATTAAAATGACTTTGCAATCCGAGACTTATCTGGATTAGATGGATTTCCATTATCAACCCATAATTTGGGAGATTGTAGACTGTATTACGTGCTTGTAACAAAAGTAGAATCTCGCATACAATTTGACAAATTCGCACCGGTAATTTACGTGCTACCCGCAACACCTCCTTTCTATGACCCACCAGTAATACCACTTGGTGAACTTCTGTTCATTTCTCATCTGCCTGAATATGTGATGGTCTCCATTTCCTCATCAAGATGTCATTGTTATGATAGTAACATTCTGGGATACACTCAGATTCTTCTTCTATGTACACTTTTTGATACAACTGCTTTCATTTTTCATCTTTCTGTTGTAATTCAACTAATTTCCCTGAACTAACAATATTCACTAACAATAGGAAAGATGTTGTTTCATTTGAAAGAGTTCAGAAAATATCTACTAGAATGTTGCCAGTGTTGGACAGTTTGAGCTATAGGGAGAGGCTTAATTGGCTGGGGCTGTTTTCCTTGGAACGTCAGAGGTTAAGGAGGTGACCTTATAGAAGTTTATAAAATCATGAGGGGCATGGATAAGGTGAATAGTCAATGCCTTTCTCCTTACGGAGTCCAAAACTGTAGGGCATAGTTTTAAGGCGAGAAGGGAAAGATTTAAAAGGAACCTAAGGTGCAATTTTTTCACACAGAGGGTGCTGCATGTATGGAATGAACTGCCAGGGAAAGTGGTGGAGACTGTTATAATTATGACATTTAAAAACCATTTGGATGGGTATGTGATTAGGAAGGGTTTAGAGGGTTATAGATCAAATGCTGGAAAATGGGATTAAATTAATTTAGGATATCTGATTGGCATGGATGAATTGGGCCGAAGGGTCTTTATCCACGCTTTGATCCTATGACTCTTCTCCTGTATCACTTCACTACTTATC
Organism: Rhincodon typus; assembly: GCF_021869965.1. Lineage (NCBI taxonomy): Eukaryota > Metazoa > Chordata > Chondrichthyes > Orectolobiformes > Rhincodontidae > Rhincodon > Rhincodon typus. Next base: position 81,530,875 of record NC_063339.1, read on the forward strand.
ACAGACTCTCCAACCTCACTTTAAATAATGGAGCACTTCTCTTTTCACTATGAATTCTATATATTACCACCTTTTCTGGCAATATTCCTTCTGAATTACATGCCTCTTCATCTCTCACCATCAAAAATTGACTTGCTCCTGTATCCCTTAAGATCTTAAATTCTTTACTTGCTCCTGGCATGGCTGAGTAAACCTTAACTTCACAAGTAAATTCTTTAAAGAGATTTGGGACAGCATGGAGGCTCATGGTTAGCACTGTTACCTCACAGCACCTGGGACTCAGTTTCAATTCCAGCCTTGGGTAACTGTCTGTGTGGAGTTTGCACATTTTCACTGTGTCTGCATGGATTTCCTTCCATACAATAAAGATGTGCAGATTAGGTGGATTGGTCATGCTAAATTGCCCATAGTGTCTAGGGATGTGCATCCTAGATGGATTAGCCAGGGGAAATGCAGGGTTACAGGGATAAGGTGAGATACTCTTCGGAGGGTTGGTATGGACTTAATGGGCCAAATGGCCTATGTTTACACTGTAGGGATTCTATGATTCTGTGGGACTTCCTTCTCAACCAACCCGTGACCAGGGGTGTATATTCTTTTGCAGCTTGCTAGCTTCCACTATGCTTTTTTTTAACCACTTCAACAAAATTCACTGACTTCTTCTGTTTTCCCACATCCATCTTTCCAGTGCCAACACTGCGACTTCATGTGGCCTACTTTATTGCAGTGAAAACATTTGAGCTTTTTTCTCACTTCTCTTTCCCCCACATGGATTTCTTTTCTTACTCTGTGGTAAGCTATCTTTACTATCTTCAATGAGATTTCCTTTTCCCTTACCATCTCTTTTCCCCAGTTTCTATTTCTCAAAGATTGAAATTGATGTCGGAAGTCAAACTTTGATTTATGAACTAACTCACTATCGTCAGCCACTTCAGCTGCTAATCTTGCAGTTTGAACTCTCTGCTCTTCCACATGAGTTCTCATTACTTCAGGAAGTTAACTTTTCAACTCCTCCAAAGTAATTGTCTCTCTAAAAAGCATCATATGTTTGATCTATTCTCAACGCCATTATCCATCTATCAATATTACTTTGTTTGATCCTTTCAAACTTAATGTACATTTGACCAGGTTCCCTCCTTAGATTCTAGAAACGTTGTCTGTAGGCTTCTGATACTAGCTCATAATCCCCAGATACCCCCTCTGATAGTGACACAATTACCTCACTAGCTCTACCGGCAACCTTGTTTGGATCAACAAAACCCACATGGTCACCGGCCATTTCATTTGTTTAGCCACTTTCTCAAATGAAATGAAAAAACCTTCTACATCCTTCTTGTCCAACTTAGGCAACGCTTAGACATATTTAAATAGATCCCCACCAGGCCTTTGGCTATGATGGGATTGCTCTCCACCACTGTCCTCATCACCATTATTTTTCAATTCTACCTCTGCCATTTTAAGTTGGCTTTGAGTTTTCAGTTCCAACGTCTGAAGTTCAAAAACTCTCTATTTCTCCCTTTCTTCTCTCTTCCTTCTGCTAGGGCCTTCTGTTTTTCTTTTCCTTCTGCTTTTAATCATAATTCAAACTGTTTCATTTCTTTATCTTTCTTTTTCTTTCACCTTTGCCTCTAATTCAAGTTGCTTCATTTGCAATTGAATGTTAGCCATTTCCAAAGGTTCTGATGGTATTCCTGGCAATTGTAAATACTATGCGATTGCCACAATTATCTCCCCTTTCCTCACAGACACTGGTAACTCCAACTCCAGCTTGTTTGTCAACTGCGAAAGCTTTGCCTTGCTCACTGTCTGTAAAACTCCTGAAGCGACTTCTTCCAACCCTAGGAAACCCTTAGTGACTGAAAGTGCCATTACTCCACAAGGCATACCCTGTTTAAAACAACCAAATTCAACAACCAAAATAAAAAAAACTAACACATACCACTCACTGCCTTTAGTTCAACAGTCCTAAACCCAACCTAGAATTAGAAATTTCAATCCCAACAAGAGCCCTCAATTTGTTATGGACCAGACCAAACCCTCTCAAAAAATATTAAGAAGGTAGTCTAGACTCTAAGAGATAGTAGGAATTGCAGATGCTGGAGAATCTGAGATAACAAGGTATAGAGCTGGATGAACACAGCAGGCCAAGCAGCATCAGAGGAGCAGGAAGGCTGATGTTTCGGGCCTAGACCCTTCTTCAGAAAAAAAAAGAAAAATGAATTTTTTTTCCGGAAGAAGGG
>NC_063339.1:81543114-81562375 GCF_021869965.1 Rhincodon typus
GGCCCGAAACGTCAGCCTCTCTGCTCCTATGATGCTGCTTGGCCTGCGGCATTCTAACTCCTTCAGGTTTAATTATTGAAGAATTATTAGGTGGGGAGCTGGTTGAGCAATGACAATGAAATGAAAATGTATGTCTAAAATTGGATGGTGGTGTTCACAAATACCTGCTGCTCTTGACCTACTAGATGGTAGAAACTGTGAATTTAGTACATTTTACTGGGCAAACAGTGGTGAATTGTCGATGTGTGCGCATCTTGTAGATGGTATTGTATCCACAACACTGTGCAATGTGACAGGGACAGTGAACAATTAGAGTATGCAGATTGGGTGCCTGTTGCTTTGTCCAGAATAACATCAAACTTCCTAAATGTCAATGCAGCTGCACTCATCCTGGTAACTGGAGAAGATTTCATTGCCTTCCAAATTTGTACATTGTTGATTCTGCAAAGTCAGGAAGTGAGATAATTATATAGAATACTCAACTTCTAATCTGATTCCATTGCACAGGTATTTATGTAACTGGTCCACTTAATATCTGGCCAATGGTAACTTGGGATTTCAATGGTGGGATGTTCAATAAGGTGAATGCTGTTAAATATCAAAAGCAGGTAGGATTTTCATCTTGGATTAAAGATGATGGGTATCTTAGAAGGCATCACTTTAGCCATAACGCATGGTGAGTTCTTGCGTGATTATATGTTTTTTCAGTTCATTTTGTATACAAGTGAGTTGAAGCATGAGCACAACAGCCAATCACATGCGACTTGTAGGTGCAGATTCTTGCACTGCCAAGAACCTCTGGGTTCGAGGATTCTGGTGCTGTATTTAAAGTCCATCCACGACTTCATTCACCATAAGGAAGCAGAATCACTGAAGTCTGCCACTCACTAATCATCACTCCCCATGGATCTTTGTCAAAAGTTGATAGAAACCTGCTCCATAGTTAAGCAGACCTTTACTGCCAAGGTCAGAAGGGAATTCCTCTTCCCAATTTGGCCTGAGTGAGATTGCAGTTCAGGTCAGCGGGTACTCAAGCTAGATAAGATTTGGGGCATAATCTGGTGAGTATATCATTGATAATAGAGTCATAGAGTTTTACAGCACAGAAAGTGGCCATGTTAAAACAGGATACCTCCAATCCAGCCAATTAATCAGTTTACTCTCAATCATCAGCAAAGTGATGGCTGTGGATGAAGACAGCACTAAGATGCAGCTTTGCTTAGCAATACCTGCTCCTTGATGCTCAGTTTGGTTTCAGCCAAGGCCACTCGGCTCCTGACCTTATTACAAACTTTGTCAAATTTGATCAAAAGAACTTGACTACTGAGGTCAAAAACAGAAATTGCTGGAAAAACTCAGCAGGTCTGGCACTTCTGTGGAGGGAAATCAGAGTTAACGTTTTGTAACGAACACTGAAGAAGGGACAGCGGATCTGAAATGTTAACTCTGATTTCTCTCCACAGAAGCTGCCAGACCTGTGCAGATTTCCAGCAATTTGTGTTTTTGTTTCTGATTTCCACAGTTCTTTCAGGTTTTTTTGAACTACTGAGGTGGTGTGACAGTCCTTGAAATCAAGGCACCATATGACTGAATACAACATCAAGGAGCCAGGGGTGATGTTATAGAGGTTTATAAAAAACATAAGGGGCATAGATAAGGTGAATAGCAAAGGTCTTTTCCCGAGGGTGGGGAAGTCAAAACTAGGGGGTGAAGGAAAATGATTTAAAAGGGACCCGAAGGGCAAACTTTTCACACAGAGGGTGGTTTGAGTGTGCCATATGAATTGATTGCTACTGTACCTGCATCTATGTTTAAAAGATGTTTAGATAGGTTCATGAATAGGAAAGGTTTAGAGGTATATGGGTCACATGCAGGCAAGTGAGACCTGTTTAGTTTGGGAAACTTGGTCGGCATGGATGCGTTAGACTGAAGGGTCTGTTTCCATGCTATATGACTTTATGATTCTATAATTGGGGTCAAACTCTCGAGTGATGGAGTCATATTTGCCATGAAGGAAGATGGTTGTGGTTGTTGGAGGTCAGTCATCTCAGCTGCAAAACATCTCTGCATGAAATCCTCAGGATAGTATGTCCTAGGCCCAACCATCTTCAGCTGCTTCATCAGTGATCTTCCCTCCATCATATGGTCAGAAGTGGCGATGTTTGCTAATGATTATACAAAGTTCAGCACCATTCACGACTCCTCAGACACTGAAGCAGTTCATGTTCGAATGCAGACAAACTTGGACAATATCCAGACTTGATTGATAAGTGACAAGTAATGTTCACACCACACAAGTGCCAGGTAATGACCATCACCAACAAGAGTGAACCTAACCATCGCCTCTTGATGTTCAATGGTATTGTCACTGCTGAATCTTGATGGTTACCACTGAACATAAAATGAACTGGGCCAGCCAGATATTACTACAAAAGCAGGTCAGAGGGTCGGAATTCTGCATCTGCTGACTCCCCAAAGCAAGACTACTACCTGCAACGCTCAAGTCAGGGATGTGTTGGAATACTCTCCTCTTGCCTGGATGCAGCTCCAACAACATTCACAAAGCTCAAAGCCATTCAGAACAGTGCAGCCCTCTTAACAGGCCACCATCTACAAATATTCACTCCCTTCACCACTGGTGCTCAGTCGCACCAGTGTGTACTATCTATAAGATACACTGCAGAAATTCATCAAAGATCCTCAGGCAACACCTTCCAAACCCACAACCACTTCCAAATAGAAGGACAAGGGCACCAGATACATGGGAAAACCACCACCTGCAAGTTCACCTCCAAACCACTCACCATCCTGACTTGGAAATATATTGCTTTTCGTTCACTGTTGCTGGGACAAAATCCGAGAATTCCTTCCCTAAGGGAATTGTGGGTAAACACCCAAGGACTGGAATTAAGATGGCAGCTCATTACCAATGTCTCTAGGAAAATCTGGATGAGTAATAAAAACTAGAGCAGCCAGCAACACTCATATCCTATGACCAAAAAGAAGACTGACCACGATCCTATTGAGTGGCAAAGCAAGCTCAAGGAGGCATGCAGCGTACCCTTGTTCCATGTTGATATGTTCAGTTTTGGCAGATCTCCCCATCATCAGAACGTTCCAACAAACACCAAGATGTAGAAAGGCTGGTGGTGAGAAGGGCACTAACCAGATGATGTTACATACGCGCCTGGGCTCTCCGTGCCAACATATTTTGCTCTCAAGATGCCATCTGACTGGAGCACACCTAAATGGAGGACACCTTTGCCCCAGACTGACTGGAGTACTCCCTCTTGAGAGATGGATTGAAACACCCACTTTTCCTGTACAGATTGGAACATCCCTTTCCCCAGGATAGATTGAAACCCCCTCCTTGCCTGGACATATTGGAGCAGCCCCACCGCCTGGATTGATCGAAGCACCCCTTTCTCCCAGTCTGATTGGAGCATTTCCTTTCCCTGGATTGAAATTTTTCATTCCTCCTTCCTCCTGTACAGATTGGAGTGTCCCTTTCTCCATGGACTGATTGGAGTATCCCCTCCCCTGGATTAATTGGAGCAACCCCTTCCCCCAGGCTGATTAAAGCATCTCACTCTCAATGGAATGATTGGAGCACCCCCTTTGCTAAGAATGATTGAAGCACCTCTTCGCTTGAACTGATTGAAACATCGCCTTCTCCTTTACAAACTGGAGCATCCCTCTCCTCTAGAACATAGAACATTACAGCGCAGTACAGGCCCTTCGGCCCTCGATGTTGCGCCGACCTGTGAAACCAATCTGAAGCCCATCTAACCTAAACTATTCCATTATCATCCATATGTTTATCCAATGACCATTTAAATGCCCTTGAAGTTGGCAAGTCTACCACTTTTGCAGACAGGGCATTCCACGCCCTTACTGCTCTCTGAGTAAAGAACCTACCTCTGACATCTGTTCTATATCTATCACCCCTCAATTTAAAGCTATGTCCCTTCGTGCTAGCCATCACCATCCGAGGAAAAAGGCTCTCACTGTCCACCCTATCTAATCCTCTGATCATCTTGTATGTCTCTACTAAGTCACCTCTTAACCTTCTTCTCTCTAACGAAAACAGCCTCAAGTCCCTCAGCCTTTCCTCATAAGACCTTCCCTCCATACCAGGCAACATCCTGGTAAATCTCCTCTGCACCCTTTCCAATGCATCCACATCCTTCCTATAATGTGGTGACCAGAACTGTACGCAATATTCCAAGTGCGGCCGCACCAGAGTTTTGTACAGCTGCAACATGACCTCATGGCTGCGAAACTCAATCCCTCTACCAATAAAACCTAACATACCATACGCCTTCTTAACAACGCTATCAACCTGGGTGGCAACTTTCAGTGATTTATGCACATGGACACCGAGATCTCTCTGCTCATCCACACGACCAAGAATCTTACCATTAGCCCAGTACTCTGTATTCCTGTTACTCCTTCCAAAATGAATCACCTCACACTTTTCCGCATTAAACTCCATTTGCCACCTCTCAGCCCAGCTCTGCAGCTTATCTATGTCCCTCTGTAACCTGCAACATCCTTCCGCACTATCCACAACTCCACCGACTTTGGTGTCATCTGCAAATTTACTAACCCATCCTTCTACGCCCTCATCCAGGTCATTTATAAAAATGACAAAAAGCAGTGGCCCCAAAACAGATCCTTGAGGTACATCACTAGTAACTGAACTCCAGGATGAACATTTCCCATCAACCACCACCCTCTGTCTTCTTACAGTTAGCCAATTTCTGATCCAAACCGTTAAATCACCCTCAATCCCATGCCTCCGTATTTTCTGCAATAGCCTACCATGGGGAACCTTATCAAATGCTTTACTGAAATCCAAATACACCACATCAACCGCTTTACCCTCATCTACCTGTTTGGTCACCTTCTCAAAGAACTCAATAAGGTTTGTGAGGCACAACCTACCCTTCACAAAACCGTGTTGACTATCCTGAATCAAATTATTCCTTTCTAGATGATTATAAATCCTATCTCTTACAATCCTTTCCAACACTTTACCCACAACCAAAGTAAGGCTCACTGGTCGAAAATTACCAGGGTTGTCTCTACTCCCCTTCTTGAACAAGGGGACAACATTTGCTAGTCTCCAGTCCTCGGGCACAATTGCTGAAGACAATGATGACATAAAGATCAAAGCCAAAGGCTCTGCAATCTCCTCTCTAGCTTCCCAGAGAATCCTAGGATAAATCCCATCCGGCCCAGGGGACTTATCTATTATCACACCTTCCAGAATTGCTAACACCTCCTCCTTATGAACCTCAATCCCGTCTAGTCTAATAGCTTGTATCTCAGTATTCTCCTCGACAACATTGTCTTTTTCCTGTGTGAATACTGACGAAAAATATTCATTTAGCGCCTCTCCTATCTCTTCGGACTCCACGTACAACTTCCCACTACTGTCCTTGACCGGCCCTAATCTTACTCTCGTCATTCTTTTATTCCTGACATACCTATAGAAAGCTTTAGGCTTTTCCTTGATCCTACCTGCTAAAGATTTCTCATGTCCCCTACTGCCTCTTCTTAGCTCTCTCTTTAGGTCCTTCCTGGCTAACTTGTAACTCTCAAGCGCCCTAACTGAGCCTTCACGCCTCATCTCTACATAAGCCTCCTTCTTCCTCTTGACAAGAGATTCAACTTATTTAGTAAGCCACAGTTCCCTCGCTCGACCACTTTCTCCCTGCCTGACAGGTACATACTTCTCAAGGACACGCAGTAGCTGTTCCTTGAACAAGCTCCACATTTCAATTGTGCCCAGCCCCTGCAGTTTCCTTCTCCATCCTATGCATCCTAAATCTTGCCTAATCGCCTCATAATTGCCTTTCCCCCAGCTATAACTCTTGCCCTGCGGTATATACCTATCCCTTTCCATCGCTAAAGTAAACGTAACCGAATTGTGGTCACTATCACCAAAGTGCTCACCTACCTCCAAATCTAACACCTGGCCTGGTTCATTACCCAGTACCAAATCCAATGTGGCCTCGCCTCTTGTTGGCCTATCTACATACTGTGTCAGGAAACCCTCCTGCACACATTGGACAAAAACTAACCCATCTAAAGTACTCCAACTATAGCTTTTCCAGTCAATATTTGGAAAGTTAAAGTCCCCCATAACAGCTACCCTGTTACTTTTGCTCCTATCCAGAATCATCTTTGCAATCTTTTCCTCTACATCTCTGGAGCTTTTCGGAGGCCTATAGAAAACTCCCAACAGGGTGACCTCTCCTTTCCTGGTTCTAATCTCAGCCCATACTACCTCAGTAGACGAGTCCTCATCAAACGTCCTTTCTGCCACCGTAATACTGTCCTTGACTAACAATGCCACACCTCCCCCTCTTTTACCACCTTCCCTGATCTTACTGAAACATCTAAATCCCGGAACCTGTAACAACCATTCCTGTCCCTGCTCTATCCATGTCTCCAAAATGGCCACAACATCGAAGTCCCAGGTACCAACCCATGCTGCAAGTTCACCCACCTTATTCCGAATGCTCCTGGCATTGAAGTAGACACACTTCTGGACTGACTGGAGAACCCTCTTCTGCTGTACAGACTGGAGCATCCTCTTCTCTCAGGCTGATTAGAGCACTCCTTTCTCCAGCATTGATTAGAGCATCCCACTCTCTCTGAGCTGATAGGAGCATTCCCCTTTCCCTGGACTGATTGGAGCACCCCCTTTTTCCAAATTGATTGGAGCATGACATGGAATATGATATTGCTGCAATCAACAAGACATGGTTGAACGAAGGACAGGGACTGGCAGCTCAACATTCCAAGGTATAGACGTTTCAGGCACGATAGGGTCACCTCGCTGATGGAAGGATGTTAATTTGTTGAAAGTAGTGCAGAGAAGGTTTACTAGACTCATACCTGGAATGAGTGGATTGCTTTATGAGGAATCCTGTATCCTTTTGAGTTTGGAAGAGTCGGAGCTGACTTAATTGAAACATATAAGAACCTGAGGGAACTTGACTGGGTTGATGTTGAAAGAATGTTTCCTCTTGTAGGAGAATCTAGAACTAAGGGGCACACATTTAAAGCACAGTTGAGGAAATATCTGTTCTCTTCTTCAAAAGTCAGTGGATGTGAAATCCTTGAATATTTTTAAGGCAGAGGTATTAAGGACTCTTGGCTACCAAGGAATGAGAGATTATCATGGATGTGCAGGAATTGGAGTTGAGGTCAAAATCAGATCAGCCATGATCCATTGAATGGCAAAGTAGCCTCAAAGTACACTGTTCATAAGTTTGCATTTGGCAGAATGTCTCATCACCAAACTTTCCAACAAGTACCAAGATGCAGTGAGGCTCGTTATGGGAAAGGCACAAACCAGCAGATCCTCTATGTAAGCCTGGACTCTTTGCACCAACACTCAGTCCCCTCAAGGTGCCTGCAGTAGGTAAGAGACAGTTGTACATCTCCTTCTGGAATGGGCCTTTGCAAAGAAAGTCTGGGGAGAGATGAATGGTTTTTGTTGAGGCTTGTCCTCAGCAGCTCCATGATACCAGGCCTCTATGCTGAATGGGCTTTTCCCTGGGATTCACACAGAGACAAACATCAAAAGTGCCTGGAGTACCCTGATAAAAGGCGCTCCTTGGTCTGCCTGAAATCTGTTGATTCTCCACTGCACTACTTCTCTTTGACTGAAAGTTGTACTTGACAGAAAGCTGCAGACTGGTACATTCCCAGGTTCAAGACTACTTGCTGAGGGACGCAGTAAAGCATGGGACAGCTGCCACCAAGGCACAATGGAAAGGAAAGATCCAAGGCATTACTGCCTTGATATGCCAATCACATTGTATTTGAAACATTAACCTTGTTTCTCTCCTCAGCAGATGCTGCCAGACCTGGTGACTCTTTCCTGCAATTTCTGTTTTTATTAGTCGGACAAGGGTAATCATCAAACTGTTGGAGTCGGAGAGAGAGAGAAAGAATCACAGGCAAAAAGGCTTACAGAGAAAGAGAAAGATACTCAGAGGGAGAAAAAGAGATTCACAGAGAGACAGAGAGATTTACAGAGAGAGGCTCACAGAGAGAGAGGGAGAGTCAGAGACAGGGAGAAACAGAGAATCAGATGGAGAGTTAGAGACTTACATAGAGAGATAGAGATTCTGATAGAGCGAGACACAGAGAGAGAAAGAGACACACAGGGAGAGAGATGCAGAGAGAGCGAGAGAGAGACAGAGAGAGACAGAGAGACCCACAGAGAGACTCAGAGAGAGTGAAAGAGACTTACAGAGAGAGAGAGAGACTTAGAGAGCAAGAGATGCACACAGAGAGTGAGAGACTCAGAGACAGGGGGACTCTGAGGGAGAGAGAGACTCACAGACAGCGGGTGAGGGAGAGGGAGACTCACAAAGAAAGGGAGAGAGACTCAGAGAGACAGATAGATCAGAGGGAGAGACTCATGCATAAAGAGAATATGAGAAACTCAGAGATATAGAGAGACTTACAGAGAGACAACGAGAGAGACAGAGAGAGAGGCAGAATCACAGAGGGGGGACAGTGAGACTTACAGAGACAGATTCAGAGAGACCCACATGGACAGAGACTTAGAGAGAGACTTACACAAAAGGAGACTCACAGGGAGAGAGAGAGAGAGAGACAGAGAGAATGAGAGACTCAGACAGAGAGACTCACGGAGGAAGAGACTCACTGAGAGAAACTCAGAGAGATAAAGAGAGCGCGGGACACTCAAAGAGTCTCACAGAGACACTGAGGGAGAGAGAGAGACAGAGAATGACTCACAAAGAGAGAGAAACCTACAGAGAGGGAGAGACTCATAGAGAGAGATAGAAACTTACAGAGAGAGACTCACTGAGAGAGACAGAGAATGACTCACTGTGAGAGGGACACTCACAGAGAGTGACTCAGAGAAAGAGAGAGACATAAAGAGAGACATAATCTGTCCCCTGGATTAATTAGAGCAACCCCTTCCCCCGGGCTGATTAAAGCATCTCACTCTCAATGGACTGATTGGGGCATCCTCTTCTCTAAGAACGACTGAAGCACCTCTTCGCCTGGACTGATTGAAACACCACCTTCTCCTTTACAAATCGGAGCATTCCCCTCCTCTGGACTGATTGGAGCATCCCCTCTCCCTGGACTGACTGGAGAACCTACTTCTACTGTACAGACTGGAGCATCCTCTTCTCTCAGGCTGATTAGAGCACTCCTTTCTCCGGCATTGATTAGAGCATCCTGCTCTCTCTGAGCTGATAGGAGCATTCCCCTCTCCCTGGACTGATTGGAACATCGCCCTTCCCTGCACTGACTGGAGCACCCCCTTTTTCCAAATTGATTGGAGCATGATATGGAATATGATATTGTTGCAATCACCAAGACATGGTTGAACAAAGGACAGGGACTGGCAGCTCAACATTCCAAGGTATAGACGTTTCAGGCACGATAGGGTCACCACGCTGATGGAGAAAGAGACTCACTGAGAGAAACTCAGAGAGATAAAGACAGCGCGAGACACTCAAAGAGTCTCACAGAGACACTGAGGGAGAGAGAGAGACAGAGAATGACTCACAAAGAGAGAGAAACCTACAGAGAGAGACTCACTGAGAGAGACAGAGAATGACTCATAGTGAGAGGGACACTCACAGAGAGTGACTCAGAGAAAGAGAGAGACATAAAGAGTCACTGAGAGAGACTCACAGAGAAAAGGAGAGACAAAGACACCACAGAGAGAGACAGAAAGAGGGAGAGAGAGACACTCACAGAGAGAACGACAGAGACTCACAGAGAGAGAGAGAGAGAGACTCACAGAGAAAGAAAGAGTGTAGTGATTGTAACGAGGTCAGCCAGGTGGACCTCACAGAATATGAGTTCCTTAATTGGGGATGTTAGCCTGGTTCAATCAGGGAGTCCTGGCTGACAGATATAAACAGGAGTGTCAGGGGTTCTGTTCACTCTAGGAGCTGGCTCTAAGCTAGCACGTGCTATGTACATGCAAATAAAGGGTAACTTGGTGACAGGATATCGGCCTTTGTGGAATTATTTCAGAGAGACTCACAGAGAGACAGAGAGAGACCGACAGGGAAAGTCATGTGGAATGTCATTAATTGCATAAGAGGTCATTTTCCTCATTGAGTCTGTGTTGGATTCTATTATAGCATTCCAGTTAGGCCCATTCCTCTGCTCTGTCCCTGTAGTCCTGCAAAATTATTTCCTTCAAGTGCTCATCCAATTTCCTTCTGATATTCTGATTTTCTTCTTTCCTTCCCTCCTCTCTCATCCAGAATTGGAAAAGTTCATCGATTTTGCTTCCGATTTCCACCCTGTTCTCACTTTCACCTGATCTATCTTTGACCCCTCCCTTCTCTTCTCCCAACATCTCTGTTCCCATTTCTGGGGATAAACTGGCCACTAATATCCACTATAAATCCACCGACTCCCACAGCTATCTGGACTACACATCCTCACACCCTGCTTCCTGTAAAGACTCTATTCCATTCTCTCAGTTCCTCCGTCTCCATCGCATCTGTTACGATGAAGCCAACTTTGACAAGGGACCCTCCGAAAGGTTCACCTTCTTCTCAACCAAGGATTCCCCAGCACTGTTGTCGACAGGACCCTCAACCGGGTCTGACCCATCTCCCGCATTCCACCCTCACCCCCTGTCTTCCCTCCCACAACAGCAGTAGAGTTCCCCTTATCCTTACCTACTGTCTCATCAGTATCCACATCCAGAAGATCATCAGCCACTATTTCCACCACCCCCAGTGAGATGTCATCACCAGACATGTATGCCCTCCCCTACCTTATCTGCTTTTTGTATGTACCGTTCCTTCCAGGACACTCTGGTCCACTTTTCCTTCACTCCCAACAACTCCCGCAGCCCCATGGCACCTTCCCCTGCAATCACTGAAGGTGTAACACCTGCCCATTTACCTCTTCCCTCATGAGTATCCAAAGGCCTAAACACACCTTCCAGGTGAAGCAGCACTTTACCCACACTTCCCATAATCTACTCTACTCCATTCACTGCTCACGATGTCATTTCCTCTACATTGGAGATATGAAGCTCAGACTGGGTGACCACTTCACAAAACATCTATGTTCTGCTGCGCTTCCAGTTGCCTGCCACTTTAACAGTCTACCCTGTTCCCTGGCCAACATCTCTGTCTCAGACTTGCTCAATTTCGAGCGCAATAATTTTAGGGTCTGAACTTCCATGTCCTAGCTGCCTACCCCACACACCAGGTCTTGTTATCGCATAACCTGCCATTACACACTACCTATTGTTAGGCACTAACAGTCTCCATTAACAGCTATACACCCTCATAGCTAGATTGTTATCAACTCCTTTGTCTGTCCAACTGTTCTTCTTTCTCTTTGGGCTCTATCCCCACCTATTGTTTACTCCATACTCCCTCCCCCGACCCTAACTTCTGCATATAAACCAACATTTTCCTAACTACCATCAATTCTGAGGAAGGGTCACCGGAGCCGAAACGTTAACATCTATGTTCTGCTGAGCTTCCAGTTGCCTGCCACTTTAACACTCCACCCTGTTCCCTGGCCAACAGCTCCGTCTCAGACTTGCTGCAGTGTTCCAACAAAGCTCAGTGCAAGCTGGAAGAACAATACCTCATTTTCCACTTGGGGGACCCTGCAGCCTTCTGGACTCAATATCGAGTGCAATAATTTTAGGGTCTGAACTCTTCCATGTCCTAGCCGCCTACCCCACACACCAGGTCTTGTTATCGCATAACCTGTCATTACACACTACCTGTTGTTAGGCACTAACAGTCTGGTCTAGGCCCGAAACGTCAGCCTTTCTGCTCCTATGATGCTGCTTGGCCTGCTGTGTTCATCCAGCTCTGCACCTTGTTGTCTCGGATTCTCCAGCATCTGCAGTTCCTACTATCTCTGATTCCATTAACAGCTATACACCCTCTTCACAGATGCTGCCAGACCTGCTGAGCTTTTCCAACAACTTCTATTTTTGTTCCTTCTGATATCATTCATCGTCTATGCTTCCACTGCATCATGGAAACTTCAGGTTCTTTCAACTTGCTACATAGAAAAAAGGTGGTCCTCAACCCACCCACACCCACCATCCCCCCCCACCCCACCCCACTGCATCAGAGTCCAAAATCCTATGTATCCATTGTCAAGTTTCTTCAAACAATATTTATTTACACTATACACATGAGGATTTTGCAATAGTTGTCTCTTTCCTAAGCTATTCCAGTTCTAACCTTCTCTCATGTGACTACTGAGGCGCATACCGCTAGTGCTCATCTACATGTCTCTTAAACCTAATCTCCACATCTTCTTCAGATAATCACAAGATGAGACCATTTTTTAACAAAAGGCTGGATGGAAATTGACATGTCTACGACCAACAACTAGCAGTTTTCAGTTGATTCAAGCCATTTTCCAAGCTTATAAAAATGCTATAAAGGGACTGGGGCTGTTAACAAATCAAGAATGATAACTGCTGACCAACATTTTTGATAAGAGAACCCCAGAGTCTACAATTAAGAATCCTTAACCCGAAGTGACCTGGCCACTGCCTCAGTGTGCATAATATAAATCTTCTCTGGGTGTTTTAAGTACAGATTAGTTTGAGACCTTAGACTACTACAATGTTTCAGTAGTACTCTGTACTTTTAAAGTTTAACATTGTGTGGTATAGTTAATTAGTTGTGTACTTTGTATTCTTGTATAGTTAGTACATATAATGATCAGCAATAAAGTTAGACTGAGTTGAAATCACATCTTCGACTCATTTGTCTAGTCATGCTTATTGTCTTTAAAACAAGGGCTTATATGGCAACAAGTACATTCTCAGTTTCCAAGATATTTTCTGAAAGTATTTTCTTAACATTGACTGAAAAGATATATCTGAAAGAATTTCAATCCCACCATCTCCCCTCAAAATCTGGTGTTCACTGACTTCATCTTGGGGAACACTACCACCTGCAAGTTCTCCTCCAGGCAATTCACCATCCTGACTTAGAAATATATGATCATTCCTTCAATATCACTGGGTCAAAATCTTGGAATTCCCTCCCCAAGGGCATTGTGGGTACAGTATACAGACTGCAGAAGTTCAAGAAGGCAGCTCACCACCACCTTCTCAAGTGCAGCTAGGGACGGTCAATAAGTGCTGGCTAGCCAGCGACACCCGTGTTCAAGGAGTGAATTGAAAAAAGAATTCAACCTTTGGAATGGTCACTCGGTATTTACTGACCTTATTGTTTAAAGTACTGAAAAAGGGTGATGGTTTGTAAGTTAATCCTCATTCATACTTTTAGCAACTGACTTGGGTGGAATAGGTTTAGTATTATCATCCCAAACTTTATGATACTGAAAGGAACAATTGTCTCTGGGTGATTGCAGGAGGAACAAGACTGGCCGGTATGTACAGACAGGATGCTTAGATTTTTCTCTTGGATAGAATTTGATTGGACTCATGAGTACACTTTCTCAACATCATCTGTGGAAAAGGTTATTTGGAAATGAAACATAGTTGAAGATAAATCATTGAATATGAGCTGATGAGTATCATTGTTCCTTTTCCTGTGCAGCACAATGATAGTTTGGGGTTCTTGTGCCATATTCTTGCATTTATATCAGATTGAAGCATCTCGGTGAATGCAGAGTATTGGATCAATCCTTCAAAAGACTCACATATGAATGTGAATTTTGGGCGAATTTCTCTCCAAATATTGTTCAAACACAGTCCAAACACTGAAAGATTTGCTGTTACAACTATGCCTGTGCTTGCGGCTAATCATTCAAGAAACTACTGTTGAGGGTAAATCACCACAAACTACTTTTAATTCAGCTACTTATTAAGAAATCTCGCAGTCAATCAAACTTTGTTGCATGTAGCAAGGAAAATAGCACGTCAAGTAAGCAAGTTAAGCCTCACAACTCAACTTGGCTGTTATTCAGTTAATATTGGAATTTAGCTAGGATTCCAAACAACCTTCGGTGTCATTCACAGACTTGCTGGCCATGCTTCCCGTGTTCTTATCCAAAATGTTTATATGGAAGGCAATCAACATTGGGCCCTGCGCCAACCCTTGTAGTACGTTGCTGGTTGCAGGCCTGTGGTCTGGGTGGCAGCCCTCTGTTTCTACTGCCTTTTGTTTCCACTGTCTGGCCAATTTTGCGCCTGGTTAGTTGGTTGTCACTGGACCCCATGTGGTATGGCCTTGCTGGCTAGTCTGCCATGCAGTGCCTTGTCGAAGGCCTTGGTGGGTTCTGTGTGAATGGAGTATGCTGCACTACCCTCATCTACCTTCTTCATCGCCTCTTCAATCAGGCTTGTAAGGCATCATTTCCTGTTTGAAGGGCTGTGGTGGGTGTAACTGGTTGGTACTTTCCTTTCCAGATATACGTGGTTCCTATCTCTTGAAGTCCTCTCCAGCAGCTTTTCCCCCCCATTGACATTGGGCCTGCTGGTCTGTGGTTCCCAAACTCTTCCTTGCAGCCTTTCTTGGATGGTGTCATGCCATTGACTACCCTCCGGTCTTCCGGTCCCTCACCCTTGATGATGGTGCATGTATCTCCGTTAGGGGCCACACTAAACAACTGGTGGTACAGTGGAGAATGGCATCTAAAAGTACAATGAGATCTTAATCAACTGGGCCAGTCGATTGAGGAATGGCAGATGGAGTTTAATTCAGATAAATGAGAGGTGTTACATTTTGGTAAAACAAAGCAAGACAGGACTTACAGAAACAGGCCCTTTGGCCCAACAAGTCCACACTGACCCTCAGAGCATCCCACCCAGATCCATTCCCCATAACCCACCTAATCTGGACATTCCTGAACACTATGGGCAATTTTGCATGGCCAATCCACCTAGCCTGCACATCTTTGGACTGTGGGAGGAAACCGGAGTACCTGGAGGAAACCCACACAGGCATGGGGAGAATGTGCAAACTCCACACAGTCAGTCACCTGAGGGTGGAAGTGAACCCAGGTCCCTGGTGCTGTGAAGCAGCAGTGCTAACCACTGAGCCACCACGTAGGGTCTTGGGGAGTGTTGTCACAGGTAGACAGGGTGGTGAAGAAGGTGTTTTACATGCTTGGCGTCAACAGTCAGTGCACTATGTACAGGATTTGGGATGACAGGTTATAACTGGACTAGACTTTGATGAGGCCATATTTATAGGACTGCATACAATTCTGGTCACCCTGTTATAGGAAGGATGTTATTAAACTGGAAAGGGTGCAAGAAAGATTTACAAGAATGTTACCAAGACTGGAAAGTTTGAGTTATACAGAGAGGCTGGATAGGCTCAGGCTTCTTTCTCTGGAGCATAGGAGGCTGAGGGGCGACTTTACAGAAGTATATAATATTATGACGGGCGTAAATAAGGTGAATAGTCAAGGTCTTTTCCCCAGATAAGGGGAGTCCAGAAGGAACCTGAGGGGCAACTTTTTCACACAAACGGTGGTGCATATGTGGAAGAAGCTGCCAGATAAAATGGAGGCTGGGAAAGTAGAATATGTCATGGGCTTCAGAATTGCTGACACATCTTCCTACACATGTAGTGTTCATACTGTGAGATTTCATCAGGCTTAGTTTGGATAATGACAATTTGGAGGTCATTGTTATCATTGAGGGTACATTTGAGGGTATCGGTATTTTCATTACTCATTTGGCAGCCACATGTAGTGCTTCTTCATGATTATTGGAAACAATCATCAAGGAATTATTTTGATTTCACAAGATGTAAGTGGGTTGATTGATATCTTTAGCATTGTAGGTGAGTGTTGCTACAAATTTGCCTTTAACCGGATGAGTTTTACCTCCAAGACCCTGGATGGCTGTTTGCAATACAATGTTGAGCCATTCTACAGTGCCAGCAATGTTCCCACTCCCTTTAATTTTATTTTCAGTTCTGCAGACCTCCGAGGTTTGAAATTAGGATTCGATGCTGGGAAGGGCACTGGCATACCTGAGTGCCCTGACTTTCAAGGTCAAAAATCCTGATCTAGATTACTGACTTCTATAGAGTTAATAATTCCCACTTGACTGAGAAACTGTCATTTCGTCACACACCAAAACAGATGGCAGAAGGGTGAGCGTGGGGACCCGATATCGACTGCTACATCAGCGGAGGCCAGTGGTGGCTTTTGTCTTGAGGCGGTGTCGGCCCAGCATCCGAGGAATACTTCCTTCACGGCACTAGCAATTAAATTGGTCCTTGAGCAGCTTCTGTCGAGTTTAGCGGTCCAGGATTCCAGCGTTTGCTTTCAGCCCGGTATTCCAGCGGTCCAGCCTGGCGGTCTTGCAGCCATACTTCCTTTTCCTGAACGCAGGAGCCGGAATTTGAACTAAGATGGACTTCGCCTTAATTTTTAATTTTTTTTCTTATCAATGTTGTCTGTTATTAATTTAGCGCCGTGGTATGGCGACTTAAACAATTTTTATTGTAAAAAAATACAAGTGACTATAAATGATTTTTCTATTCTAAAACAGAATAATTATGCGTCGAAGTTTGACGCTGTGCTTTATGCTCCATAGCCTTACCATCATGTACCATGAAATAATAAGTGTCGTTTTAAGTTACTAAGATACCTAATCAGAGTTTAATCAATAGCTAATGAATCGTATGCGAAGGTAATGAAACAACAGTTTTCTTCACAGCCACGGATAAAGCTTACTCACCAGGTCAAGAAGACAACAGATGTTCTTCCAGCCGACTGCTGTTTAACAGTGATATAAAAACAAACTGCAGATGCTGGCAATCTGAAAAAGAACAGAAGAAACTGGAAATCCTCAGTATATCAGGCATGATCTGTGGAAAGAGAAACAGAGTTAATATTTCGGGTCTGTAATCTTTTATCAGAATGCTCCAATGAAAGATTATTGACTGGAAATGTTAATTCTGTTTCTCTCCACATTTGCTGAATATTCTCAGTATTTCACTTCAAACGTCTTCCTGCACTTGATATATTGACAGTCCAGACTCACTTCTCTTCCAAAAGGTTAAAAAAAAGTTCTGCCTATGGCTGTAAAACCAGTGATGTGGATAGTGCCGCTACAACTTTAACGACCCCCATCCCTTCTGTACAACTCTCTATCCTCCTGCAGCTTCCTCTCCTACGCATCTCACCTCCTGTGCCTCTCTCGCCTGTGGACATGTTAATCCGCCACAGCACACCATGCTGCCATGAACGATGATGGACTTACTCTTCTGATGTACTTTCTGATGCATCTAATGTACCTCCCATCCTTGTCAATTTCAAACTATGAAAGGTTTAATGAAACTGAACCCACACAAGATCATTGCAAATGTCTACTACAGGGAACTGAGATGGCAATAGCAATTAGAGAGGTTTAATTCAGAGAGAGTGCTGTAGAAGATCACATATTTTTCCTTTTTCAAACTATGAACTGAATTTGGAAGTTGGATTACTGTAAACCTGAAATAGCAGGAATATTTTGCAAGTTAAAAAATATAGGATTGTGCAGCCTATACTTTTAGCTGTGCAAGCCAATGATGCTTTTTGAAGAAGTGAAAGAGATCAGTTGAACTGAATGCCACCAAGTATCTTTGAGTTACGAAAATTTTGATTCATTGAGTTGCAGTTTGTTAAAAAGCTATAAATGCAAGGGCAGCTAGAGACATCTAGAGCATACGAACTAAAAGAATCTATCTCTCCCTTTCTCCATCTTAGAAAATAGAGTGAAGAAGCAACATAGGTTAAAATAAAGACCTCTAACAAAAGACCTAGGTCCACTGTATCAACTATCAAACTGAAGAACTATCACTTTACAGATAGCAACATGTCATCAGTGCTAAAAATCAAGAGCAACTGTATGAGAAAATCTATCTCTGAAATGTGGACTTCTAGTCTTCAGAATTTTGCACACTCTATATCCTGATTCCACCATAACATGTGCCAAACCATCTTTTTTGTCTATCTTAATTGTGAATGAATGTGTATATATTTTGGGATTCTAAACAGGTATTGTTTACGTTGCATGATGGATGACAATAAATAGTTATTTTCCGTTTGTCTGTTAATGTTGAAACTGGCATGAATTCCTTTTGTTGAGAATAGCAGTGAGTCAGGCAAATTTGTCATCTTGGAGGACCATTTGGAATTTTATATATTTTGTAATGGATTGTGGAAAAGTCAGGCACAATTATCAGTGCACCCTTCCCAGAAAGGTTATAAGAATGATTTTTATGGATATGATTTCCTGGAGAGCATGCATCAATGATGAAACGGGTGACAGGTGCAGTAAAAAAAAAATACAGGCTGGTATTGTGGGAATCCCCTGTGTGCATCCTGTTTTGCAACTAGTGTACAGTTCTGAATATTGATGAGAATACTAGTTCATCTGGGGAGTGTAGGCACAGCCAAATCCATGGCATCATAGGTGGCTTAGTTATAGAGGTATGCATAAAGAAGATTGCAACAGCAATTGTGATTGGAGTTAGGGGAGCAGAGTTGTGTTTCAGTGGATGTAACCTTGAATCAAAGATAATGTATTTACCTTCCCTGTGCAGCAACCTCACTGAATGGCTGCAGAGCACCCCAAGGTGGGAGGGAGAACAGCCAGCAATCGTGGTCCACAGTAACATTAACAAAATCAGCAGAAAGGGGGATGTGGTATGTGGTATGCCTGAGTGAATATAGAAGCAAGTTGGTAAAGCAGATCAATGTGTGGCTAGAAAGATGGAGCAAGTGAGAGGGTTTTTGATTCCTGGGACATTGAGAGCATTGCTGGGAGAGATGGGCATGTATTGGCTCGATAGGAAACACTTACATTCAATTAGGACTGAGGTCCACATGGGATGATTTGCTAGTGCTAATAGAGGTTTTCAGCTAACTTAGCACAGGGAGGCAATGGCCTAGCGGCATTATCACTAGACTATTAATCCAGAGACCCAGGTAATGTTCAGGGGATAACAAGGTGTAGAGCTGGATGAACACAGCAGGCTAAGCAGCATCAGAGGAGCAGGAAGGCTGACGTTTCGGGCCGAGACCCTTCTACAGAAATGTTCAGAGGACCTGGGTTTGAATCTCACAATAGCAGATGGTGAAATTTGAACTCAATGAAAATCTGAAATTAAAAATCTAATGATGACCGTGAAGTCATTATCAGGACAGACCAGAGGTAGTAGGAACTGCAGATGCTGGAGAATCTGAGACAACAAGGTGCAGAGCTGGATGAACACAGCAGGCCAAGCAGCATCATAGGAGCAGAAAGGCTGACGTTTCGGGCCTA
>NC_063339.1:81562775-81602797 GCF_021869965.1 Rhincodon typus
TAGGCCCGAAACGTCAGCCTTTCTGCTCCTATGATGCTGCTTGGCCTACTGTGTTCATCCAGCTCTGCACCTTGTTATCAGGACAGACCAATCTGGTTCACTAACAGCCTTTAGGGAAGGAAATCTGCTTGTCCTACTTATGACTCCAGACTCACAGCAAACAATGAGGGATAGGCAATGAATGCTGGTCCAGTCACCAATGTCCACATACAGTGAATGAATAAAGAAATTATTGTAGACTGAATCTGTTGTAGGGACAGGAATAGACTGTCAAGCCTGGTCCATCATTCAATGTTGACAGAACTTCAATGCCTATCACTATCCCCATAACATTTATGACATTAGTAATCAGAAATCAAATTTTACCTCTGAGTAAAAAAAAATTCTCCTTATCTCAGTCCTAAGTAGCATCTCCCTTTTTAAAAATTGTTTCCCCTAGTTAGATTCCCAAAACAGGGGAAAATCTTAACAGCATTTGAATGAGGTCACCCCTCATTCTCAAACATGCTTAGTTTGCCCAATCTCTCTCCTGTCATCCTGGGAACAAGTCTGGTGAAACCTTTGTTATGTTTCCTCTATGCTCCAGGTGCTTCGGTTTCCTCCCTCAGTCCAAAGATATGCAGGTTAAGTGGATTGGCCATGCTAAATTGCCCATAGTGTGCCGGGATGTGCAGGGTAGGTGGACTGGCCATGGGAAATATAGAGATAGGGTAAGCAGTGGGTCTGAATGGGATGCTTTTTGGAGGGTGGGTGTGGACTTGATGCTGAAGCTTTTGTAGGTAGTTCAAGTCCCTCAGCATGTTCAGGATCACCACCTTCACATCCCTAATGTTAATTTTGTAGAACTTGTTATTTCATTTAGGGTAATTCTTTGCATAATGATATTTTGAGTTTCATCGAATACATCTGTTCACTGTACCCAGGGCATTCTATTACTTTTAAAATAGTTATGGAGAAGGACATAACTGGTCCACAGGTTCAAGTTTTAAACTGGGGTAAGGCGAATTTTAATGGAATTAGACAGTAGCTTACAGGGGTAGATTGGAGTAATTTGTTTGCAGGCAAAGGGAATTCTGGCAAGTGAGAGGCCTTTAAAAGTGTGATAGCTGGAGTTCAAGATCTATATGTTCCTGTGAGGGTGAAGTGCAAGTTTGGCAGGAGTAGGGAACCCTGGATGACAAGAGATATTGAGGCTTTGACCAGAAACAAAGGAGTAGGCATGGCTCAGGGACAGGCAGCTGGGATCAAGGGAATCCCTGGAGGTATATGGGGAAACAGAAGTTTACTGAAGAAGGAAATCAGGAAGGCAAAAATGGGGCACGAGATAGCTTTGGCTGAGAAGATTAGGTGAATCCAAAAACATTATTTATATACTAAGGAAAAAGAATAACTAGACAGAGAATAGGACCCCTCAAGGACCAAAGTGGACATGTATGTGTGGAACTGCAGGAGATGGGCGAGTGCCTCAATGAATATTTTTCCTCTGTGAGGTTGTTGACTTGCTCGCTGAGCTGGCTTGTTTCCATTCAGATGTTTTGTCACCATGCTAGGTAACATTATCAGTGAGGCCTCCAATGAAGCGATGTTGTTTGACTCGGCTTAGAATTTATACCATCTCGTCCGTTATGGTGAGTAGTGTCCTTTCCAATTTTGATCTGTATGGGTTTGAATATGGGGTCCAATTCTATATGTTTGTTGATTGCATTATGGGTTGAGAACCATGCCTCTAGGAATTCTTGTGCATGTCTATGTTTGGTTTGGGCTATTATAGTTACATTGTCCCAGTTAAACTGATGGCCTTCATCGTCCGAGTATACTGATATTAAGGAAAGTTCATTGTGTTGTTTTGCTGCTAGCTGATGTTCTTGTATTCTGATGGCTAGTTTCCTTCCTGTCTGTCTGATGTAATATTTGTGGCAGTTGTTGCATGGTATTTTGTAAACCATGTTGGTTCTGCATATTGTGGGAATGGGGTCTTTAACCCTTGTGAGTGTTTGTTGTAGAGTGGCTGTGTGCTTGTGTGCTAGCATGATTCCTTGTGGTCTTAGGAGTTTCATTGTCAGTTCTGATATATTCTTGATGTATGGCAGTGCGGCCAGTGTGTTAGGGCATACTGTGTCCTCTTGTTGTTGTCTGTTTAGTAGGCATGAAGAAGTTGTAGGGATATCCATTCATATCGAAGATTTTGTATAGGTGCTCTTCCTGTTTCCTGCATAGTTCTGGAGTGTTGCAGTGAGTCATTACCCATTTAAATAGTGTCCTAATGCAGCTTTGTTTGTGTACGTTGGGGTAGTTGCTGTGGAAGTTGAGGATTTGATCAGTGTGGGTTTCTTTTTTGTATACAGATGTTTGGAACATCCCGTCAGTCATACACTCAACTCTGATGTCCAGAAACGGAAGCTGATTGTTGTTTTTTCTTCTCTTGTGAACTTTATCCCTGCGAATACGTTGTTGATGAGGAGGTGGATCTCTTCTAGTTTGTTGCACTTGATAATGACAAATGTGTCAACTACGCACTGGATCCACAGATCAGGTTGAATGTGGGGGAGTGTGGTTTGTTTAGTCTTTGCATAACTGCTTCTGTGATGAGTCCTGAGATGGGTGACCCCATGGGTGTGCCATTGATCTGTTTGTACACTTGACCATTAAAGATGAAGTGTGTGGTGAGGTAAACGTCTAGTAATTTGAGTACATTATAATTGCTGATGGAGCTGCTGGTCTGTGTTGCTACTTCCTCAAACAATGTGGCCAGTGTTTCTTTGGCTAATGTGATGTCGATTGGCGTGACTAAAGCTGTGACATCAAAGGATACCATAATTTTGTCGTCGCTGATTTTTATGTTCTTGAGGATATTGGTGATCCATCGACTAGGTGTTTCAATCTCTGTTGTAGGTCCTTGGCCAGTTTGTGTGAAGGTATGCCCGGTAGAGAAACAATTGGTCTGAGGAGGATGTCTGGTTTGTGTACTTTAGGAAGTCCGTAGAAGCAGGGGGTGTTTGTGTCTTCTGGTTTTATTCTCATGTAGTCTGTCTTAATTATCTGTCCTGCATCCTCTTGATCCTATTACCTAGCTGTGGTGTTGGGTCTATCGCCACCTGTTGGTAAGTGTTCATATCTGCAAGCAATGCCTGTGCTTTCTTAACATAGACCGGTTTATTCATAATGACAGTCATGCACCCTTTGTCCACTTGGAGGATTATAATGTTGGTGTCTTTCTTGAGTTTATCTAGTGCTTTTCTCTCTGAAGGCCATCAGTTTAACTGGGACAACATAACTATAATAGCCCAAACCAAACATAGACATGCACGGGAATTCCAAGAGGCATGGTTCTCAACCTTAATGCAATCAACAAACATATAGAATTGGACCCCATGTACAAACCCACACAGATCAAAAGCAGAAATGACACTACTCACCATAATGGACTAGACAGTATAAATTCCAAGCAGAGTAGAACAACATCGCTTCATCAGAGGCCTCACTGATGATGTCACCTGGTGATGAAACGGCTGCACAAAAACAAGCCAACAACCTCATCCACAACTCGAATTACAAATCTTTGCTAAAACTTAAAATTTTTCCACTGTGTTTATCGTGGATTGTGTTTATCGTGGAAAAAGACATGGAGGCTTGCGAACTTGGGGATGTTAGTGGCGATATCTTGGGCACAGTCCATATCGCAGTAGAGGGGGTGTTGGAAGTATTAGAATGTACGAAGGTGGATAAATCTCTTGATCCTGATCAGATATATCCAAGAATCCTGCAAGAGGCTAGAGAAGAAATTGCGGGGGCCTTTGCTGATATATTTGCATCATCATTAGCCATGGGTGAGGTCCCAGAAGACTGGAGCGTAGCAAATGTTGTGCCCTTATTCAAGAGGCACTGCAAAGAAAAACCTGGGAATTATAGACCAGTAAACTTAACACCTGTGGTAGGTAAGTTACTCGAGAAGATTCTGAGGGATACGATATACACGCATTTAAAAAGACAGGGTTTGATTATGAGTAGTCAGCATGGCTTCATGCGTGGGAGATCATGCCTCACAAATTTGTTAGAATTCCTTGAAGGGACCAGGAAGGTTGATGAGGGCAGCATGGTAGACGTAGTTTACATGGATTTCAGTAAGGCCTTTGATAAGGTTCCACATGGTAGGCATGGAATCCAGGGAGAGTTGGCAAATTGGATACACAATTCGTTTGATGGTAGGAAGCAGAGAGTAATAGTGGAAGGATGCTTGTCGGACTGGAAGCCTGTGACTAGTGGTGTGCCTCAGGGGTCAGTGTTTGGCCCATTGTTGTTTGTTACTACATCAATGATTTGGATGAGAATGTAGAAGGTATGATTAGTAACTTTGCGGATGACACTAAAAAAGGCAGTATTGTGGACAATGAGGAATGTTATTAGAAATTGCAGCAGGATCTTGATCAGCTGGGGAAGTGGGCCGAGAAATGAATAATGAAATATAGGTAAGTGTGAGGTGTCGCATTTTGGAAAGTCAAATCCAGGTAGGAGTTTCAAGGTGAATGGTGGGGCCTTACCGAGTGTAGTGGAACAAAGGGACCTTGGAGTTCAGGTGCATGGTTCTCTGAAAGTGGAGTCACAGGTAGACTCTATTCCAGAGTTTCCTTCTTCTGTTATAGCTCAACAAATCCTGTTGTCTGCTATAATTGCCAAAGGTATGTTGTCTTCACTGCTTACAAGATTTCCCTTTCATGCTGATGCTTTTGTCCTCCAATAAATAATCTCACATTGCTGCTATATCCTCCATTCTTCATGTCATTGCTGAATGTTCCATGTGAGCCATGAAGGCTGCTGAGAGTGTGTTTTCTTCCCAGGACATCTTTCCAAAAGTGTTTATTGTTTTGAAAATTTAGCTCCAGTTAATAGTGGAACTGTATCCAGTCCATTCACCAATTTAGCAGAATTGAAGAATTTAAAGGCAAGAGTTAGGAATCTCCACATTGAATTTTTTCAGTTGTGAGTATAGTCTGTTAAATCCATTACATATTCTTCTCCAGAAGAACTATCCAACTTTTAAATATAGTAAAACCTGACCTTTCTCTGTTTGCATTTAACTAGTCATCTTTTTATGCAAGTAATGTCAGTACATGTTAATAGATTATTTAAAGCTTCCAAATTACCAACTTCTCAGCCTCTGATTCTGAGAATACTCTGTACCTTCAAGCAAGAAGTGATGATACCTTGTTATTCTTTGGTAAGAATATAACACACGTTATATCCTTGTTCCAGTCTTACACTGACCCCCTCCCATAACTCTTTTCTCAGTACATGACTTTTGGCACCGCTTCATACTCCCGTCTGGATCTTGAAAAATTTATCCATTTTGCCTCTAATTTCCACCCCTCAATAACTTTCAAATGGTCCATAGAACAGTACAGGCCCTTCGGCCCACAATGTTGTGCCAAACTTTTACCCCAATCCTAAGGTCTATCTAACCTCCACCCCTACCTTATAATATCTTCAAATCCATCTCCAACACTTCCCTTCCTTTCCTTGACCTCACCATTTCAGGGAATAAATTTTGGTGGCTCAGTGGTTAGCACTGCAGCCCTCACAGTGCAAGGGACCCGGGTTCGATTCCACCCTTGGGTGACTGCCTGTGTGGAGTTTGCACGTTCTCCCCGTGTCTGCGTGGGTTTCCTCCGGGTACTCTGGTTTCGTCCCACAGTCCAAAAATGTGCAGGGTTTGATTATGAGTAGTCAGCATGGCTTCATGCGTGGGAGATCCTGCCTCACAAATTTGTTAGAATTCCTTGAAGGGACCAGGAAGGTTGATGAGGGCAGCATGGTAGACGTAGTTTACATGGATTTCAGTAAGGCCTTTGATAAGGTTCCACATGGTAGGCACGGAATCCAGGGAGAGTTGGCAAATTGGATACATAATTCGTTTGATGGTAGGAAGCAGAGAGTAATAGTGGAAGGATGCTTGTCGGACTGGAAGCCTGTGACTAGTGGTGTGCCTCAGGGGTCAGTGTTTGGCCCATTGTTGTTTGTTACTACATCTAGGTGGATTGGCCATGCTAAATTGTCCATAGTGTTCAGGGATGTGTAGCTTAGGTGGGTTATGGGGGATGGGTCTGGGTGGGATGCAGTGAGGGTCAGTGTGGACTTGTTGGGCCAAAGGGCCTGTTTCCACATTGTAGAGATTCTATTAAAAAAACTGTCCACTGCCATCCACTATAAAGCCACTGACTCCCATAGCTACCTTCACTATAGCTCTTCCCATCTCATGTCCTGCAAGGATTCCACCCCATTTTCCCAGTTCCTTTGCCTATATTGTATCTGTTCAGATGATGCCATCTTCCAAAGCAGCACTGCTGATAAAGCTTCCTTCTTCCACAACCGTGGTTTCCCACCCACTATGGTTGACAGGGTCCTCAACTGCATCTGAGCTATCAACCATGCTTCTGCCCTTGCCACTTCCCATCACTCACAACAGCGTGATTAGGTTCTCCTTGTCCTCACTTTTCATCCCACCAACCTCCACATGCAAATAATCATTCTCTACCATTTCAGACAACTCCAGAAGAACTCCACCACCAAACATATCTTCTGCTCACTCCCCGCCCACATTTTGAAGGTCTGCTCCCTCCAGGACACACTAGTCCATTCCTCGATGGCCACCAACCTTCCCCTTTTCATGGCACCTTCCCTTTTAACTGAAGAAGGTGTAAGACCTGCCCCCTCACTTCCTCCCTGCTCACCATCAAAAGGCCTAAACCGTCTTTGCAGGTGAAGCAGCATCTCACTTGTACATTCTGCAATCTGGTTGATTGCATTCACTACACCCAATGTGGCCTACTCTACATTGGAGAAACCAAATCCAGACTGGGTAACCACATTGACCCCAACCTTCCATAGCTGGCCATTTTAATACAGCATCCTGCTCACGTACACACTTGTTTGCCCTCGGCATGCTGTAGTGCTCCAGCAAATCACAGCGCAAACTGGAGGAACAACATCTCATCGTCAGGCTAGGCACTTTACAACCTTCTGGACTTAATATTGTGTTCAATACATTCAGGTTGTTAAACCACTCCCATAGTGTTCAGGGATGCGTAGATTAGGTGGGTTGTAAGGGGATGGGTCTGGATGGGATGCTGTGAGGGTCGGTGTGGACTTGTTGGGCCAAAGGTCCTGTTTCCATACTGTAGGGATTCTATGATTCTATGCGTAGTTAGGGACGAAAATACATTGCCTAAAAGTGTAGTTGTGGCAGGCTGAACTGAGGCATTCAAGAGCATATTGATTGCTCGTTTCAAGAAAATCAATGTACAGGATAATGCGAAAAGACAGGAGATTGGCACTAAATTAAAATGTTTAGAGAGCTGGCGCAAACATGCAGCAGGAGGCCATTTATACAATCTATAAGTATTTGGGACACACTGCCTATACCTAGCATCACACAGAACTAAAATTCATATACCACAATACTGATTTGAGAACAACTTTTTGGCTTGACAGTGTTACGGACCAGACCAGACCCCCACAAAAATATTTTAAGAAGGTACACTAGACACTAACTTTTTCTTATTTTAAAGACAAATGTAACAATTCTGTGATTCTGTGAAACTGAAGAAGTGAAGGAACAGCAACAGCTAAAACAGTTGACATAGTTTGCAGAACATCAAGGGTGACTGAAACAGTGGGGATGTAGATTATTGAGGTTATTTCAGGAGGTGTAAGAAACATCAAAAGTAAAGGGCATCAACAAGGTCAGCTTATGAAAAAGTGAGGAGAAGGACACCGATGCTGAGGAACATTGAGAAGGTGATGAACAGCAAGGACAAGAACAATGACAGACATTGAGGATGTCAGTCAAGGAGGCTCAAGGGACAATGTGAAGGAGATGAATAAGGACCATGAGGAACATCAAGGAGATTGATCTCGTAGGGTTTTGGAACAGAGACAGCAAGGGCACCAAGGAAATTTGTCATGGACAGTAAGCAAGCTATAAATAAAATATATGTGCATACTAGCAAGCGCCTGCATTTGTAGTTGTGTAATTTCCAATCCGTCCAGTGATAAACTGGGGGTGGGAGGGAGGCAGAGTTTTGATGCTGACATGGATAATTTGAGTCATAGAACATAGAACAGAACAGCACAGGATCAGGCCCTTCAGCCCACCATGTCTGTGGCGATTATGATGCTATTCTAAACTTATCCTATCTGCCTGGTCCATATCCCTCTATTCTCTGCCTATTCATCTGTCTGTCTAAATGCCTCTTAAACATTGCTATCATATCTGATTCTACCACCTCCTTTGGCAGCGTGATCCAGACACCCATCACCCTCTGTGTAAGAAACTTCCTTCACACATTTCCTTTAAACTTGCCCAGTCTCACCTTAAACATATGCCCTTTGTACTTGACATTTGGATTCTGGGTAATCCAAGATGGAGGACAGTAAAAATTTGTGACTGTAAGAGCTGCTCCTTTTATGAGGTATTTTCAGTGTTGGAGTTGATTTCCTCAAATTCTAGGAGCAGTAATTACTGTTTTATAAGCTGTTGCACTGCCGTGGAACTTTGGGAAAAAAAGAGATCAAAACAATGACACTTTAAAAAGGAGGGAGAGAAAGACAAAGCTGTGACCATATGAGAAGTAAAACAAATGGAGAAGTAAACCTGCATAACTGTCTGACCCAACAGTGAACCTGCACAGCTGACTGCCTCTGCTGTTTGCTTTCAAGTATCGCTGGACATAGGATTTCATCTGAGAAAAATAAACAAACAGTGTAATTCACACTGACCTTGGAGAAACCTGTGTGTGGGAGCTCACAACAGGGAGCAGCTAAGTAGCTAGTTTTTAAAAGTGTAACCTTACCGGTTTTTGGTAAATCTACAACAGTGAGTTGAGTGGGTTCTTTTTTGATTATATGTTTTTATTGAGATCTCATTGATTAAATTCTTGATTAAACTTTAAAAATATAAAACATGGGTACTAAGTTAGCCTGGAGCAATGTTTTTAGAGTAGTAAGACTGGGCTATTTTCTGGGTCTGTAGACAGGTAAGATAAAAAGAATGATGTGTTCTTCCTGTTGGTTTTGGGGGATGAGGGAGAGTCTCTGTGTTACTTATGATTATGTCTGCAGGAAGTGTGTTTGCTTGTGAATCCTACTGGATCATATGGATCGATTGGAGCAGCAGTTAGAGGCAATAAGGAATTTTGGCGGGGGGGAGGTGACTGATAGGAGTTGCAAAAAGGGAAAATAAAATGCAGATACAGTAAGGAAGATGAGTTACCTCCAGGAAAGGTAGGAGGGGTAGGCAGGTAGTGCAGAAGTCTCCAGTGGCTATCCCTACCTCAAACAAGTATGCTGTTTTGGAAAATATAGGGGGCAATGCACTGTCACGGAATGTAGCACACTCAGCCAGGTTTCTGGTTCTACGGTAATGAGGCGTACAGCAGGTTCCAAACAATGGATTGTGATAGGAGACTGTCTAGTTGGATGCACAAGCTGATGTTGAAACTGCATTTATTTCAATGCAAGAGGCCTGACAAGTAAGGCAGATGAACTCAGGGCATGGGTGGTAACATGGGACTGGGATATCATAGTGATTACAAGACATCGCTCAGAGATGGACAGGTCTGGCAGCTTAATGTTCCAGCGTATAGATGCTATAGGAAGGATAGAAAGGGGGGGGGGGGGGGGTTTTGCAAGACAGGAGGGGGAATGGCATTTTTGATTAGGGACAACATTATGGCCATACCTAGGGAAGACATTGCTGGGAATTTGTCCGGTAGAGTTATTTGGGTGGAACTGAGATATAAGAAAGAGAGGATCACCTTAATGAGATTGTACTATAGACCCCCCAATAATCAGTGGGAAATTGAGAAGCAAATTTGGAAGGAGACCTAGTTATCTGTGAGAATAATAGTGTGGTTATGGTAGGGGATTTTAACTTTCCAAACATAGACTAGGACTACCATAATGTTAAGGGCTTGGATGAAGAGTAATTTGTTAAGTGTATACAGGACATGTTCTGATTCAGTATGTGGGTGTATTTACTAGTGAAGTTGAAAATTTGACCTACTCTTGGGAAACAAGGCAAGTGACTGAGGTGTCAGCAGGGAAACACTTTGAGGCCTGTGGCTATTGTTTTAAAATAATGATGGAAGAAGATAGACCAGATCTAAAAGTTAAAGTTCTAAATTGCAGGAAGGCCAATTTTGATGGTATTAGGCAAGAACTTTCAAAAGTTGATTGGGGACAGATGTTCACAGGTAAAGGGATGGCTGGAAAATGGGAAGGCTTCAAAAATGAGATAATGACAGTACAGAGACAGTATAAAAGAACAAAGAAAATTACAACACAGGAACAGGGCCAAAGGGCCAAGTCTTCAACAACATGCTGCCCGTCACAACTAAAACCCCCTACCTTCCAGGGACCGTATTCTATTCCCATCCTATTCATGTATTTGTCAAGACACCTTTTTAAAAGTCACTGTCGTATCTGCTTCCACTACCTCCCCCGGAAGCGAGTTCCAGGCACCCACCACACTCTTAAAAAAACTTGCCTCGTACATCACCTTTAAACCTTGCCCCTTGCACCTTAAACCTATGCCCCCTAGTAACTGACTCTTCCACCCTGGGAAAAAGCTTCTGACTGTCCATGCACTTCATAATCTTGTAAACCTCTGTCAGGTCGCCCCTCAACCTCCGTCGTTCCAGTGAGAACAACCCAAGTTTCTCCAACCTCTCCTCATTGTTAATGCCCTCCACACCAGGCAACATCCTGGTAAATCTTTTCTGTATCCTCTCCAAAGGCACCAGACTTGGTGGTGACCAGACTTGAACACCATATTCCAAATGCGGCCTAACTAAGGTTCTATAAAGCTGCCTGTTAGGGTGAAGGGCAATGCTGGATGACTAGAGAAATTGAAGTTTTGGTCAAGTATAAGAAGGAAGCATATGTCAGGTATAGACAGCAGGGATTAAGTGAATCCCAGAAGAGTATAAAGGCAATAGGAGTATACTTATGAGGGAAATCAGGAGGACAAAAAGGGGACATGAGCTAACTTTGGCAAATAAGATTAAGGAGAATCCAAAGGGATTCTACAAATACATTAAGGACAAAAGAGTAACAAGGGAGAGAATAGGGCCCCTTAATGGTCAGCAAGGCCGTCTTTGTATGGAACTGTAGGAGATGGGAGAGATACTAAATGAGTATTTTGGATAAGTGTTTACAGTGAAAGATATGGAAGATAGTGAATGCATTTTGTCATTCATACAAATGATTTGGATGTGAACATAGGAAGTAAGTTTGCAGATGACACCAAAATTGGAGGTGTAGTGAATGGCAAAGAAGGTTACCTCAGAGTACAGTGGGACCTTAATCAGTTGGGCCAATGGACTGAGGAGTAACAGATGAGTTTAATTTAGTGAGGTGCTGCATTTTGGAAAGGTAAATCAGTGCAGGACTTACACACTTAATGGTAAAGTCCTGGGGAGTGTTGCCGAACAAAGAGACCTTGGAGTACAGGTGCATAGTTTCTGGAAAGTGGAGTCCCAGGTATACAGGCTAGTGAGGAAGGTGTTTAGTATGTTTGCCTTTATTGCATCGAGTATAGGAGTTGGGACGTCATGTTGCAGCTGTACAAGACATTGGTTAGTCAACTTTTGGAATACTGTATGCAGTTCTGGTCTCCCTGCTATTGGAAGGATGTTGTGAAACTTGAAAGGGTTCAGAAAAGATTTACAAAGTCATTGCCAGGGTTGGATGGTTTGAGCTGAATGGGTTGGGGATATTTTCCTGACACGTCAGAGGTTGAGGGGTGACCTCATAGAGATTTATAAAATCATCAGAGGTATGGATAAGGTCAATAGCCAAGGTATTTTTTCTGGAGTGGTGGTCCAAAACCAGATAGCTCTCTGAACTCTTGATGCAGGGCCTCATCCCTAAATCTACCTATACCATTGGTGCCAATTTGTACCACAACCTTTGTCACCCTCCCCTCAGGAGGTCCTGCAACTGCTCAGTGATATCTTTGACAGAAATGCCTGTCTGTTCCTCTAACTAGTGAATTCCCTATCACTATCACGCCTGCTTTCTTCTTTCTCCCCTCCTGCAGAGTCAGGCTGCTTGTGGTGGCAGAATCCTGGCTCTGACTCTACTCCCTTGAGGTGCTAATAGGCTTCTCAGCTTCCAGAATATGACCAATTTGTGAGTGAGACCACAGGAACTCCTGCACTACCCACCTGTTTCTACTTCACTGCTTGGTGGTCACCCATTCCCTTCTTTCTCCCAGTCTCTTGGGCTGTGATGTAACCACCTCTCTAATTATGCTAGTCACGTACCTCTCAGCCTTGTGGATGTCCACAGCATCTGCAGCCGCAGATTGAGTTCCAAAATCTAGCCCTCAAATTTGTGAAGTTTAGGGACACTTCCTGCAAATGTGGTCATTTGGGATGCTTGTAGAGTCCATGACTTCACACAAATGACAGGTCACACATTCTACTTGGCTGACTTGTGCTGCCATGACTTAAAACTTGAAGTTACTTAAGTTCACTTGCTAACTTTTCTAATTATTTAATTGTACTGATACTCCCTTTAGTTTAACTTAAGTCTCCTTCTCCTTTTCCCAGAATTTTACTTATCTCAGTTAATCTCTTTATAATCTCTGAGGTGAGCTCCTGCCCCCACTAAATTTTGAAGTAGCCATTCCACTCCACAGAAGCCTCTTATCAAATACTCTCTGCCTCAACTGTTTCAGAAACTGCTTTAAACCAGACTGATTGATTTATCTGATTCAGTTATTTATTGTGACATGTACCTAAGTACAGTGAAAAGCTTTTTTTATAATTGTTTATGTTTAGGCAGATCATAGTAAGCAAGGATACACACATCATAGGGTGAAAAATACTTGGACAGAGGCATACAGGTTACATCGCACAGGACATGCGCTGGGAAAAGTCAACATTAACAAGATCAGCATTATTTGAAGTTAGAAAGTCCATTCAGCGGTCTAATAATGGCAGGGAAGAAGCTATTCTTGAACCTGCTGGTGCGTGTTCAAGCTTCTCTATCTTCTGCCCAATGGAAGAAGTGTAGGAGAGCATTGCCGGGGTGAGGTGGGTCTTTGATGATGTTGGCAGCCTTTCTGTGACAACGAGCTGTGTAAATGGAGTCCATGGATGGAATGTTGGCTCCCATGATGCTCAGGACTGTGCACACAACCTTCTGTAGTTTCTTACAGTCCTGGGCAGAGCAGTTGCTATACTAGGCCATTATGCACCCGGACTGTATGCTTTCAATGGTGCATCTGTAAAAGTTGGTGAGGGACCTTGTGGACATGCCAAATTTCCTGAGCTGTCTGAGGAAGAAGAGGTGCTTTCAAGCCTTCTTGACCGTCACATCTATGTGGGAAGCCCAGGACAGGTTGTTGGTTATTGTCACTCCTAAGAACTAGACGCTCTCCACCCTCTCAACATCAGCTCCGTTGATGTAGATGGGTGATGTGTTCTCCTCCTTTCCTTCTGAAGTCAATGATCAGTTCTTTTGCTGATGTTGAGAGAGGTTGTTCTCATTGCATCATGTCACCAAGCCCTCCAATTCCTTTCTGAATTTTGCCTCATTTTGTCTGTTGTTTACTATCCGTCCTACCTCTGTGATACTGTCAGCAAACACGTACATGGAGTTCATTTGGAATTTGGCAACACAGTGGTGGGTGTACAGGGAGTACAGTAGGTAGCTGAGAATGCGTCCTTGAGGGGCTCTGGTGTTAAGTGTTATTGTGGAGGAGGTGCAGTTGTGTATTTTCACTGATTGCAGTCTGTGTCAGAAAGCTGAGGATCCAGTTGCAGAGGGCAGGCCTGAGACCTAGGTCTCGGAATTTTGAGATCAGTCTTGAGGGGATAATGGTGTCAAAGGCGGAGCGGTAGTTGATGAGCAGGAGTCTGACATAGATTTAATTGTTGTTCAGATGTTCCAGGGACGAGTGCATTGCTAGAGGAATGGCATCTGCTGTGGACCTGTTACATCGGTAGGCAAACTGTAGAAGATCAAGGTAGGCTGGGATGCTCACGTTGATGTGGGCCATGACCAGGCTTTTGAAGCACTCCATGATTATGGAGGTCAGAACCACCTGGCAGTAGTCATTAAGGCATGTTGCATGTGCTTTCTTAGGTACTGGGATTATGGTGGTCTTCTTGAAGCAGGTGGGGACTTCAGCTTGCAGGAGGGAGACATTAAAGATGTTGATGAATACCTCCACCAGTTGGTCCACACAGGATCTAAGTGCTCGGCCAGGGACTCCATCCAGGCCTGTCGCTTTCCTTTGGTTGACTCCTCAGAAGACTGATCTGGTCTCTGCAGCGGTGACAGTGGGCACAGGTGCGTCCTGGGCTGTTGGGCAGGTGACATCACGCCGCTGGCATTCTGCTCGAACAGAGTATAAGAAACATTGAGCGCATCAGGGAGGAATGTGTCTTTGTCTGCTATCTTGTTCTGCTTAATTTTGTATTCCATAATCTTGTTTAGGCCTTGCCGTAGGTGGTGTGACTCTGTACGGTTGGTTTGGGCTTCTAACTTGGTCTGGGAGTGCCTCTTGGCATCCCTGATGGTTTTATGGAGGTCATATCTGGTTTTTCGGTCTATGTCTGAGTCATCCAACTTGAATGCTGCATGCCTGGTCTTCAGTAGGAAATGGATTTCCTAGTTCATCCAAGGTTTCTGCGTGGGAAACACCTAGATTGACTTCTTTGGTACACAGTACCCGTGCATTTGCTAATGAAGTCCATGATGGTGATAGCACATTTGTCTAGATTTTCTGCTGAATACAGTCCAATCTACCAATTCCAAGCAGTCCCGGAAACAGTGCTCTGTTGCCTCGGACTGGCATTGTATTTCTTTTTGTAAAGGATTCTTCTGTTTCAGCTGCTACTTGACTTTCCAAAGTGTGGGTGGGGGATGGAGCGGTAGGTGTCTTTGATGGTTGTGTAACTGTGGTCCAAGATGTTTGGTCCTCTAGTAGGGCAGGAGACATGTTGGTGGTGCTTTGGCAGCACCCTCTTGAGATTGATTTGGTTGATGTCACCAGCCACAATGAATAAGGCCTCAGGCAATTTTGTCACCAGAGTGTTTGTGGCATGTAAATTTCATCTAGGGCATTCTTCACATCCGCATGGGGTGATCTGTAGACTGTTGTTAGGATGGCAGAGGTGAAGTCTCGCCACAGATAGTAAGGGTGGCATTTTACTGTAAGGTATTCTAGGTCCAGGGAGCAATGGCTTGCCAGGGCTGCTACATCCAAGCACCAGGTGGTGTTGATTAGGAAGCAAACCCCATCACCCTTACCCGAGGATGCCATTCAGTCCATGCAATGTCTGGACAACGCGTCAGCTTGGAAGGCACAGTCAGGATTGGCAGGAGTGAACCACGTCTCTGTGAAACAGAACATAGAGCAATCTCTTAGTT
Organism: Rhincodon typus; assembly: GCF_021869965.1. Lineage (NCBI taxonomy): Eukaryota > Metazoa > Chordata > Chondrichthyes > Orectolobiformes > Rhincodontidae > Rhincodon > Rhincodon typus. Next base: position 81,578,214 of record NC_063339.1, read on the forward strand.
CCCTCTGGTAGGTAAGTCTAGATCTGAGTTCATCCATTTTGTTTTCAATACCCTGGATATTTGCTAGGAGTATGGTGGGGAGGGGGTCTTGAAACCACATTATTTCAACTTCACCTTCAAGCCAGCATGTTTTCCCTGTTTTCTTGTAAGTTTCCTGCTTCTGGACGGACCCAGGAGTCTGTGGTACGATTCTGCTGCTCCTGCAGGTAAGTGAGTCGTGTCCAGTTGGGCTGGGCCTCCCCCAGACAGGAGGCTGCGTGGTTGTAGTTTGGGCCTGGGCTGAACTGGTCTTCACAGGGATGGGTCACAGCGGTGGAATTTTCGTTCCTGGACAGTTCCCGGGTGTTGGTGGAGCAGGCCGATTCCATTCCGGGTCAGGGTCGGATTACTGTAGGGTCAGGGGTCAGATAATGGCTCTGGGTTTCCTTATGGGTCCTGCAATAAAGTGGTAGATCTGCCCTGGGTCTGTGAGTCCAGCATTGATAGTATTTGGGTCTGGACAACCTTAGGATCCTCAAAGGAGCTCACAAGGAGTCGCATGGTGATGGCGCTATCTTGAGGAAATGTTAGCCATAATTTCCTGGCTTAGTAGGTCTGCCTTGGTAGAAAGTGCTTGATCAGAACAAATTTTCACCCCAGGGGAGTTGGATTGTGGTGGGATGCAGTTGGGCAGACCACACTGGATGAATCCACAGGAGCTGCTGAATGCCTACGCAGGCTACTACTTTTGTTACCCTGTACACAAGTGAAAGAAAACAGGCAGCGTAACAACCCACAGGAAAGAGGTTACTGATAATGCAGAAGATGAAAACTTCAGGAAGAGTTTGACAAGAGATTAAAGAATATACGTGGCTCAGCGATTTACTGGCAGCAGTGGTTAATGGCATGTTCCTTGCCAAATTCTTTAGATAGACCCATCAGAGATGGAATTCAGCGCTGAGTAACTCACCTCTGATACCTATTCACCACCTACAAGGCAAAAATCAGGAGTGTGATTGAATACTTCCCACTTCTTTGGGCAAGTACATCTGCAACAACACTCAAGCAGTTCAACACCACCCAGGACAAAGCAGCTTGTTTGACTGGTACCCCAGGCATCACCTTCAATATGCACTCACTCCACGACTTCAAAGAGATAGCAGTGTGTACAATCAACAGGATGCACTCCAGAAATTCACCAGAACTCCTTCAGCAGCACGTTCCAAATCTGTCACCATTACCATCTAGATGGACAAGGGCAGCAGACATACGGGAGCACCATCACCTGCAAATTTTACCTCCAAACCACTCAAGGAAATACATCACTATTCTTTCATTGTTGCTGTCAGAATACTGGAACTCCCTCCTTCATGGTGTAATAAATTGCAATGATTCAGGAAGGCAATTCACCATCACTTTGTCAAGGGCATTTAGGAATGGGCAATTTGAGAGTGCTGGGAATGGTGTGGGGGGAGGGTAGGTGGGTTGGAGAACTCATTTATGAAGCACACTGCAAATACAAAATACACTGAAAATATGAAACTCTGTAAAACCAATTATTAGCTGTCAAGGAAGTCTTTTTAAATTGCATTCTGTGTACAATAATTTAATGGGTATGAGCTATAAGGAGAGGCTAGAAAAAATTCCAGTTGTTTTCTCTTGAGAGGCGGAGGCTGAAGGGAGACTTCATAGAAGTCTATAAAATTACATGATGCATAGATCTGATTGATGGTCAGAATCCTTTTTCCAGAGTTGAAATGTCTAATACTAGGGGGCATGCATTTAAGGCCAGAGGGGGAAAGTGCAAAAAGTTCGTGAAAGCGCAAGTTTCTTTTACACGGATGTGGTAGCAGGCTGGAACACACTGCCAAGAGTGGTGGTGGAGGCAGATACAATAAGGACATTTAAGGGACTTTTAGGTAAGCACATGAATATGCAAGGATAGGCAGAAGGGATTAGTTTCATTTGGTATCATATTCAGCACAACATCATGGGCTGTAGGGCCCGTTCCTGTGCTGTACAGTTCCATGTTCTATGTTCTAAATACAAAATTTGATAACTCTGGGATGCAGTGATCTAGTAATTCATAGTCCCAGTCTAACTCTCTGACAACTTGTGTTCAATCACTATGGCACCTGGTGGAATTTAAGAAGTTCATTAAATAAATCTGGAATTGAAAGTTAATCTCAGTAATGGTGTCCATAACATCTATTACTGGCTGTCCTAAAACCCTATCAGGTTCAGCAATGGCCTTTTGGGGAAGAAATTTTCCATTCTTACCTCATCTGACCTTCATATGGCTCCAGGGCCACAGTAATGCAGTTGATTCTTAATTTCCCTCTGAAATGGGAGACACTCAGTTATAGAGTCATACAGCATGGAAAGAGACGCTTTGGTCCAACTTGTCCATGCCGATCAGATATCCTAAATAAATCTAGTCCCATTTGCCAGCATTTGACACATATCCCTCTAAACCCCTCCTATTTGTGTACCCACCCAGACATGTTTTAAATGTTGTAATTGTACCAGCCTCCACCACTTCCTCTGGCAGTTCATTTCATACGCGTACCAGCCTCTGCGTGAAAAAGTTGCTCCTTAGGTCCCTTTCAAATTTTTCCCCTCTCACCTTAAATGTCTGCCGTCTAGTTTTGGACTCCCCAACCTGGGGAAAAAACCTTGTCTATTTACCCTATCCATGCCCATCATGATTTTATAAACTTCTATAACATCACCCCTCAGCCTCTGATGCTCCAGGGAAAATAGCTCCAGCCTATTCAGCCTCTCCCTATAGCTCAAACCCTTCAACCCTAGCAACATTCTTGTTCAAAGGCAATTTGGGATGGTCAGCAAGTACTGGCCTTGCTAGTGACATCCCAGGAAAGAGTAAATAAAATCAAACGTCAGTTTTCTTCAAAATGCACTATGTTGAATTTGAAACTAGAACTTTACTTTTACGGCATGCTTATAACCAGTGAAACAATTCTGAAGAATCAGCTACATGATCTACATCCATTCTTCAAGGCAGCTTGACTTCGGAGGTTAGGTAATGAGGAGAGATGATGAGAGAGAAATGATACCTGTTTTCTCTATAATTTAGAAGGTTAAGGGTGATCTGATCAAAGTCTTCAAGACATTAACAGAAAAAACTATTTTCACTGGTTGGAGATTCTAGACTACAGGGTAAACTCTAAAAATTAGGGTCTGGCTGTTCAGACAGATGCTAGGAAGCACTTCAACACTTAAAAAGTAGATGATGTTTGGAACTCTCTTCCACATTGGCAGTTGATGCTAGATCAGTTGTTAATTTAAAATCTGAGATAGATACATTTTTGTTAAGCAAATTTATTAAGGGATATGGACAAAAGGCAGGTATATGGAGGTGGGTCACAGATCAGCCACGATTGCATTTAATGACGGAACAGGCCCGAAGGGTTGAATAGCCTACTCCAGTTCCTATGTTGCACTGATGGAGAACACCACACCTTCGATCTGCAAACCAGATAATTCCATATAAACAGATAGTCCCACAGGAAAAGTAAGGTTAGGTTTGTGGTGGAATGAAGTGCATAAGGCAGGCAAGTACAAGACTGTCTGAAAACTTGCATTTGGTTTGATGAGCTTTATTCATAGATTTATGGTTGAAAATTCATTCAGCAGCATGGTCAACGTTATTGACTAAGGATCTACATGTACGAACGTTAGTACTTATAGTGCCATCCAACTAGTGAAATATGTGCTCACACCAGAGGATACTTCTAGTTTGAAGTAACTCACAATATGGCAAAAGAACAGTGATTCTGTCAGTTGCAAGCTGATGAATGGTATGTGAGAGGCCCACAAGACATATGCTAAGGGTCATAGAGGAAAGCGCTGGAAATCACATGCCAAAAGCTAGCTGATAGTTGCCTTTAAGAAAGCTAGGAAGGTTGTGAGTCAGCTCTGCATTCATTATCATAGAGTCCCTATAGTGTGGGGACAGGCCATTCAGCCCACTGAGTCACCAAAGAGCATCCCACCCAGACCCAGCCCCCATCCTATATTTTCCATGGCTAACACATCTAACCTACACATCCCTGAACGCTATAGGGCACGTTTAGCATGGCCAATCCACCTAATTTGCACATCTTTGGACTGTGGGAGGAAACCGGAGCACCATGAGGAAACTGACACAGACACGGGGAAAATGTGTAAACTCCACACAGACAATCATCGGAGGGTGGAATTGAACCCTGGTCCCCGACACTGTGAGACAGCAGTGCGAACCACTGAGCCACAGTGCCCACCCCTTGCTATTAGCCGACAGGAAATTCTTTACAACCAATTAGTAAAGCTTTAGCACAGATTTGTGCTCAAGTCAGAGATCCTCATCAACAAACAGAAAAATGCTGGAGAAACTCAGCAGATCTTGCAGTATCTGTGGAGAGAGAAAAACAGTGTTAACATTTTAAGACCAATATGACTCTTCTCAGAATAGAAGGTATTTTAACCTTTAGACAGAGGTGGAGGGGTGAAGGGAACAGGCAGTGTAGATCATCTAGGAGGCAATGGCCTAAAGGTACTGTCACAAGTGTATTAATCCACAGACTCAGGTTAAAGTTCTAGGAACCTGGGTCTGAATCTCTGCCATGGCAGATGGTGGCATCTGAATCCAATAAAAATCTAGAACTAAGTGTCTAAAGATGACCATGAAACTGTCGATTATTGTTTTCAAGAAAAGCCCATCTAATTTACTAATGTCCTTTAGGGAAGGGAACTGCCATCCTTATCTGGGTTGGCCTTACACATGACTCCACACCCACGCACAGCAATGCTGTTGACTCTTAACTGTCCTCTGCACAACTGGCAATAAATGAGGATCCACATCCTGTGAATGAATAAAAAAATGCAAAAGAAAAAGGAGCTAAAGTAATGGTGGAAGGGGAAAAATTATAAAAATGGTTTAAATTAAGATGTGAATGGGAAAGAATTTTTGATACAAAGTGCAAAGTTAGCAAGACACAAACAGTTATGGGGGTGTGGGTTAGGTAGGGGTGACAGGATGAGAATGTAAGCAAATATTGAGGGCAGATATAAAGCAGTTAGTTCCTGAAATTATTACAATGTTGAGACCTCTAGGCTGTAGAGCACCAAAGCAGAAAATGAGGTGTTGTTCCTCCATCATTCTTACTTACCATTCCAGTAGTCTCCACATTCTTTGAATGTAGAGTCTCTACCATTTCCACCAACTCTACAAGATGCCACCGCCAACTACATCTTTCTCTCCCTTTCACTGTCAGCATTCTGGAGAGACAATTCCCTGCATGATATCTTAGTCCACTCCTCCATCACTTGTAATAATTCGTCATTTCTGTGTGGCACCTTCCATGCAACTTCAGAAGGCGTAACATTTGTCTCCTCACTCCTCATGAAGCTTAACACCATCTAGGAGAAAGGAACCTGCTTGCTTGACACATCTACAAACATTCACTCTCTCTACCACCAATGCTCAGTAGTGGCACTGTGTACCTACAAGTCACATGGCAGAACTTCACCAAGGTTTGCACCTTCTAAACCCATGACCACTATCATCTAGAAGGGCATATATATGGGAACACCACCATCTGCAAGTTCTCCTCCAAGCCACTCATTATCCTGACTTGGAAATATATTGCCATACCTTCAGTATCCTCAATCAAAATCGAGGAAGTCCCTCACTAACAGCATTGTGGATGTACCTAAACCAAATGTACTGCAGTTTAAGTAGACATTTTACCACCACCTTCTCAAGGTCACGAGAGATGGGCAATAAATGCTGCCCCAGTCTGTGAAGTCCATATCCTATGATTAATTAACTAAACCCCATTGGAAACAGAATTCCTGACACAGAAACATCTCTATTATCACTCTCTGCTTTCTGCTTCTCACACAACTTTGCATCCAATGTGTCACTTTGTTTTGTATCTTATGGGCTCTTTTTTTTAAACCAGTCTGCCACAAGAGGCCTTATCGAAAGCCTTGCAAAACTTCATGTAGACTACATCAAATGTTCATCAATATTTCTGTTCACTTCCCCAAACAATTCAATCAAATTTGCCAAACATTACTTTCCCTTAAAAAAAATCTTGCGCTGACTATCCCTGATTAGTCCATGTCTCTCCAAATTCAGATATATTCTGTCTTTCAGAATTCCCTATAATAAAATCCCCAGTATCAAGGTCAGACTGCCTGGTTGCAATTTCCTAGTATGTCCCTGCCTCTCTTTTTTAATAATGAGACACCTTTAGCAGTCCTTTGACACCTCACCTATGGCCAGAGAGAATTAAAAAAAAAGTACTGCCAAGGGCCCTGATATACCTTCTCTTTGGATACCTGGGTTATAACTTATCTGGTCCTGTGGATTTCTCCACTTTAAAGGCTGCTATACCCCTAGTACCTCCCATATCCCTCTGTTCATTTCTTCTGATGTTTCAGTCCTCCACCATGGTGTTAACACCTTTCCACAGTGAAGACCAACATAATGTGAATATTCAATGAGAATTGTTTCCGTGTCTTCCAGGTCGACACAGACTACCTCTATGGTCCCTATTCTTTCCGGAGTTATCCTCTTGCTTTTTATACATTTTCTCCTTTATATCCACCAAAGTTTTCTCGTGCACTCTCTTAGCTTTTCTAATTTCCTTTTTAAGACTCTTCCGTGCACGTTTTATATTCCTTGAGACACTGCTGTATTGAGCCCCTGTAATCTGACATAATTTTTTAAAAAACCATAACCTTTATGTCCTTTGACATCCAGGGTTTTCCGGTCATAGTTCAACTCTTGTTTCTGTAATGAAACATATTTGCTCTGTACCTCTGCTATTTCATCCTTAAATCTCTTCCACTGCTCTGACGGTTTTATCTGCAAGTAGCGACTTCCAGCATATGTGGGCCAAATCGTATCTTAGTAAAATTAGCCTTTTCCCAGTTTAGAATATATATTCCTGGCCCATCCTCGATCTTTTCCATATCTCCAAAATGCTCCCCTACTGATATACCTTCCTGGACTCATTTCCAAATATTACATCCTGAACTATTCCTTCCCTTATTGGTCTTTCTGCATACCGGAGAAAAACATTTTACCCGCATGCAATTTAAGAGATTTTCTCCTTGCCCACCGTGCATTTTAAAACTATTAAAACTAATTAAAGTCCCCTACAACTACTGCCTTATTCTCTGAAATTTTATTACATGTCTGAAGCTCTATCTTTCCATGACTGTTTGGAGGCGATAGTGCACACCTAACAGTATATTAGCCCCTTTTCTCATTTTTACTTTGACATAAATAGCCTCATTTGATGATACTTCCACACTATAATCCCTCCACACTGCTACAATTAATTCCTATATCAATATTGTGAAACTCTCTCCTTTCTACCACTCTGAAATAACTGCACAGAGGCCAATATCCCATTACCACATCATTGTTTATTTAAATGTGCACAATACAAGGGCACTGACCAACCAGCCCAGAGCTAGTCCCCAGAAAGAGGAGACTGACTCTCTGAATCTCCTGTTTTCATCTTTCAGAAAGGGCTCCCTGATTGGCCAAGATTAACAACCCCAATCATGGATCTCATACTCACAGTGATCCACTTGGCCTCCATTCTAATCACTATACCCCTCTCCCCCTAAGTCCAGGGATGTAGGCCTATTCTTTCTCTTGTAGCTTCTCCTGAGAAGTTTTCACCCAGGTCCAGTTCCTCTGACTCCAACTTGGCCATGGGAAGCATGTACCGGTCCATAGTCCTTGTCTTGGGAGAGTTTCCTCCTCTTCTTCAGGTGGTAATGGTATTGAGTCTGTTTCCATCTCGGACTCATAGGTTTCTTTGATGCTAGATGGAGGAGAAGAACCCTCATTTTTTGACAGCCGTTCTGGCTGTTCTGAGAGGCCAGGTATGTTTTGCTCCTAATCTGTTCGCAAAATAGTAGCTTGCATGGTGATCCACATTTGTTCAGAACTGCCTCACCTGCCCAAACTTTGTATCTCACGAGACCTGACCTTGCGTCAAATTCGCCTTGTACCATGCAGGGCCATTTCCATGGTTTCAACACCAAACTTTGTCAGCTGAAGTAAACTGTCTCTCACGCATAGCAGAGGCATGTAGCCGGCATCTGGTATTCCGGCTGTCATTTTAGGTCCAGAGAAATCAGATTTAACCTGGTGCGGTGTCTTCTTCCTATCAGCAACTCTGCTAGAGCTACCCCTGTAGTTGTGTGAGGGGTGGTACGATAATCAAATAGGAACCGGGACAGTTTGGTATCGAGTGACGTTGTAGGCTGTTTCTTTAACCCTGCCTTCAATGTTTGGTCTGGTCTTTCCACCAGACCATTGGATGATGGATGGTATGGAGCTGTTTGAACATGCCAAATGCCATTTGACTTTAGGAATACTCAAAATCCCTGCTGTCCCATTGTGCGTAACCAATACTTTTGGGAAACCATGTATTGCGAATGATGCTTGCAGCTTTTCAATCCTCATCCCTGAGTTTGCCAAATGAACTCTATGCATGTCCAACTACTTTGAATAGGCATCCACAATGACCAAGAACATTGAGCCCATGAAAGGACTGGCATAGTTGTTGTATAACTGAGTCCAGCATTTACGCAGCCATTGCCACGAATGTGGGGGCCCTGCTGGCAGCAACTTTTATGCTTGTTGGCTCTCTGGGCACTGCCTCAAGAACGCAGCTATGTCGGCATCCAATCGCAGCCATCAGACATAGATTCTTGCGAGCACCTTCATCTTGGAAACCCTGGATGACCCCAGTGCAGTTCAGCAAGTATCTGCGGCGACATTTACTCGGGACAATCACTCTTGGTCTCCATAGTAATATGCTGTCCTCTATGGTGATCTGGTCTCGCCAGGTCCAGAAAGGTTTCAGTCCTGGTTGTGGCAGCCCTTTTGTTTTCCCTATCACTGCCAGCTGTTTTAGCTTTGCTAGGGCGAGATCTTTTTATGTCCACACTTGGATATTGTCAGCGATGACTAGAAGGGTGTCCAGAAAGTTTAAAATCTGAATGGACTCTCCCAGGGGAGGCACTACCAGTGGTGTATCTGCCATTGGGAGATGGCTCAAGGCATCGGCATTTGCCACTTGACCTCCTGGGTTGTCTTCCAACTTGTAATTGTATGCATGGAGAATAAGAGCCCACTACTGAATTCAGCCAGAAGCTATGTGCAGCAGAGATTTGTCTTCTTTAAGTAGCCCTAGCAGGAGTTTGTTGTTCATTAGTATCACAAATTTACGTCCGTAAAGGTATTGGTGGAACTTACTCACACCAAAGATGACTGCCAAACCTTCCTTCTCTATCTCGGCTTAATTCTGTTCGGCATCAGTCAAAGTCCGGAAAGCATACACTATTCAGTGTTCCTCTCCATTGGGCCACCGGTGAGCCAACACTGTCCCAATACAATACGAGGTGGCATTTCATGTCAGCACCACCTCTCGCTTGGGATCATAGTGGTCTAATACCTTAGATGACAATAGTTGCTTTTTCATTTTCCTAAAGGCTACTTATTGGCTATGCAGCCATTTCCAAGGCTGACCCTTTTGCAATAGCAGGAGTAAGGGTGCCAAGATGGAAACCAGGTTATGTATGAATTTCCTGCAATAATTCACCAACCCAAGGAAAGACCTAAACTCTGGTACAGACGTGGGAGCTGGGCACCTTTGATCGCCCTCACTTCATCTTCCAACGAGTGTAAGTCATGTTGACTTGATAGCCCAAAAGGTCACTTGGGGTACCTGGAGCACACATTTTTCCACTCTTAAGGTGTACACCGGTCTGGGAGAAACATTTAAGCACTATGTCCAAGTTCTCCAACTGCTCTTGTTGGTCTTACTGGTTATTAGCACGTCATCCAGATAAATGGCAACCTGCGGTAGACCTTGTAAAATGTTCTCTATCAACTGCTGGAAAAGGGCACAGTCTTATATATTGGTACAAACCCTTATGGGTATTAACTGTAGCATACTTCTGAGATTCCTTCTTTGCAATTGCAGGTAGGCGTGGCTCATGTCCAGCTTTGTGAAGGTCAGCCTCCCTGCCAGTTTGCAAATAAGTCCTCTATGCAATGAATTGGGTATTTATTGAGCTCCGACAAGCATTTTACTGTTTGTTTGAAATCCCCACAAAAGCAAACTGATCCATCAGGCTTCACAATTGGTATGACTGGTCTTTCCCATTCCATGAACTGCACTGGTCTGATGATTTCTTCGCTTTCCAGCCTCCTGATTTCTGCCTCTATTTTTGCATATAAGGCAAATGGCACTGGGCGGGCCTTGCAGAATCGCAGAATTGCTTCATGGTCAACATGTAAGGTGTCCTTGTCTCCTTTGATAGTGCCTAGACCTTTCTGAAAAACATCCTGATATTTAATTAGGGTTTCACTCAAAGTAGCCATTTATTAATCAAAAAAATGTTGAACCAATCAAGGTGAATGTTTCTCAACCAATTCCATCTCAACAAGCTTGGGCCCCAGCCTTTTACTGCAATGGCAAGGGCTTCAACATGGACACCTGTGGTTCCCTACTAGGCAGGCTTCTAATCAGAAAACCACCCCACAACTACCACACTCTGTTTCAAGTCACTCAGCCAATTGGGGATCCCATGGGCTCTTACCTTTGTTATCAGTCTCCCATGAAGAACGTAATCAAAAGCTTTGCTGAAGTCCAAGTAGACGACATCAAAATCAGTGACCCTAATCAAACCCCTAGTCACCTCTTAGAAAAGTTCAATCAAGTTGGTCAATCATGACCTTCACTTAACAAACTATGCTGACTTTTCTTGATTAATCCCTGCCTTTTCCAAATGCAGATTACTTCTGGCCCTCAGAATTGCTTCCCGTAGTTTCACTACCATCAAGGTTAGATTGACTTGCCTATAATTTCCTGATCTATCTCTTGCTGCCTTCTTGAATAATGATACTAGATTTGCTGTTCTCCAGTCCTCTGGCACATCCCATCTAGCCAGAGAGGAAATGGAAAATTTTTGCCAATGCCCCTTTTATTTCCTCCCTTGTCTCACTCAATAACCTGGGATAAATATCATCTGGCCCTGAAGATTTATTTATTTGTAAGCCAGCCAGACCACTCAGAACTCTCTCTGTCTGTGCTAATTTCCTCAATTGTCTCACAGGCCTTCTCCCTGATTTCTGCACCCATATTATCCCCCTCACTAGTGAACATCGACCTAACGTATTTATTTGAATCCTACTTATATTCTCTGGCTCCATGCACAAATTACCACAATGCCCTTAATAAGCCCTACATTCATTGACGAATAAGACAGACAACAAACAAATGTTTTACACAGATATTATGGGTTAAAAAATATCGATATGGAAAACAAAGTCCTGAAGATCCAAAGACCAGATATTTGATCTGGTAGGCCTGTGTTCTTTTCCTTGTGTTTGAATGCTTCCTTTTTAAGTTTCTTCCTTTCTGTCTTTTCACTCACTCAGAGAGAAGGGAGAGAGATGTTTTCTGTTTGCTAGTTCTGGCTGTATTGTGCTTTCCATGTGCAGTAAATTGCAACATGAACAATTGGAGTGCTGCCGTCAGGCAGATTTCCCACAGCTGAAAGATTCCTATTGCTGTTATGTATCAATCATGTAACAATCTCACCGCTCCAGAATCAACATTGTTTTGTACAACTAAAGATATTTATCAATCCTCCTGGTATTTTAGCTCTGTGCAAATTGCATTTCAGCTAACAGTCCTAAATAGAAAAATAATTGATTCCTTACAATGTAGGTCAATTAAACCAGAACTGCCTCCTTTTTAAAGGCAGCTTGCTGACACTTTTACTTAGAACATAGAACATTACAGCGCAGTACAGGCCCTTCGGCCCTCGATGTTGCGCCGACCTGTGAAACCAATCTGAAGCCCATCTAACCTAAACTATTCCATTATCATCCATATGTTTATCCAATGACCATTTAAATGCCCTTAAAGTTGGCGAGTCTACTATTTTTGCAGGCAGGGCATTCCACGCCCTTACTACTCTCTGAGTAGTATCTTTAAATCATGCAGAAAAAAATCCGTTCTCAAACCACTAAAACCTCTTCAGGAGAACCACATGCAATATCTCCTAGTGGCTACTTTAATAAGACCCTGTTGAGAATCTTTTCTGTAACTTCTCCTCAATAAATGCATCATACAGTTTTTAGTACTTTCCACTTTCAAGCAATGGCCTTTTCAGCTATCCGATCCTCACATCTGTGTATTGCAAAAGATGCATTCAGTTTTTCTAGCGTCATTTTAATATTTGACAAATGAACTCTATGCACATCCAACCACACTGAGTGGGTGTCTACAATGGCTAAGAACATTGAGCCCGTGAAAGGATCTGCATAGTTGACGTGTAACCAAGTCCAGCATTTACCTGGCCATACCCACAAATGTGGAGGAGCTGGTGATGGTAATTTTTGTCCTTGTTGGCACTCTGGCACTGCCCCACCAATATCTACATCAAAGCCTGGCCACCAGACATAACGTCTTGCCAACATCTTCATTTTGTAGACCCCTGGGTGACCTTGGTGGAGTTCAGCCAGTATTTGCGGCAAACTTTGCTTGGGACAATCACTCTTGATCCCCATAATAATATTCCATCCCCTACTATGATTCAGTCTCTCTAGATCCAAAAGCGTTTCACTTCTGGTTGTGACAGACCTTTGCTTTCCCCCATTACCACCAGTTGTTTCAGTTTTACCAGGACAGGATCTTTCCTGCATCCAAAATCTGATATTGTCAGCTGTGGACGGAATTGTGTCCAGCAATTTAAAACCATTACGCATTCTTCCAGTAGCAGTTCCACCGGTGGTGTACTGGCCAGTAGGAGGCTGCTCAATGCATCCACATTCACTATTTGGCATCCCGGATTGGTGTTCCAACTTGTAGTTATGTGCACTTAGTAATAGAGACTACCACTGAATTTGGCCTGAAGTTATGGGTAGCACTGCCTTATCCTCTTTAAGTAGATCTAGTCAGGGATCATGGTCTGTTATTATAACAAATTTATGTCATACAAGTTGTTGGTGCAACTTTCTGACTCTAAATATGACCACTAAATCTTCCTTCTCTATCTGGGAATACTTACGCTCTACATTAGCAGAAGTCCTAGATGCATACACTATTGGGCATTCTTCTCCGCTGGGCCACCTATGAGCTAATGCTATCCCGATGCCATACAGGTAGACATTGCATGTCAATACCAGATCTCACTTGGGATCAAAGGGTGGCAACACCTTGGAGGGTGATAGCTGTTTCTCACTTCTCTGTAAGCTATGGCTTGGTTCCATAACCACTTCCAAGGCTGAACCTGTTTTTTTAGGAGTTGATGCAAAGGTGCCAGGATAGAGGCCAGGTTATGTATGAACCTTCCATGATAATTCACCAGCCCAAAAAAAGACCTAAGCTCTTTTACGGATGTGGGGGCCAGAGGACATTTGATCACCTTCACTTTATCTTCCAACAGGTGTAATCCAGTCTTTTTGACTCTGTAGCCCCAAGTAGGTCACTTCCTTGTTATTAGCATCTCATTTAGATAAATGGCAAACTTGGATAGACCTTACAAAATGTTCTCCATTGTCCACAGAAAAAGTGCACAGGCTGATGATACACAAATGGCAGTCTCATGTATTGGTACAAACCTTTATAGGTATTAATTGTAGCATATTTTGGGGAATCCTCATCTAACCGCAACTGCCAGTATGCATGGCTCATGTCCAGCTCCATGAAGGACAGCCTTACTGCCAGCTTTGCATATAAATCCTGTGTGAGAGACTGGGTATTTATCCCGCTGCAAAAAGCAGCTTACTGTTTATTTAAAATCTCCACAAAGGCAAATCAAACCGTCGGGCTTCACTGGGTATGATTAGTGCTACCCATTCCGCTAATTGGACTGGTATAATGATTCCTTCACTTTCCAGTCTCCTGGTATCTGCCTCTACTTTTGCCCATAAGTCAAATGGCACAGGGCGGGCCTTGCAGAATGGTGGAACTGCTTCCTGGTCAAAATACAAGGCAGCCTAGACCCTAGACCTTCTTGAAAGATATTCGGATATTCAATTAGGAGTTCACTCAGGCAGCCATTTTCTAATCAAAAACCAATCTAGGTAAATCTGTCTCAACCAATTTCACCCATCAAGCTTGGGCCTGAGCTTTTTACTACAATCATTGTAACTGAACCAGCTGCTTCTCATAAATGAATGGAACTGAAGTTGTACCCTAAATATGTAAAGGTTCCCTGGTACAGGTTCTCAGTCTAGCCGAGGTCGTGCACAAACTTTAGGGTTGGAGACCAGAGTAAATTTTGTCAAACTGGTTTTGCAATCACTGAAATGGTCAGCAACTATTGACCTCCATTCGAACTAGAAGACCATTTAACCAGAGATTCATTTTGATTGGTTCTGATTAGGATGTTGCTGAACAATTTAACTGTTCCAAACCAGACACAGTGGACTTTCTAGGGAGTGGACTCTCCTGTATACTGGCCTATGAGTACTCTTACTTAGTTTTGGTTTAGTAGGACTCCTTTGCTGTCTCGAGCCTGCATACTGGTAGCAACCACAATGGCTTACCGGCCTGGATCCTGAAGAAAATTTTATAGTTTGGCTGAGGCTTGGCTTTGTTTTGGGGTTTTGCTTTTGCTGATCTAGAGTCCCTCTGTTCATGATATGTCCGGAGTGTGACTATGCAATTGCCCTCATTCAAATGGTGTTCCCCTAGCTCAGTCAGACTTGCGAGGGTGTCCACTTCTGTCGGAATACTCTGCAACTCATATGCTTCATTTGCCGCATTTTCCAATGATAAAGCCAGCTGTAGTGCCTGTTTGAAGTCCAGTTGGACTTCAGCTAGTAGGCACTTTTGCATGGGTCTCTCAGCATCTCATTAAGGGTTAACCAAAGTCACATGCCTCTGCCAGTCATCTCAAAACGATAGTGTCTCAGAATTAGAGGAGGCTCGGCACTGTAATATTTCCTAGCTAAATCCGTAAACTCTCAAAAGGTTTTAGTATCTGGTGCCTCAGGGCAAGTTAGGATCCTCGTAACCAAAGAAGCTACAGGTCCACAAGCTGTCAGGAGAATTACTCATAGCTTTTCATCTGCCCCAATGTCATTTGCCCAGAAAAAATAATGCATTCTTTCCACATTCTGGGTGCAGTCTTCGATTGCAGGGTCAAATGAGTCAAGTTTCCCAGATAATGGCATGATACCAGAAATGCTTACCCCAATCAAAGATGAATGTTGCGAGCGGATTTCTTCAGGAACTTGCTTTATTCTTGTAGCTGCTGAAATAACTCCACAGACGCTAGTATCCTGTCACCAAGTCACCCATTATTTACACGTGGAAAGTCCTTGACAGTGGTCCAGCTCTCTCAGAGTGTCAGAATGTCAGACACCTTTTTTTACGTCAGCCAGGGATCCCAGATTGGACTAGATTAACAGCACCAATCAGGGAATTCATATTCTGATGCCACTTCGTTACAATCACTACACCTACCTATGTGAGGTGATCAAGTCTGACCAAGGCCTGGGAGACGGACGTGCAACCAGTGCAAAACATCAATGTTTGAGGCTCAAGGGTGCCTAGCATTGTTATCATTATTGTTCTTCTAATTCTTGTTTAGCTTGAGTGGTGAGAGCTGGTCTGGGGATATGTGCGGCACATGTGCTTATCAGTCATCCCTCCTCTTAGTTTTAACAGTTACAGAAAAAGATAGGACAAGTCCACAGGTTAAGGTGCTAAACTGGAGCAGGGCCAATTAAGCAGGATCTAGCAGTGGTCAATCGGATGAGTCTGTTTGAAGGAAAAGGAATGACTTGCAAATGGAAGGCTTTTAAAAGTGTGATTTCAAGAGTCCAGGAACAATATGTCCCTGTTAGGGTGAAGGGAAAAACTGGCAGGTTTAGGGATCCCTGGCTGACGAGGAAAAAGAAGGCATATATTAGGTTTAAGATATCAGGCTCACGTGAATCCCAAGATGATTATAAAAAGTGTACGAGCACACTTAAGAGGGATATCAGAAGAGCAAAAAGAGGGCATGAGATAGATCTGGCAGATAAGGTTAAAAATAATCCCAAGAGGTTCTATTGCTTTATTAAGAGTAAAAGGGTGGCTAGGGAGAGAATAGGTCCCTTGAAAGGTCAGCATGGCTGTCAATGTGTGGAGCCACAGGAGGTGGGGGAGTTTTTTAATGAATATTTCTCCTCAGTGCCTTCTTGAGGAGAGAATCGTGCTAGGGAAATAAGCATATATATTACCAGAGAGGAGGTGTTTGCAGCCTTAGCTTGCATTAAGGTGGCTAAATCCCTTGGACCTGATCAAGTCCATCCTTAGACGTTATGGGAGGCTAGGGAAGAAATTGCAGTGGCCCTTGCAGAGATTTTTGCTTCATCTTTAGCCACTGGTGAAGTTTCGGAGGACTGGAGCGTGGCTAATGTTGTTCCATTGTTTAAGAAAGGTAGCAAAGACAAGCCAGGAAACTACAAGCCAGTGAGCCTGACTTCAGTGGTAGGCAAGTTATTGGACAGGATACTGAGGGACAGGATCAACCAACATTTGGATAGTCAAGGTCTGATTAGGGATATTTAGCATGGATTTGTGAGCAGGAAGACGTGTCTGACAAATCTTTTAGAGTTGTTTAAAGAGGTAACCAAGAGGATAGAGGAGAGTAGGGCAGTGGATGCTGTCTTACATGGACTTTAGCAAGGCCTTTGACAAAGTCACACACGCAGGCTAGTCATGAAGGTTAGGTCGCATGGGATCCAGGGAGTGCTAGCTAATTGGATTTAAAGATGGCTCAATAGTAGGAAGCAGAGGGCAATGGTTGAAGGTTGTTTCTCGGACTGGAGGCCTGTGACTAGTGGTGTGCTACAGGGGTCGGCGTTGGGACCTTTGTTATTTGTTATTTACATAAATGATCTGGACGTGAATGTACAAGGCATGATTAGTAAGTTTGCGGATGAAAGAAAATTAGGAGTTATTGTTGATAGCCAGGAAGGTTATCAAAAATTACAAAGGGATCTCAAACAGATGGGCAAGTGGGTTGAGGGTTGGCAAATGCAATCCAATACAGATAAGTGTGAGGTGTTGCACTTTGTAAAGTCAAACCAAGATAGGACTTATACAGTAACTGCTAAGGTCCCAAAGAGTGTGGTGGAACAGATGGACCTAGGAGTACAAGTACACAGTTCGTTGAAAGAGGCGTCACAGTTGGACAGGATGGTGAAGAAAGCATTTTGCATTCTGGCCTTCATCAGTCGAGGCATTGAGTATAAGAGTTGGGGCATTATGTCACAGGTGTATAGGTTGTTGGTGAGGCCACACTTGGAGTCTTGTGTACAGTTTTGATCACCCTGTTATAGGTAAGACATAGTTAAACTGGAAAGTGTGCAAAGATTTATGAGGACGTTGCCAAGACTAATGGGCCTGAGTTATATGGAGAGGTTAGCCAGGATAGGACATTATTCCTTGGAATGTAGAAGAATGAGGTGTATAA
This sequence comes from Rhincodon typus, assembly GCF_021869965.1. Lineage (NCBI taxonomy): Eukaryota > Metazoa > Chordata > Chondrichthyes > Orectolobiformes > Rhincodontidae > Rhincodon > Rhincodon typus. Next base: position 81,595,716 of record NC_063339.1, read on the forward strand.
AATCATGAGGGGCATAGATAGGATGAATCCATGTAATCTTTTTCGCAGGGACAGGAAATTGAAAACTAGAGGGCATAGGTTTAAATTGAGAGGGGAAAAATTTAAGAAGGACCTGAGGGTCAACTTTTTCATGTAGAGAGTGGTGCATATATGGAATGGGCTGCTGGAGAAAGTGGTTGAGGCAGGTACAATAGGAACATTTTAAAAACATTTGGATAGGTACATGGATGGGAAGGGTTTAGAGGGATATGAACCAAATGCGCAATTAGAACTACTGAGTGGGCATCATGGTCAGCATGGACAGTTTGAGCCGAAGTGCCCGTTTCCATGCTGTATTACTCTATGACTCTTCCTCTTCCACTGTTATTATGGCTGCTGGCCAGTTATCATTGATTGAAAGCAGTGTGTTTTGTGTTTCAATACAGTGACAGCTAAATGAAATCAGCCTCCCTATCCCTATATTCGCAACACAGTATAAGTAAAAGTACTCAATGACTATCAAAATTGACCCCAATGGTTCTTAACCAGAATATTTGAATTGTCAATTTGTGAATAATTAATACTAGGCAAAAGACTCATCAGTGCAAAAGAAAGGCTGAAGAATTTCCAGTACAGCTACAATACTGGCATCTACCCAACAATGTGGAAAATTATCCAAGTATGTCCTGTACACAAAAAGCAGGACAAATCCAACCCAGCCAAATACCACCTCATCTCAATCATCAGTAAAGTGATGGAAGGTGTTATCAACAGTGTTATCAAGCAGCACCTGCTCAGCAATAACCTTCGCAGTGACACCTCGTTTAGATTCTGCCAGGGCTACTCAGCTCTGACCTCATTGTAGCCTTGGTTCAAACATGGACAAAAACAGCTGAATTTCAGAGGTGAGGTGACAGTGACAACCCTTGACATCCATACTGACTTGTGGTATGAAGGATCTCGAGCAAAACTGGTATCAATGTGTATCAGGGGGAAAGGTCTCCATTGTTCTATGATACCAACCATCGAACAATACAGCCCTTCAGCCCAAGATGCTGTGCCAAACATGACGCCAAATTAAACTAATCCCTTCTGCCTGCTCTTGGTCCATATCCCTCCATTCCTTGCATATTCCTGTGCTTATCTAAAAATGTCTTAAATGTCCCTATCATATCTGACTCCACCACCATTCCTGGCAGTGCATTCCAGACAGTCTGTTTAAACAAAAACTTGCCCCTCACGTCTCCTTTGAACTGTTCCCCTTTCTCCATAAATGCATACTCCCTAATTGTAGACATACCTGACACAAAGGAAGATAATTTGGTTGTTAGAGGTCAGTCATCTCAGCTCCAGGACGTCTCTGCAGGAGGTCCTCAGGGTAGCGCCCTAGGCCTAAACATCTTCAGCTGCTTCATCAATTATGTTTCCTCCATCATAAGGTCAAAAGTGAGAATGTTCACTGATGATTGCACAATATTCAGCACCATTTGCAACTACTCAGATGCTGAAATAGTCCATGTTCAAACGCAACAAGATCTGGACAATATCCAGCCATGAGCTGACATGTGATAAGTAAAATTCGTGCCACTCAAAATGTAGGCAATGACCATTTCCAATGAGAGACAACCTAACCACCTTCCCTTGACATTCAATGGTGTTACCATCATTGAATCCTCCTAGCAACTTCCTGGGGGTCACCATTCATTAGAAACTCAACTGGACTTGCCAAATAAAACAGTGGCTATAAGAGCAGGTTAGAGGCTAGCAATACTGTCTTGAATAACTCATCCCCTGTCTCCGCCAAATCTGTCCCTCATCTACAAGGCACAAGTCAGGAATGTGATGGAATAGGTGCAGTTCAACTCAAGCAGCTTGACACCATCCAATCAAAGCAGCCCACTTGGCTGACACCACATCCACAAGCATCCACTGCTTCCACCACAAACGCTCTCAGTAGCAGCAGTGTACATCAGAGGTTCACCAAATATCCATAGACAACACTTTCCAAACCCATGGCCACTTCCATCTAGAAGAACAAGGGCAGCACACACATGGGAACACCACCTCCTGCAAGTTCCCCTCCAAGCTACTGACCATCCTGTCTTTGAAATATATTACTGTTCCTTCACTGTTACTGGGTCAAAATCCTGGAATTCCTTCGCTAACGATGTTGTGAATCAACCTACAGCATGTGAACTTCTTAGGGGCAGCAAAGGATGATCAATAAATTCTGGCAAGCTAGTGATGCACACATCCTGTGAGTGAAGTTTCCCCTCAGCCTTTGATGCTTCTGTGAAAATGATCCAAGTTATTCCAACCTCTTCCTATAGCTAAAATTAATTTCAATGAATTAAATCCAATCTTCCTTGATTTTAGCTCCCACTGTCACACAAAGACAGACAACAAATGGATACAGTTAATGGATAAATCAAGAGGGAGAGAAAAGAGATGTAACTGTTCAGTTCACTTAAAAGAAGACTCCACGACCTGTAACATCACCATAATCCTTGATTGGTTTCTGGTGACGCTGATGCATATAAATATGCATATGGATGATAATGGAATAGTTTAGGTTAGATGGGCTTCAGATTGGTTTCACAGGTCGGCGCAACATCGAGGGCCGAAGGGCCTGTACTGCGCTGTAATGTTCTATGTTCTATATCTACCAGTAGGCTCTGAGGAACATTCATATAAACTGAGATTCTATTCTCTGAATTTTCAATAAGTTGATAATGAGAGGAAAACCAGGGTGCAATCAACTCGCTGTCCTGTGGCTTTGACAAGCACAACCCATCTGACCTAAACACACTCTAAAACCAATTCAAACTCTGGCCCCTCGTTGCCAAACTGACCGCCTCCCCAGGAGATCTCAGCTAACACTCAATATTTGCTTCAGCATTTATAGAGGATTTTGAGCACTTTTAACACAGATCAAGCTGCCATTAACTTTTAGGCCTAGCCTGAAAAAAAGATGCTGCTCACAGTCCAAAGGTCATCTTCAGCTCACAGCTCCAAACCAAAAATAATTTTGTTCTTAAGGATGAAAAATCAGCGAGGGTTCTAACAATTGGTATCTCAGCATTATGATAATGAAGGTAAAATGACATTAACATGGCTGTGCTACCTGTTTTCCTGCTGGTGTTGAGTCTCCATTTTGAGTACAGGAGGCAAAACTCTAGGCAAGTGTGCTGCAATAATTAAGCTTCAGCTTAATAATAGTTTGGGGGTGGTTTCCATTGCATGGAAAATTAAGGAAAAAGCTAGAGGGAGAGGGCTCAGCACAAGTTATTAAAGTTTCCAGAATAATACTATGGAGATCTAACTTTTTGCACTGCAGTTAAGTAGACAACTATGGGAAAAGGGGCAGTCAACATAGGACTATTGCACTAAAATGCACCTAGTATACAAACTAAGATAAATGAGCTTGTAGCACAGATTGAAATTGGTGGGTACGATGTTGTGGGTATCAGAGACATGGCTGCAAGGGGATTAGGGCTAGGAACTAAATATTTGAGGATACATTGAGTCCATCGAAAGGACAGGCAAACGGGTAAAATGGGTAGGGTTGCCTGATTAGTAAGAAATTAAATTAAATCAATAGCAAGAAGTGATACAGAGGTGGAAAGGACAAAATCTGTGTGGGTAGAGCTAAGGAAGCAAAAAGGCAATAGTCAGGACGAGGGGCAGAAAATCAATCAGGAGAAAGAAAAGGCATGTAAGAAAGGCACTATGACAATAATCATGGGGATTTCAATATGCAGGTGGACTTGGAAAATCAGGGTGGTAGCAGATCCCAAGTAAAGGAATTTGTTGCATATCAAATTTGTTTTTGGAGCAGCTTGTAGCACAGCCCACTAGGGAACAGGAAATTCTAGATTTGGTGATGTGTAATGAGGCAGCCTTAAATAGAGCGCTGAAGGTGAAGGAACCCCTAGGGGGCAGTGAACGTTATATGATAGATATCACTCTGCACTTTCAGAGGAAGAACCTGGAATCAGATGTAATGGTATTACAATTGAGTAAAGGTAGCTACTAAGACATGAGGGAGCAGCTGGCGAAAGTTGATTAAAAGGCACCCTAGCAAGGAAGACAATGGACAGCGATGTTAGGAGTTTGTGGGGGTAATTTGGGAGGCACATCAGAAATCATAAGGAAGAATAAACATATTAAGGGGAGGATGAGGTGACAATGGCTGACAAAGGAAATCAGGAACAACATAAAAGCAAAAAAAAACATGCAATGTGATGAAGATTAGTGGGAAGCCAGAGGTTTGGAAACCTTTGAAAACCAGCAGAGAACAACAAATAAAACAATTTAAGGGTTGGAGAAGATGAAGTGTGAGGGTAAGGTAGCTAGTTTTTTAAAAAAAGATAGATAAAAGACAGACAAGAGTGGACATTGGGACCATTGGAAAATCAGGCTAGTGAAGTAGTAATGGAGAATAAAGTACTTTGAATAGATACTTTGCATCTGTCTTCACAGTGCAGGACACCAATAGCATCCAATAGTTCAAGAGAGTCAGGGGCAGAGGTGAGTGTAGTGGTCACCACTAAGGAAAAGGTGCTGGGGAAGCTGAAAAGTCTGAAGGTGGATAATATTCCGGACTACACCAAGAATTCTGAAGGTGATATCTGAGGAGAATATGGAGGTATTGGTGGTGATTTTTCAGGAAGCGGGGAGGGCTCAAGAGGACTGGAAAATAGCTGATGTAACACCCCTGTTTAAGAAGGGAGGGAGGCAGAAGACAGGAAATTACGGGTCGGTTAAGCTGATCTCAGTTGTAAGATTTTGCAGTCAATTATTAAAGATGAGATTGCGGAGTACTTGGAAGTGCATGGTAAAGTAGGGCTGAGTTAGCATGGCGTCATCAAGGGGACGCCATGCTTGACAGATCTGTTAGAATTCTTTGCGGAAGTAACAAGCAAGTTAGACAAAGCAGAGCTAGTAGATGTGATCTGTTTGGATTTTCAGAAGGCCTCTGATAAGGTGCCACAGAGTAGGCTGCTAAATAACAGCCTGTAGTGTCAGGGGTACTGGTATGGATAGAGGATTGGCTGACAGGCAGAAGGCAGGGACTAGGAATAAAGGGGTCTTTTTCAGGATGGCAGCTGGTGACTAGTGGAATTCTGCAGGGCTCAGTGTTAGGGCCATAATTGTTCATGTTCTATATTAATGATATGGACAAAGGAGCTGAGGGCACTGTTGCTAAGTTTGCAGATGACACAGGATAGGTGGAAGGCAGATACTTTTGAAGAAGCAGGGACGCTGCATAAGGACTTGGACAGGCTAGGACAGTGGGCAAAAAAGTGGCAGATGGAATACAATGTGAGAAAATATAAGGTTATGCACTTTGGTGGGAAGAATACAGGCATAGAGTATTTTCAAAATGGGGAAACACTTTGGAAATCTGAAGCACAAAGAGACTTGGAAATCCTAGTTGAGGATTCTCTTAAGGTAAGTTCAGTTGACACCTAAGAAGGCAAATGCAATGTTAGCATTCATTTTGAGAGGGCTAGGATACTCAAGAATTCTACTGAGGCTGTATAAGGCTCTGGTAAGACTGCATTTGGAAGGCTGTGAGCAATTTTTGGCCCTGTATCTAAGGAATGATGTATTGGTGTTGGAGCGCATCCAGAAGAAGTTTACAAGAATGATCGCAGGGATGAAGGAGTGATTATATGAAAAGTGGTTAAGAGCTCTGCATCTTGGAGTTTAGAAGGATTGCGGGATGGTGGGGAATCTGATTTACACTTACAGAATACGGATTTGTTTTCAACAAATAAATAAATCCTCTCTGTTCTGTCCCTACTGAACACTCCTGGTACAGGGACAAGAATGGTTTAAAATCCAGCGGAAGTTGCCTTGCTCATTTCAACTAAAAATACCCATACACCGATCCCCATCAAGAGCTTCTGGAACAGGGACATTGGGGGGACTAAAGTAAAAGCCCCCTTGGCTCTCCAGCAGGGTGCTTCTTGGTGGTGGAGCCATTTGTCATTACCGTGACTTACATGTTGTGTGGACCAGCGAAGGATAGTGACAAACTTCATGGTACCATAAAGCGGAGAAGAACACTCCATAATGCTTTCTGATTGATGGTGCCAAAGGCCTTTGTAAGGTCGAAGAAAGCCATTTATGGGGGTAGGATCTTTTTTCCGCTTTTTTCCTGCAGCTGTCACACAGTTAAAATCACGTCTGTTGTGCTCCTCTATGGCCGGAAGCCACACTGAGACTCCGGGAGGAGTTCCTCAGCCACGCGGAGGAGATGTTTGAGGAGGACCTTGGCAATGACTTTTCCAACAGTCGACAGCAGGGATATTCCTCTGTAGTTATGACAGAAGGACATGTTCCGTTTTTTGAAAATACTCACGACGGTGGCATCTCGGAGCTCTCTCGGGATGCTTTCCTCCTTCCAGATAATGCAGACAAGGGCATGTAGCTGCAGTAGGAGCTCTGTGCCTCTGCACTTCGATACCTCAGCGGGAATACTGCCTGCACTTTCAGCCTTGTTATTTTTAAGCTGGCAAATGGCCTTCTCTATTTCGTTCAGTATGCCATGGAATGCGTTCAAGAACTTACCCGTGCATAGTACATGACACTGACCTAGCTAGCACAGAGCCAGCTCCTAGAATGAGCAGAGCCATGTACACATCTGTCAGCCAGGACTCCTTGATTGGACCAGGTTAACAGGCTCAATCAGAGAACTCATATTCCATGAGGTCCAACTTGCTGATCTCTTTCAAATCACTACATTCCTCCCTCTCTAAGTCCTGGGACATATTCATTTTCCTGTAGCATCTCCTGAGGTGTTTTCGCACCAAGTCCAGTTCCTCAGACTCTCTATCGGATACTCTCAGCATGTACCAGGAATATGGCCCACCACTTGCCCCTGTAGCGTCTCAGCAGCAATTCATCTTCTTCAGGCGGTAATGGCACCAAGACTGCAGTACCTGCAGTGCCCATCACTCCCTCAGATGCTTCTTCAACACTAAATAAAAACCAAAAGAACTGCGGACGCTGTAAATCAGGAACAAAAACAAAGTTGCTGGAAAAGCTCAGCAGGTCTGGCAGCATCTGTGGAGGAGAAAACAGAGTTAACGTTT
>NC_063339.1:81617797-81790297 GCF_021869965.1 Rhincodon typus
TCTGCAGTTCTTACTATCTATATCTTGGGCTTGTTGCAGTGCTCCAGTTAGCCTCAGTGCAAACTCAAAGAAAAGCATCTCATCTTCCACTTGGAGAACCCACAGCCTCTGGGACTCCACATCAAGTTAAATAACTTTACAGCCTGATTCCATCCTTCCACATTTTTTTACCCACTTGCACACCCTTGTGCTGTCATGACATGGATTGCTTTCAGCATAGCCAACCCATTCTCACTCACTCTTAGTCCTATTATCACATTACATAGGTTGCCTTCAGTATAGTCTATCCTATCCATTGTCTCCTACTTTCATCCTTCATTATAACTTATCCAGCTTTTCTGTTCTGACCTGGTATCAATGATCTCCTCATTTGCTGTACCCTTTCATCTGTCTCTCCGTCTGGGTTGCATCGCTACCTATCAATTTCACCTCTCCTTCCACCCTCCTCACCATGTTTTCAGCATAAATACCACTTTTTCCTAGCTGTTATGTTCTGATGAAGAGTCGCCAATTTGAAATGTCAACTCTGCCTTCTTTCCATAGATGCTGGCAGACCTGATCAGTTTCACCAGCAATTTGTTTTTGTTTCAGACCTCTAGCATTCGCACTTGTTTGATTTGTTCTGCAATTCATCACACTTGACAGAATTGAAGATCTTTTGGAGATCGAAGAAGGCCATGTACAGGGGTTGGTGCTGTTCCTGCACTTGTCTTGGACTTTTTACACACTGAACATCATGGTCATTGTGCCATTTGAAGGGTGGGAGATGCATTTAGACTCAGGAAGAAGCTCTTCAGCTACTGGGAGGAGGCAAATGAGGAGGATTCATATGATGACCTTTCCCTCAGTAGTCAGTCACGAAATCCTTCTGTAATTTTCATAGTTGGGCATGTCTTCTTTCCTGACTATTGTCACAATTAGGGTGTTTCTGAGATCTTCTGGATAGCTCTCTTTCTTCCAGACAAGGGCAATGGGGTCATGGATTTCTGTAAAGAGAGTGTCTCTGTCATATTTTAGTACTTAAGTAGGGACTCCACATGAGCCAAAGCCTTATTATTTTTCAGCTGTCTGATAGCTTTTTCAACCTCATGGCAATTTGGAGGTATGCTGAAATGTCAACGGGCAATGCATTGTGGGACAGCACTTGTGTTGAAGCCTGTCTTGATTGAGGAGGTCCCCAAAGTGATCTCTCCACTGAGCTTTGACTGCCTGTCCATCTTTGATGAGCAATTCTCCATTTTTGGCACTCAGTGGAGTAGGTCCCTGACTGTTCAGACAGTAGATGGCTTTGGTAACACTGAAGGAGCCGCACATCACAGTTGTTGGTGAGTTGCTGAATGTCTTGTGCTCTTTCCACCCACTACCTATTTTTTAGGTCAAGGGCTCTTTGTTGCACTTTTACTTTTAGTCTCCTGTAGGCTTGTTACATCTCGCTCTCATTTTGGTGGAGCTGCCAGTTCAGGAACACCTTGCATTTTTGGTCTAGGGGATCCTGTATCTCCTGCTTGTTCTTATCAAACCAGACTTGGTGTTTCTGGGTTGAGAAGCTGAGTGTGTCCATGCAGGTTATGACTATGGTGCTTTTAGGAAAGATCAGTTGCTGTGGGCACTCTGCACTTCTGGCACTTGGTTGTTCCCCCGATTGGCTGAGGTGCCGTCCAAGTAAATCCTTCTTCTCAGTGTCTTTGAGTCCAGCAATGGACTGTAATGTGGAAGAGGTTTTTCTTCCTTCCTGGTTGGGGCCAGGTTGATAGACATGGGGTGAAGCAGATGAGTTTGTAGTCAGTCCATCACTCATGGGTTCCAATCTTGGCATTTGTGGTGCAAACTTCTTAGGGACACTTGCTCAGATGATGTAGTCGATTAAGTTAAGGATCAAGTCAAGATGGCACAGAGTTAGCTGGGGAAGGCTATCACTGGGTCCTTCTCTCTCTTCCCCTTGTGGCTAGGGGTGACTTTCTCCACTCTCTCACTTGCACTAATGAGTCCTAAAGGCTACTTGGTATTCTGAGGTTCTGGTTGCTGGGCTTTCTATTTGGATTTGCTTGGCTTCAAAGATGATGACAGGTGTTCCTCTGGAAGATGCAATCCCTCACTGTGTCCAGGAGAGTTTCTTCACATACAGGTAGTAGATGATTTAGGAGAATGAGTTTCAGCACTTTTCCCTGCTATTGACAATACGAAAATATCTTGATACTTTTCATAGCATGAATTAATTCTCTTCTTGATGTCCTGACTCACTGAGGAGAGTGCACTGTAAATTAAACCCCACTGTTCCTAGAATCATCCAATGTGAAAATTTGATTTGGGCAATGAATTGCCTCATTCTACCCAATTGTCTGATCCAAGTTCAAAGAATATGCACTACAGGTTCTTTCCGGTAACAGGAAAATAACTATTCGTTGTATTGAAATTGTTTTAAACCAATGGCAAAAGGTAGACCAGTTGAATTACTGATCTACAACTATATCTTAAACAAGAGTAAAAAGACAGGATTTAAAATCTGTGTAACTTAAAATTTACTTGCTTTAAAACTCTCTCCCTCATACGCACAAAGAAAAACAAACACAAACGTTATGATGGATGGCATTGTTATCCTTAAGAAGAGACACACCATTCTGTGAACAAAGATTTTGCCCATTTGATCTGATCTCTCCATTTCCCTGATGGCTTCAAAAGGTTTTCACATGTCATAGTAGTCAGCATTGTTAGTTTTTTATTTTCCTCTTCTCACTTCCTGTCTTTTCTGCTATGGATTTGTCTTTGTGTCTGCAACTACAGCAGTAGCAATTAATTAATAAATCCCGTTGTTACTTTGGCAATACACTCTTAGTTGCTTAATTCTTTGTGAGGATTTACGTTGCCTCTTCCACAAATTGGAAAGCTTGTCAGTTGCTTTGACAATACTCAAAGAGGCTGTGCTTCAGTACAGCCCTCTACTTCAGCTCAGTGACAGCTGCATTAGGTCTTAATTGGACAATTCCCTTCCAAGCAATTATTTCACATCAGGCTCATCCAATCCATCAAATCTAGTTGTCAAAGTGATGATTCCATGCTAAACCTCAGGGGCAAAACCATGAATTTCTTCTTAAAACAAACACAGACTTTAGCAATGCTTTTAGTAAAGTCTATCATGACAAAAATCCAAGACAAAGTGACATGTTGGATCCAAAATTGGTACAGGCTGGAAGCAGACAGCAATGATAGTTTGGAAGTTTAATTTCAGTGTAGTTACACAGGACTCGATACTGGCACACTTGCAGCTTAGGGTGTTAATGATTGAGACTTAAAGGTAGAGAATATACAGAATGTAGAAAATTGAATCAAGAATTTTGTGAATGAAATGAACATTGGTGGGGTGGTGAGCTGTGGGATGGATTGCTGTAAACTGCAGCAAGATATTAATGGACTGATCTGGTGGGCACAGCAGTGGCAAATGAAACTGGAAAAGTATGTTCTAATGTATTTGGGAAGGGCTAATTAGTCAAGGGATCATACAATGAATGTTGGGACCCTGGAAAGTACTGAAGATCAGATGGATCTTGGTGTGCATAACCACAGATTCCTGAAGATAGCAGGGTAAGTAGATAAGTTGTCTTTAATTCATTCATGAGATGTGATATCACTGCCTGGGCCAGTGCACATCCTAGTTGCCCTTATGAAGGTGGTGATGAGCAGTCTTTTTGAACTGCTATGTCCATTTGCTGGAGGTAGGTCCATATTACCGTTAAGCACAATACACCCTCCAAACAGGGAATAGCACAATCGAGAGAACTATTCTTGAAAGCATGCTCATCATTCAGATGCCTATTTTTTTTTTCTTGTATTTCAATGGAAGTGATGCACGGATGTTCCATCGAATAAATCTTCAATTTCAGTACAACAATAAAAGTACAAATTAAAATCTTCTGCAGCCCTTCCGCTAAGCAGAAGTCAAGGACCGTTTGGCATTTTTAAATCCTAATGCCATTTGCTCTTCCCTTGAAATGTATGTTGTCTATGGCATTAATTTCCAAAACATGAATATTAAAAAAAATTGTTGGTCAGTAGCAACCTTCTTCAATGACTTTCTTAAAATGGACAGGGAATTCATTGGCTACTTTGGTATTTGTGATTGCTGTTTCTTTGGGCATTTCAATCTCTTGATACAGTTGAAGCATCCACGACTAACACTGAAACTTTCTTTAAAAAAAAATCAAAACCAGAAGAACTGCGGATACTGTAAATCATAAATAAAAACAGAAGTTACTGAAAAAGCTCAGCAGGTGCAATTGCTTCTGACCTTTACAAAGCTGAGGCCAGGCGCCAACTCTCTGACACCACACCCTACTGCTCCCTCAATCATGACCCCACCCCTGACCACCAAAACATCATCTCAAACCGTTTACAACCTCATCACCTCAGGTGATGTCCTACCCACAGGCTCCAACCTCATCGTTCCCCAACTCAGCACCGCCCATTTCTATCTCCTTCCCAAAATCCACAAACCTGACTGTCCCGGCCGACCCACTGTCTCTGCTTGCTCCAGCCCCAGTGAACTTCTCTCTGCTTACCTTGACTCTGTTTTCTCCCCCCTGGTCTATGAACTCCCCACCTACGTCCGGGACACCACCCATGCCCTCCACCTCCTCCAAGACTTCCAATTCCCTGGCCCCCAACACCTCATCTTCACTATGGGCATCCAATCCCCGTACACTTATATTCCCCACGCGGATGGCGTAAAAGCGTCTGCTTCTTCCTCTCCCAAGCCCAACCAGTCCTACTCCACCGACACCCTCAAGCACTTAACCAAACTTGTCCTTACCCTTAACAACTTTCATTTAACTCCCCCATTTCCTACAGACAAAGGGGCTGGCCATGGTAACCCGCATGGACCCGAACTATGCCTGCCTCTTTGTAGGATATGTGGAACAGTCCCTCCTCCGCTGCTACACTGGCACTATCCCCCCACCTCTTCCTCCGCTGCATTGATTACTGTATCGGCCTTGTGCTCCCACAAGGAGCTGGAACAGTTCATCAACTTTACTAACACCTTTCACCCCATCCTCAAGTTCACCTGGACCATCTCCGATACCTCCCTCTCCTTCCTGGACCTCTGTCTTCATCTCTGGTGACTGCCTCGAAACCGACATCTATTTCAAGCCCACCGACTCCCACAGCTACCTAGACTATACCCCCTCTCACCCACCTTCCTGCAAGAATGCGATCCCCTACTTCCTTTTCCTCTGACTCCGCTGCATCTGCTCCCAAGATGGGGCATTCCACTCACGAACATCCCAGATGTCCTCTTATTTCAAGGACCACAATTTCCCCCCTTCGGTGGTCGAAAATGCTCTCAACTGCAAGTCTTGAGTTTCCTGCAACTCTGCCCTCACATCCGCTCCCCCTCCAATGAAAACAAAAACAGAATTCCCCTGTCCTCACATATCACCCCACCAACCTCCGTATCCAACGTATCATTTTCCGCCACCTACAAACCAAAGATGTATTTCCCTCTCCAACCCAGGTGACCTCCCACCCCACAGCCTCCAACCTCATTGTTCTCCAACCCCACACCACCCATTTCTATCTCCTTCCCAAAATCCACAAATCTGACTGTCCCGGCCTTCTCCTGCCCCACTGAACTTATCTCCGCTTACCTTGACTGTTTTCTCCCCCGGTCCATGAACTTCCCATCTACATCCGGGACACCACCCACACCCTCTACCTCCTCCAGCACTTCCAATTCCCTGGCCCCCAACACCTGCCTTTCATAGGGACTGCTCTCTCCGCGACTCCCTTGTCCACTCCACACTCCTCACTAGCCCCACCATCCCTGGCACATTTCCCTGCAACCGCAGGAAGTGCTACACCTGCCCCTACACCTCGCCACTCACCTCCATTCAAGGCACCAAACCTTCCACATTAGACAAAGGTTCACCTGCACATGTGTCAATGTGGTCTATTGCATCCGCTGCTCCAGATGTGGCCTTCTCTACGTTAGTGAGACCAAGCGGAGGCTCGGAGACCGCTTTGTAGAGCACCTGCACTCTGTTCGCAAAAAATGACAACACCTTCCGATCGCAAACCATTTCAACTCCTCCTCCCACTCCCTGGGTGACATGTCCATCCTGGTCCCTCTCCAGTGTCACAATGACGCCACCCACAAACTGGAGGAGCAGCACCTCATATTCTGCCTTGGGAGTCTATAGATTTTACCAGTTTCAAAATCTCCCCACACCCGGCCTCATCCCATGACCAACCCTCCCTCTCATCCCCACTTCCTTGACCTAACACAACCTGTCCATCTTCTCTCCAACCTATCCGCCCCTCCCCACTGACCAATCCCCACCACTCCCTAACTGCACTCACGTATCACCATCCCACCTACCTTGCTGAGCCCCACCCCTCCTCTCTCTATTTATTTCTGAACTCCCTTCACCCTCCCCATTTCTGAAGAAGGGTCCCAATCCAAAACGTCAACTTTCCTCCTCCCCTGATGCTGCCTGGCCTGCTGTGTTCCTCCAGCTCCACGCTGTGTTATCTCTGACTCCAGCATCTGCAGTTCTTACTATCTCTGAAACAGAGATGTTGGCCAGGGAACAGAGTGACGTGTTAAAGTGGCAGGCAGCTCAGGGCACCTATTCTGGGTCTGCTACATCTTTGTCTCTACTGGTCGAAAAGTGACCTTGTCTGACTCTCAGGAATTCTTGTAAATAGAATAATCATTTAGTCACTTGCATTTTTTACAAAATAAAATCAAGGAAGTGTTTAAGTCACCGTACCACTGCGCCTATATTAATAGCAGAGGACATAGGCAAGGAAAAAAAAGAAAACTAAGACAAAGTCCATCTTAGTTCAATGCACGGCTCCTAGGTTTAGTTAAGGACAGTACCACTGCAAGACTGCCATATTAGGCCACTGGAATACCGAGCCAGAAGCTGCCACCATAAAGGCCATCCACGCTGGACTGCTGAAATCCCAAGCTACAAGGCTGTGCAGAAGCCATTCTAAGGACCAACGACCTTGAGGAACCACTATAACCACCGCAGCAGGCATTCGAAACATCCCGTCTCCACCTCGTCAACATTGCCTCCACGATATACCAGCTGATATCAGGCTGTTCCCCATGCTGACCTCTCCACCAGCCGCCTCAACGCCACTACCAGAGTCCTGCTCCAGACTCAGCAAGCACCTCTCAGCTTTGAGTTTCTAGATCTGTTCACTGATCCGGCCTACATGACACTCTAGATCTGCAGTGATGTGGTCAACTCCTAAATACCCTCTGAACTAGCCTGGGAAGCTACTCAGTTGTATGAAACTACCATATATTCTTAGAAAATAAGAAATGAAAATATGCAGTCTTCAAATTAGGTAGAGTTATACAGTCACAGGGATATACAGCACAGAAACAGAACCTTCAGTCAACTCATCAATGCTGACCAGATATCAAGAACAAATAACAAAGGAAATTACAGCACAGGAACAGGCCCTTCGTCCCTCCAAGCCTGCGCCAATCCAGATCCTCTATCTAAACCTGTCACCTATTTTCCAAGGATCTGTATCCCTCTGCTCCCTGCACATTCATGTATCTGTCTAAATACATCTTAAATGACGCTATCGTGCCCGCCTCTACCACCTCCGCTGGCAATGGGTTCCAGGCACCCACCACCCTCTGCGTAAAGAACTTTCCATGCATATCTCCCTTAAACTTTTCCCCTTTCACCTTGAAATCGTGACCCCTAGTAATTGAGTCCCCCACTCTGGGAAAAAGCTTCTTGCTATTCACCCTGTCTATACCTCTCATGATTTTGTAGATCTCAATCAGGTCCCCCCTCAACCTCCATCTTTCTAACGTAAATAATCCTAATCTACTCAAACTCTCTTCATAGCTCGCGCCCTCCATACCAGGCAACATCCTGGTGAACCTCCTCTACACCCTCTCCAAAGCATCCACATCCTTTTGGTAATGTGGTGACCAGAACTGTACGCAGTATTCCAAATGTGGTTGAACCAAAGTCCTATACAACTGTCACATGACCTGCCAACTCTTGTACTCGATACCTCGTCTGATGAATGAAAGCATGCCGTATGCTGCCTTGACCACTCCATCCACCTGCGCTGCCACCTTCAGGGTACAATGGACCTGAACACCCAGATCTCTCTGTGCAATTTTCCCCAGGGCTTTTCCATTTACAGTATAGTTCGCTCTTGTATCGGATCTTCCAAAATGCATCACCTCGCATTTGCCTGGATTGAAATCCATCTGCCATTTCTCCGCCCAACTCTCCAATCTATCTATATTTTGCTGCATTCTCCGACAGTCCCCTTCACTATCTGCTACTCCACCGATCGTAGTGTCATCTGCAAACTTGCTAATCAGACCATCTGTACCTTCCTCCAGATCATTTACGTATATCACAAACAACAGTGGTCCCAACACGGATCCCTGTGGAACACCACTGGTCACAGTTCTCCACTTTGAGAAACTCCCTTCCACTACAACTCTCTGTCTCCTGTTGCCCAGCTAGTTCTCTATCCATCTAGCTAGTACACCCTGGACCCCATGCGACTTCACTTTCTCCATCAGCCTACCATGGGGAACCTTATCAAATGCCTTACTGAAGTCCATGTATATGACATCTACAGCCCTTCCCTCATCTATCAACTTTGTCACTTCCTCAAAGAATTCTATCAAGTTGGTTGATAGTATATCCTATATAAATCTTGCCCCATTTGCTAGCATTTGGCCCATATCCCTCTAAACCATCAAGTCTATATGTCAAACGCTAAACTAAATTTGTACTAGTTTCACCATCTGCCACTAGGCCATAGCCTTGAATGTTTATAACACTTCAAGTGTTCTGTCAAGTACTTTTTAAAAGGCTTAATGGTTATCTGCCTCAAATACAGTCCTAGTCATTGCACTCTAGACCCACACCACCCTCTGGGTGAAAAAAAATTTCTTCAAATCTCTTCTAAACCTCCTGCCTTTAACCTTAAAATTATACATCCTTATTATGGCTCTCTGACTGAGGTGAACAGCTGCTTTCTATTCACCCTGTACGTGCCCCTCAATCTTATATACCTTTGTCAAGTACCACCCACACCCCCCTCAAACCTTCCCTGCTCCAAAGAAATCAACCTGAACTTATTCAGCCTCTCTTCATAAAGTGCTCCATCTGAGCTAACATCCTGGTGAATTTCCCCTGCACTCCTTCCAGTGCAATCACATCCTTCCAATAGTGTGGTGACCAGAACTGCACACATTACTTCACCTGTGGCCTAACTAAAACAACTCCAACATACCCTCCCTGCTCTTATAATCTATGCCTCGACTGATAAGCACAAGTGTTCCATATGTCTTCTTAACTATAATATTAACCTGCCCAGCCACTTTCAGGGATTTGTGGGCAAGCATCCCAAATTCGCTCTGTTCCTCTGAACTACCAAGTGTCATGACATTCATTGAGAACTCCCTTCTCTTGTTACTTCTTCCAAAGTGCATCACCTTATTGATTATTTCTTTCTTATTTACTTTTCTTGTTAGCTTTAACATCTGGCATTTAAGGTGTAGTTGGAACATCATCTGTTGTTTTTTCCTGCGCCAACTTAATGTTCAGAAGTTCACACAATATTGTGGTATTCACTGCTACAGTACTGTCTCGCTCAGATGTTCAAGTTACTGTTCTGTCCTCATGTATAACCGGGTCTCTATTTGGTACAGTTATTAGTGGATCATCTATTAATGTTGTTCCTGGCACATTCATTCTGGTTGCCAAGAGATGATCCAAACTACATCCTCTCTCATCTATACAGAACCAGTCAAGTCTGTATTGCTAACAATTAACCCCATTTTTGGGAAATGCGGTGTTTGGCCCTGTTCTGTCTCTGGAAAAATCTGATTGTTGTTTCTTGTCAACGAGGTCCTTTATCATGGATGGTTTCAGTAAATCAAATGCTGTGGATAACTGACACCTTGCCATGAGCAATACTGGAGAACTTTGAGTTGTTGAGTGGGTTGTGTTCTGGTAGGTTAACAAAAATTGGCTCTGTTTTTGAATAGTAATCCTTGTTCTTGAGTTATCTTTAGGGAATGTTTCATGGAGTAAAAAAATGTTTCTGCCAACCATTTTTAGCAGAGTGATAAGGAATTGATCAGTTACGCTGAATTCAGTTCTGCTTTGGGTAGTCTGTATAAATTGTGAACTATTTCCATGATGGCAACTTCAGGCTATTTGGTCTCTGTGTCAACCACTATAACATATATTTGTCCTTCAATATAGATTCTTTTCTGTAGTTGTTTTGGCCATTCCCATGGGTGTAACGGCACTAATGGAGTTAGATTGCAAACTCTTGTGCAAGCAGCACATAAAATATCGTATAAAAATTGGTGGAGTGATGAGGAGGATATCTTTGAATAAAGAGGATATAGATGAACTGGTCAGATGGACTGATAAGTGGTAAATAAAATTCAAGGTAGATAAATGGGAGGTGATGCATTTGGGCAGGACAAACAAGGCAAGGGAATGTATGACGAACAGTAAGACTTTGGGAAGCACTGGGAATCAGACGTAACAAAAACAAAAATTGCTGGAAAATCTCAGTAGGTTTGGAAGCATTTGTGAAGAGAAAGCAGAGTTAATGTTTCAGGTCCAGTGACCCTTCTTCAGAACTGGTCAGAACTTCAAACAGACCCTTCTTCAGATTCACAGAATGAGAGCGGTCTTGGCGTGCATATACATCGGTCCCTTAAGGTATCAGGGCAGGTGGATAAAGTGGCTTAGAAAGCATCGGATGTAAGTAACTTTATTAGTTGATGCAAAGTGTTTAGGAGCAGGTAAGTTATGCTGGAACTTCAGAAAAAGGAAGGTTAGGCCACAGCTAGAGTATTGTGTGCAGTTGTGGAACGTACATTACAAGAGGGATATGATTGCATTGGAGAGGGTTTAGAGGAGATTTACCATGATGTTACCTAAGCTGGACAGTTTCAGGTACAAAATTGGACAGACCAGGGTTGTTTTGCTTAGAACAAAGGAGATTGAGATTGACATAGGTAGGTAGACAGACGAAATATTCCCCTTTGGTGGAAAGAACAATGACCGGGGGCAGTGATTTAAGGTAAGGGTCAGGTGTGTGGAAAAATATTTTCACCAAGTGGTTGGTGAGAATCTGGAACTCAAAACCAAAACACAAAACTCCAGATACTAGAAGTCTGAAACAAATGTAGAAATAACTGAAGAAACTCAGTACGTCTGGCAGCATCTACAAGAGATTAGAGCAAACGTTGAATCCAGTGACCCTTCTTCAGAACTGCTTTTGTTTTGGTACTGGAACTCACAGTCTCTAAGTGTGGAAGAGGCAGAAACCCTCATAACATTTAAGAACAATTTAGAATTGCACATGCGATGCCCAGGCATACAAGGTTATGTGTTAAGTACTGGAAAACAGGATTGGAATAGTTGTTTCTGATGAATTTCTGAAGAAGGATCTAGACCCAAAACGTCTGCTTTCCTGCTCCTCTGTTGCTGCTTGGCCTGCTGTGTTCATCCAGCTCTACAACTTGTTATCTCAGATTCTCCAGCATCGGCAGTTCCTACTATCTCTTAGAATAGTTGACTGATTTTGACCAGTACAGGCACGATGGGCTGAAGGGTCTTTTTCTGTGTAGATCTCTGTGTCTGGTTCCACCTTCTCCACAATTTTAGAGTGGAGACCTAGCCACCAAAAATAGCTTCTGGCTATCACCTCCATTCTGACAATGCCATAATGACTTTTGTATAGCTGATTTAACACCTAGAAGTGACCCTCATTCCCCAAAGGAGAAATCCTGCTTGCATGGATATTTCCCACTTCTGTATTACATTTGGCTTAAGTTCTGGGACTTTCCCTATTATCTTGCCATGAAGTACCATGTCTAATACTTGTGATCACAGTAGATCATTTCTCATGTACTTCTTAACTCATCCTGCTGTTAATAGTGTTCTCTACCTGTTTCAAGTAGAAAATGTTTACATAAGGATTATTTGAAGTTAATTCAAATGGCAGAGGTATGCCAGAGACCTCATCACCATTCCTATGTAAGTTGGATTGACAATATTTATTCAGTGCTGATAGCTACAATGCCCACTTCTGTAGACAGTTCATTCCTGTTTGAGGCCCAAATAGAAGCATCCAGTCACAGAAAATAGGTGGAGTAGGCCATTTGGCCCTTTGAGCCTGTACCACCATTCAATAAGATCATCGCTGATCATGCAATTTCAGTGTCGCACTCCTACTTTCTCTCCATACCCCTTTGGTCCCTTAATCCACTAGGGCCATTTCACACTCCTCTTGAATATTTCTAATGAACTAGTCCCAACAGCTTTCTGTGGGAGAGAATTCCACAAGTTCACAACACTGAGCAAAGAAATTTTTCCTCATCTCAGTCCTGAATGGCTTACAACTTATCCTTAGACTCTGACCTCTAGTTCTGGACTTCACCAACATCGGGAACATTCTTCCTGCATCTAGCCTGTCCAGTCCCAACAGGATTTAAATGTTTTTATGGGATCCCTGCTCATTCTTCTAAATTCCAGTGAGTACTAGCCCAGTCAATCCAGTTTTTCTTGCCATCTAGGGAGTAGGTCTGGGAAACCTTTGCTGAACTTCCTCAATGGCAAGAATACCCTTTCTCAGACTAGGAGAGCAAAACTATACACAATACTTAGGGTTTAGCCTCACCAAAGTCCTGTATAACTGCAGCAAGCCATTCTTACTCCTAAACTCAAATCCTCTCGCTGTGGAGGCCAGCATGCCATTAGCATTCCTCACTGCCTGTCGCACCTGCATGGCAACCTTTAGTGACTGTTCCACCATGACACCCAGGTCTTGTTGCAGCTCACTTTTTTCTAAACTGCCACTGAAACAATAATCTGCCTTCCTGTTTTTGCCACCAAAATGGATAACCCACATTTATCCACATTAGATTGCATTTGCCAAATATCTGCCTATTCTGCCAGCCCGTCCAAATCACCCTGCAGCCTCTTAGCATCCTGCTCACATCATACACTGTAACCCAGCTTAGTGTCATCTGCAAGTTGAAATTGCATTCAATTCCTTTGTTCAAATCGTTAATGTATATTGTGAACAGCTAAGGTCCCAGCACTGAACTCTGCAGTGCCCCAATCATCCTAGCCTGCCACTCTGAAAAGGATTCATTTAGTCCAATTCCGTGCTTCCTGTCTGCCAACCAGCTGTCTATCCACATCAACACATCACCTCTGACACCATGAGCTTTCAATTTGCTTACTAACCTCCTACAAAAACTTGTCAAAAGCCTTTTGAAAATCCAGATACACAACACCCACTGACTCAGCCTTGTCCACGCTGTTGGTCACATCCTCAAAATATTCCAGAAGATTTGTCAAGCACAATTGTCTTTTAGTAAATCCATGCCGACTTGAACTGATTCTGTCACCACTTTCCAAATGCTCAGTTATTACATTCTCAATAATTGACTCCAGCATTTCCCCACCACCAATGTCATGCTAACCGGCCTGTTAAGTCCCCATATTCTCTCTCTCCTTTTTTTATAAAGTGGGTTACATTAGCTACCCTGTAGTCCATTGGAACTCTTCCAGAGTCTATAGAATGCTGGAAAATGATTGCTAATGAGTCCACTATTTCTAGGGCCACTTCCTTAAGTAATCTAGGATGCAAAGCATCAGGCTCCAGGAACTTGTGGTCTCCTTAGTGAAGACACTTCCAAAACATTTGTTCAAGTGTTCCGCCAACTCTTAGTTGTCCATTGTGAATTTACCAAATTCTTCACCAGTCTTTTTCTCTTCACATATCTGAGCTTTTGCAGTCAGTTTTTATGTTTTCCGCAAGCTTACTCTCATATTCTATTTTCTCCTTTTGAATTAAACACTTTGTTGTCTGCTGAATGTTAAATTCTCCTAGTCCTCAGGTCGGCTGCTTTTCTGGCCAATTTATATGCCTCTTCTTTGGCTTTAACACTATCTCTTATTTCTCTTGTTAGCCATGATTGAGCCATAGTCCCCATTTTACTCTTACATCAAACAGGGATGTATAATTGTAGATCCATGTGTTTTAAAAGTATCTGCCATTACCTATCCACCATCAACCCCTTAAGTATCTTTGGCCAGCTTATCCTAGCCGATACAAGCCTCATGGCTTTCAAGAACCTTGTCTCAGATTTAACTGTATCACTATCCATTTGAATGAAGAATTCTATCATATTATGGTCACTCTTCCCCAAAGGATCTTGCACCACAAGGTTACTAATTATTCCTCTCTCATTACATAATACCCAGTGTAGGATGGCCTGCTCGCTTGTTGGTCCCTCAACATATTGGACGAGGAAACCGTCTCTCATACAATCCAGGAAATCCTTCTCCATTGCATTGCTACCAGTTTGGTCAGTTCAACCAACGTGCAGATTGAAATCATGCCATAATAACAGTTGTCCCCATACTACACGCATCTCTACTTTCCTGTTTGATGCTATTCTCAACCTCACAACTACTGTTCGGTGTTTTGTACTCAACTCTCACAAACAATTTTTTCCCTTGGTATTCCACATCGTCCAGGCTAATGTCCTTCTGTACTATTATGTTAATCTCCTCCTTAACCAGCAATGCTCCCCCACCTCCCTTTCCTTTCTGCCTACCTCCTAAAAATTGAATATCCCTGGATGTTGAATTCCCATTCTTGGTCACCCTGGATCCAGGTCTGTGATCCCAATTACATCAAATCAATTAATAACTGTCGACGCAGTTAATTCATCCACCTTGTAATAAATATTCCTCGCATTGAGACACAGAGCCTTCAGGCCTTTTTTATTAAACAGTTATTGCACTTTTAGAACTAATATAACATGGCCCTCTTTGGCTTTTGTCTTTGGCTTCTCTGACTTACACATTCACTTTTCACCTTGACTTCTTTTTGCTTCTGTCCCCACTTTACTTTGCTCTGACTTCCTGCGTTGGTTCACATCCCCCTACCATATTAGTTTAAACTCTCCCCAACAGCACAAGAAAACATCCAAACCCTGTCCCAGGACACTGGTTTCTGCCCTGCCCACGTGTAGACCGTACTGGTACCACCTCCCCCAGAACTGGTTTTAATATCCCAGGAATTTGAATTCCTCCCTCTTGCACCATCCCTCAAGCCACATATTCATCTTAGCTAATCCTGCCATTCCTACTCTGACTAGCACGTGACACTGGTAGCAATCACAAGATTACTACCTTTGAGGTCCTACCTTTATTTAACCCCTAACTCTCTAAGTTCAGCTTGTAGGACCCCATCTCATTTTTAACCTATATTGTTGGTGCCTATATGCAGCACAAAGCTGGTGACAGAGATTTTGTGGTCAACAATCTGTGATCTAATAATATGGTAAATTCCTATACAGGCATTGTTGAATTGTATAGAAATATCTGGTGCCAAAATTGATTCCAGAGTTTCTTTGTCTATCCATAGCTCATTTCTGATTTTTTTAATGATCTTGATGCAAAAGTAATCGGTTTCATTTCACCATTAGATAACATGAGAAAAACAATGCTCCCATCACATGCCAGTTGCAATGACAATTTTGGGTCAAAATGGGTCAGGGACTTCTGACTTCCTGCAACTAAAGGTGATGGTAGAGCAGGGCTCCTGAGCCCAGGGCTTGTCCACTTTACTTTGTGTTTTTCTTCCCCCACCCCCCCCCCATATATTATTTTTATAACCTTTTGTGAAGAATTCAGTCGCAGCAATGGCATCAGCAGCGAGTGGGTCCAGCAGCACAGACTCAAATAGGCCTAATAGCGCATTCTTGTGGCAGTGGCAAGAGAGTTTAGGTTCCTGGTGGCTTCCAAATTGTTGAGGCAGACCTAGTGCCAACTCATGGCTGCTGTTGCAGAATGGAGTTTGGGTTCCTGGCGGTGTCTGCTTCCAGCACAGATTGATGGAGGCGGCAGAGTGGGGTGAGTTTGGTCCCAGTACGAGACCTGGCGGCATCAGCAGTGAAGTGGACGCAAAGAGGACTCATGGCAGCAGAGTCAAGTTTGGGCCAGTTTAGTACCTGTCAGAGTCAGTGGCATCTGTATTGACGAGGTCCAACAAGAACTCAGTGGCGAGGGTATTTGTGGAGGCAAGATGGTGCTGAAGACTGGCAACTATCTCGCCTGGCCCACGACTGAGCACTTAACAAGGAGGATTGTAAAGTTGTACACTCTTATTTCTTTATTTTTCTGCCTTTATATTCTATGTTTTGGTTTATTTTAAGATGGTGCCAGACAGTGGCGACATTATATAATACCTTTCATTACTTTGTAAGATACACGTGACAATAAGTGAGCCGAATCAAATCTTTGGCTTGTGTAAAGGCTCTTTCACACTGATCTTTCCATTTCCCATCTGGTTTTGAAATAATAAATTGAGTAATGGCTTGAGAATGTTTGCAAGATTTGGGATAAACCTGCCATAGTAACAAGTCCCAAAAATGAACGTAGTTGGTTTATATATTTAAACACTGGTGCCTCAGTTAGGGCTTTTACTTTTGAAAGTGACTTGCATAGGCCCTCAGCATCAATGATATAGCCTAAATATTTGATGGAAGATTTTAAGAATTCATGCCTTTCCTGGACTAGTGCATTATCTTCAGGTCTCTGAAGTACAGTATCTAATCTGTGGAGATGTTCATTTTTGTTTTTCCCATGACTAATGTATTGTCTAGGTAACATCAGACTCCTTCCAATCCACTTAAAATCTGACGCATGGTATGTTGGAATAATGTAGGTGCAGATGTAATCCAAAATGGAAGCCTCTAGTATTTGATTAGTCGTTTGTGTGCTCAAATCGTCAAGTATTTCTGAGACACTGGATTTGGATTTATCTGGAGGTAGGCTTGGCTGAGGTCATTTTACTAAAAAAAAACTGACCTCCGGCTAGCCCAGCAAATAGGTCATTGATTAAAGGCAAAGGATACTGCTCAGTGCACAGCACTGGATTACTGTGCACTGCAAATGTGTACCGATCCATCTTTCTTCATCACTAGTACGATTGCATGGCCCATTCACTCACATTTACGGGTTCAAGGACTCCGGTCTTGACCAGCCTGTCTAATTCCACCTTGAGCTTTGGCATGATTACATAAGGCACTGATCTAGCTTTACAGCATTTTGCTTGATTCTCATCCTTGATTGCCAATTACTATTCAGTAAGGATGTGGCCCCATCTCAGTTGGCATGGTCAGTAAGGTCGAATAACATCTATTCTTTGGTCTGCGTGTCTAGACTTTTCTCTCTTTCTGTACCGTGTAGATTTTCTTCCCACTCTTCAATTTCTGTACTTTTACTGTGTGTTATTCATGCTTCTTCATCAAATATACATATTTAATGTGCCCTTTTTTGCAGTAGTTTCCACACACAGCTTCTCTGTGCCAGTATTTTGCTGCTGTGACCTGTTTTTTTCCCCCACATCAATGACAGTTGAGTCTGCACTGGTCAGTTATCTTGTGAACTCTCACGCTTGAGATTTGCTGTTGAGCTTCCTTAACTGCAATTTTCATTGAGACTTCTTTCCCAGTCACTTGCTTTAAGTCTAGATTCCTTCCCAATAATCTCTTCCGGATTGCTTCACATCTTAAACCACACACCAGTCAGTGTGTCTCTGATAGCATTGTTTAACTTCTGCTAACTTGTATAAAATTGCCACAAAACAGGAGATATATTCATCAAGCAGATTGCAATTGTGGAATTTGGTAGGAAATGGTTTTGTAGAATTCCTACCAGTTTTTAAGTTTAGAACCCAGCTTCTCTGGAGTTTGAGATAACCAGGTGTAGAGCTGGATGAACACAGCAGGCCAAGCAGCATCAGTGGAGCAGGAAAGCTGACATTTCGGGTCTGGACCCTTCTTCAGAAACCCCTTCTCTGGAGTTTAATTTTTTTCCTGCCACATAATACTCAGGAATACTGAACCAACTATGTTTGCTTCAAATGTGTTAGTCTGAACAACATAATATAAATTGTATAGGATTTTAAGGTCTCTGTATTTTCATCATATGCCTCCATAGGACCAAAATGTCCAGTTATATTTTAAAAATCAGAGGGCCTGCATAGCACAATGTGCCACAAAAATTTTTAACACTATACCATCTCTTACCTTAGGTTTCCTGAGGCTTCTTGCTTTCATTTCAAGTCTACATTCCTAGCTGAAGTATTTCACTCCAAGTAGGGTACTCATTACGGCTTTCCTTCAGGCTGCAGCATGTGGTAAACTTCTTCTACACTGTTCACCTCTTTACCTGGGGTGAATTCTTTTCTTCTTGATGAATCAGTAAATTGACCCGGTAGATGTCAAAGCATCTTTATCCATGTTGCCAGTTTTCTGTGTTAAGTCACAAGAAGGACCAGGAGGCCAAAAATTAAACGCAGAAGCCTTATTATGCAGCTATTTACTCTACAGGCAAGCTGAGAAAGACTGTTTCTGACCCAAAACTGGCGATGTCTTTATTGCATGACACAATGATGATAAAGTGACAGTCCACTGTACACAAATGCACACATTATTTTTGGTGCAGTTGGAAATGTGTCCTGAGTGAGTAACTGGGCAGCACAAAGGGCATACAAGATTAGTGTGGTTGAAGGAAATTAAAGCAGACATTATAGTGGTAGAGCATGAGCTGTGGTGGTAATTGGGTACTATCTAGCAGAGATAGAGTGAAACAAGATGGTGGCAATTACGCAAGTGGAATAAAAGTGGTCATTGTCCTTCCTACAGTTCTGGGCATTCACAGATCACAGAATCCCCAGAGTGTGGAAACAGGCCCTTCGGCCCAACAAGTCCACACCGAGCATCAGAGCACCGCACCCAAGCCTATCCTCCTACAACTCACCTAATCTACACATCCCTGAACACTATGGGCAATTTAGTATGGCCAATCCACCTACTCTCCACATCTTTGGACTGTGGGAGGAAACCCATGCAGACATGGGGAGAATGTGCAAACTCCACACAAACGGTCATCCGAGGGTGGAATCGAACCCGAGTCCCTGGCGCTATGAGGCAGCAGTGCAAACCACTGAACCACCGTGCCGCCCTCCAGACTCCACTGATCCGAGTGGCAACCTCAGCCCAGGGTGGCATAGTCTGGTATTATGTCTTCCCACAGGTCCCTGGTTATACACAGGGGTGTTAATTTCCTGTCTGCCATGTGAAATAACTCTTCAGAGGCCAGCATCCCATCACCAATCACCTTGTATTTATAAACATGTGGCCTTTGACAACAGCACTGCCTCTCAGAGTCAGGCATTCCAGGGTCTCAGTATCCCTGACATTCACTCCTTTGGGCTAGCCAGGTATCCTTAATTGGGCCAGATTAATAGCAACCAGGGAACTCATATTCCAAAAGGGCCAGCTGGTTTTTTGACCTTGTTACAATCACTACATGCCTCCCTCGAGAATCCATGGACACAAGGCTGTCCAACTCCTTTGAGAGCCTCCTGTGGACGTAGGGTGGGGAATACTGGTTCAAGCTCTTCTATTTGGGAATCCAGCATGTAACAAATGGAAGCTCCGCTCTTGCGCCTGGGTAACCTTTCACTCCCTTCCTCCAGAGGCAGAAGTGTCAAAGTGGCTACTTCCATAATGTCCTCTGATTCAAAGGACTAATCAGTGGGTCCCTGAAGTATTTCTGAAGTCTGAACAGCAGGTCATGTTTTGCTCCAGTACGGTCTGTGAATTTGCACCTTTCAAATGGTCCACATTTATTCAGGACAGCTATATCTAGCCGAACTTTAAAATTCCTTATCTTGAATATGCCTCTTATCATTGCCATGATTCTTCCACCAAACTTTGTCCCCTGTATCAAATTGTCTCCTTTGTTTGGCAGGGTCTAAGGATCAGCATTAGAGTTCCTGATGCCACTTCACCTCCCCACCAGGTCCAAAAAGATCAGACTTAGCCTTGTGCAGAGTTTTCTACCCATTAGCATCTTTGCTGGTGTATTCCGGTAGTTGCAAGCGGGACTGGTTCTAAACTAGAACTGTGACAACATTATATCTATTGAGGCTATTGGAACTTTCTTCAGTCCTGCAATCAAAGCTTGGACCACACTTTCTGCCAGGCCATTAGATGATGGATGGCATGGAACTGTCCTAATATATTGAATCTCATTCCATCTAAGAAGCAACTAAAGTTCCTGCCAGTAAACGATGGCCCATTATCCGTGGCCGATACCAGCAGGACTCCATGTATCACAAAAGATGTGCGCAAATTTTCTACTTATCGCTCCAGTGTTTGACGAATGGACTTTATGCTTATTCAACTGCTTTGAACAGGTATCTACAATGACTAAGAAACATTGAACCCACGAAAGGACCTGCACAGTTGATATGGCAACCAAGTCCAAGGTTTATCCGGCTATTTCCAAGGAGGTGGAAAGCTGCTGGCTGTTATTTTTTGTCCTTGTTGATATTCTGGGCACCATCGCACCAAAGCCTGATGAGCAGACGTAACATCTTTATTTTGGAGACCCTAGATGGCCCTGGTAGAGTTCAGCCAGTCTTTGACAGCAACCTTTGCTCGGGACAATCGCTCTTGCTCCTGATAACAATATGCCATCCTCTACCAAGAACTGGTCTCTACAGGTCCAGAAGGTTTTAATTCTAGTTGTGATAGCCCTTTGGTTTTGCCCATTAATACCAATTGTTTCAGTTTGGAAGTAACGGATCTTTATGTCCAAAGTCTGATACTGTTAGCTGTGACTGGTAGTGTGTCCAGAAAATTCAATGCCATGACTGACTCTTCCACAGAGGGTACCATAGATGGTACATCTGGTAATAGAATGTGGCTCAATGCAATCTGCACACTGGTCTAATTTGTAATTATTAACACTTAATATTAGAGCCCACTGCAGAGTGTAGCCCAAAGCTATAGGCAGCACTGCCTTGTCCTGTTCTAAGTGCAAGCAAGCGTGGCTTACGTCAAGCTTCATGAAGGACAAACCTCCTGCCAGCTTTGTGCACAAGTCCCCTTTAAGCAGCCCAAATAGTAGTTTGTGGAATGTAAGCATCACAAAATTTCACACACAAAGGTTATTAGTGGAACTTTCTGACTCCAAATATGACTACCAATCCTTTTTCTATTTGGACATATTTACAGTCTGCATTAGGCAAAGTCCTGCATGTATAAGCTATTGGGCATTCCTCTCCAGTCGGCTACCTATGACCTAATACAATGCCTTATGGAGAGATTTCATGTCAATACCAGATCTTTTTTGGGACCATAGTGTGCCAACATATTAGAGGATGATAATTGTTTTATTTCATCAAAAGCTACATTCAATGAGGCAGCATGGTGGCTCAGTGGTTAGCATTGCTGCCTCACATCACCAGGAACCTGGGTTCAATTCCACCCTCAGGTGGCTGTCTGTGTGGTGTTTGCACATACTCCCTGTGTCCACGTGGGTATTCCTCCGGGTGTGCCGGTTTCCTCCCACAGTCCAAAGATGTGCAGGTCTAGTGGACTGGCCATGCTAAATTGCCCATAGTGTTCAGAGATGTGTAGATTAGGTGTGTTATAGAAGGGTGGGATGTTCTGAGCGTCAGTGTGGACTTGTTGGGCTGAAGGACCTGTTTCCACACTGTAGGGACTCTATGACTACCTGTGACGATTTTCCAAGGCTGATCCATTTTTAGAGTTGATGCAATGATGCCAGGATGGATGCCAGTTGTGTACGAACTTTGTGTAATAATTTACCAGACCCAGAAAAGACCCAATGCTTAGACAGACATGGGAGCTGGGACACCTTTGGTTAGCCTCACTTTATCTTCCAACAGGTATAACCTGGCCTTATCGACCCTGTAGCCCAAGTCGGTCATGGGAGAGGAAGGGGAGCTAGAACACATTTTCACTTCTATAATCGAAGCTTTCCAGGTGCTCCTTATTTGCTTTCTCTGGTATCAGGAAGTCATCTAGGTAAATGGCGACCTGAGCCAGACCTTGCAACACGTTCTATATTGTCCATTGAAACACTGAATAAACTGATGATATGCTGAATTGCAGTATTGTATATTGGTACAAATCTTTATGGGTGTTAATTGTAGCACACTCGAGAATCCTGGTCTAAATGTAATTTAGCAAGCATGGCTCATGTCAAGCTTCGTGAAGGACAAACCTCCTACCAGCTTTGCACATAAATCCTCTATCCTGGGATTAGATAATTATCCAACTGCAAAAAAACAATTTACTGTTTATTTAAAATGCCCTCAAAGACGAACTGACCCATCAAGCTTCAACATTGGTACAACCGACAGATGATTCTTTCACTTTCCAGTCTGATTTCTGCTTTTACTTTCAACGGTAAGGTAAATGCCAGTGGACAGGCTGTGCAAAATTGTTTCCTAGTCAACATACAAAGTTGGTTTGGCTCCTCCAAAAGTCCCTAGACCTTCCTGGAAAACTTCAGTATATTTTGTTAGGACTTTACTCAGGCAGCTACTTTCTAATCGAAAATATTGAGCCAACCTAGGTAAATCTCTCACAAATGATTTTGCCCCATCAAGCTTGGGCACCCCATGGTAAATATGGTGACAATAAAACCTGCCACTAACTTAGTTAGATAGTAGCTATTCTTAGCAAGATTCAGCCTCCTGTCTCTACTTATCCAAGTCTGAATTGCATTGAGTTTGGAAGGATTTCTCGCCATATCTGACTAAACTCGGCTAATTTACGACCTACCCTATGACTGATGACACGCATGAATCGAACTCTATCTTACCACATGGCGTTCCCAGAACAATGTGCTCCTCAGTGGCATTCCTTGTGCCCCTGCTATCTTTAAAAGCCCGTTGTAAACCTGGACTAGCACAGTCAGACATGAGTTGCTGTACACAGTTCCTGATGTTTGCCTGAACATGGTGTACTGAATGTAACTGGGTCAGCCAACTGGACCTCATAGAATGAGTTCCCTGATTAGGGATGTAAATCTTGTCCAATTAGACAGACCTGTCTGACATAAAAAGGTGAATGTTAGGCACATTAATGCCTGATTCCCTGGAATGCCTGACTCAGTGGGAGGCAATGCTACTGTCAAAGGCCATGCATTTGTAAATAAAGGGTAATTGGTGATCAGTTGCAATGAGAGGGAAGCACAATCCTGAACAAACTCACTTGCAGATGTTGGTGCTAACCAGTGAACCGTCCCACCTAGTTTTGGACTCCCCTACTCTGGGGAAAAGACCTGACTATTCATCCAGTCCATGTCCTTCAGTTTTATAAACTTCCATTAAGTCACCGCTCAGCCTCCGACACTCTGGGGAAAATAGCCCCAGCTTATTCAGCCTCTCCCTACATCTCAAACCCTCCAAGTCTGGCAACATCTTTGTAAATCTTATATGAACCCTTTCAAGTTTCACAACATCCTTCCTAAAGCAAGGAGACCAGAATTGAACACAGTGTTCCAAAAGTGTCTTAAACAATGTCCTGCACAGCCGCAACATAACCTTCGAACACCTATACTCAATGCACTGGTAAAAAAAGGCAAACGCCTCCTTCACTATACTGTCTACCTATGACTCCATCTTTAAGGAACTATAAACCTGCACTCTAGGGTCTTTTTATTCGGCAACACACCCCAGGACTTTACGTTGCCCTGATTTGCCGTACCAAAATGCTGCACCTCACATTTATCTAGTTTAAACTCCATAATATAAAAACTCAAGTTAATGTTCTCAGCACGCAGTTCAAATCCCACCACAGCAGAATTCAAATTCATTTAAGAAAGTGAAACCATTGTCGATTGTCAGAAAAATCCATCTGGTTGACTAACATCCTTCAGCAAATGAAAGCTGCCATCCTCACCTGGTCTGGCCTACATGTGACAGCAGAGACACAGCAATGTGGTTGATTTTTAAACTTTCCTCAAATGGATTAGCAAGCCACTAAATTGCATCAATTGCTACAAAGTCTCAAAACAAGAAACAAAACCGAACAGACCATTTGGCATCAACTTAGGCACTGGGAACAACAATTGCAAAAACTGCCCTGTCAACCCTGTAAAACCCTCCGTCTTAACAACTGGGGACTAATGCCAAAATCAGGAGAACTGCCTCACAGACTTGGAGATGATAAGGACTGCAGATGCTGGAAGCCAGATTCTATAGGTATGCGGCTGGAAAAGCACAGTAGGTCAGACAGCCTCACACCTGTCTCACAGACTTAGTCACCCAACAGCCTAACATAGTCATACTCATGAAATCATAACTGACAGACAATGTCCCAGACACCACCATCACTGGATACATCATGCCCCACCAGGAGTTACCCAGCAAATATTAGGCAGACTGGCTAGCCAGTTATTGAAGCAGTACAAATTGGAGTTGCACTGTGGGCTTTATAGAATTCTTAATGTGGCTGAAGCCAAGGGAATTGCCTGGGAAATTGAAAATTCTGATGGATAATCGCTGTGCACCTGGAACCCTTGAGATTACAGCATTCTGAGGATTCTAACTTACTCAAGCTTAATAACTACACAAGAAAAGTTCAAAGTCTAAAAACCTACTCCAACTGTTTGGTAATCACAAAACTAAACCTCACTTATCTCTGACCTCCAGAACAACACCTCCCATCCCTATCCAACTCACACCACCAGACTCCTTCCCAACTGTACCTGATGTGAATCCAATTCAACATCTTCCCAAGACCCCACACTAACATGGACCTGGTCTCCCTCACCCCACTTTTTTGCACATTGGAGTCAAAACACCGCCCTCCCTTCCCTGTATCTCACGACCTCAGCCTCACATGACCAGACTCCAGTATCATCCTACTACACCCTTGCATCCCAGTGACCTACACCGACCGGACCCCAGTATCCCTCTGATCACAACACTTCACCTGCACTTCCCAGAATCTAGTCTACTGCATTCGCTGCTCGCAATGTGGTCTCCTCTACATTGGGGAAGCGAAGCGTACTCTGGGTGCCCGCTTCACAGAACATCTATGGCCTGCTCGCAAAAAAAAAGAGACCCTGAACTACTGTTGCCTGCCACTTTAACGCACCACCCTGTTTCCTGGCCAACATCTCTGTCTCTGGCTTGCTGCAGTGTTCCAGTGAAGCTCAACACAAGCTGGAAGAACAACACCTTATTTTCCACTTGGGGACCCTTTAGCCCTCCAGACTCAATATTGAGTTCAATAATATTAGGGCCTGAACTCTCCTACGTGCCAGCCCCCTAACCCACACACCAGGCCTTGTTGTCACATAGCCTGCCATTACACGCTACCTATTGTTAGTCACTAACAGTCCCCGTTAACAACTATTCACCCTCCCAGCCAGATCATTATTATCTCCTTTGTCCAACAGCTCTTCTCTCTCTTCCAGCTCCACCCTATCGTTCACTCCCTACCCCATCCCGCTCCCTATTTTCTGCATATAAACCGAAGTTTTTCCAGCTATCATGAGTTCTAAGGATCACCAGACCCGAAACGTTAACTTTGATTTTTTTCTTCACATTTGCTGCCAGACCTAGTGAGCTTTTCCAGCAACTTCTGTTTTCATCCCTCTGACCACACCCTAGTGTCACCCCTCATCAGACGCCGGTTCCCCCCTGGACCGCAGTGAGTGATGCGCCTCTCCCACTTTGCCCAGTCGCCCACAGCCCCAGCTTTTCTCGGGCTCTCGGCCACTCACTCACCGCTCTCAGTACCTCCCAGAACCACCTACCCAATCGTTTACCTTCCCGCTCTCCATCTCTGAGCATGCGCATTGGACACAGGGTCTGCAGGGCATGCGCAATGGATAACCGGACTGCTGGAAGGGAACATGCGCACTGAATGCCTGACTGCCGTTGCCTACGCTGGCACAACTCATTCCCCTCCCTCTGACACGGAAGTGGAAGTGGAAGTGGTTATGCCGGGAAGGATTGGGGTAAATGGCGCTGGTTTAGGATCGAGCTAATAAATTAGAGGGAGATTATAATCAATTAGAGAAGAGATGCTGTGGCTTGCCGACTAAGGACAATGTGTTGGAGAAGTAGAGTGAAATAGAAGCGTAAAACAAAGAACTGGAGATCAGAAACAAAAACACAAGTTGCTGGAGAAAGTCAGCAGGTCTGGCAGTATCTGTGGTGCGAGAAAGCAGCGTTAACATTTTGAGTCCAGTACGTAAGTAAAAGATTGGTAATAAGGAAACTAGTGGAATTGAAGAGTGACAGATGCACAGGATTTGCCCGTTACCGTCCGAGGTTGTTAAATAAAGTAGTGGAGCACATTGTAGATACCTTGACTAAAATATTGTAAAGTTCCTTAGATGCATGAATTGTCGCTTTGGATCGGAAAATTGCACACCACTACGAGGAAAACCAGGGAATTACAGACTAGTTAGCCTAACACCCGATGACACAATTATTGACAGTGTAGTTGATAGCATAAAATTATGAGGGAATAGTGATAGACTAGGTGAATGGGCAAAACTGTGATAGAGAGAGTTCAGTGCGAGTGTGAGGAATCAATTTTGGACTGAAGAAGGATCGATCAGGGAATTTTTTTCTAGATGGTGTGAAGCTAAATACAGTAGAAGTCCAAGTGACTTGGGGTTCAGGTGAATAGATCGTTAAAATACCATGAACAGGTGCAGAAAAGTGTCAAGAAAGGTAATGAATGTTGAGGTTGGTTGGCTCGCTGAGCTGGTGCGTTGTTGTTCCGCAGATGTTTCATTACCCTGCTGGGTAACGCCATCAGAGCAGCCTCTGATGAAGCACCGTTGTGTTTTCCCGCCTGGGTTTTGAACTCTGGAGTCCGTTGAGCTGGATTACCTCACTTCCGGTTTACCTTTGCAGTGGAGTGTATATGGGGTCGAGTTCTACGTGTTTGTTGATGGCTTTCTTCATGGAGTACCAGGCTTCTAGGAACTCCCATGCCTGTCTCTGCTTTGCTTGTCTCAGGATCTTGGTGTTGTCCCAATAGGATTGGTGGTTCTCCTTATCCATGCAGATAGAGATGAGTCAGTATTGGTTATGTCTTTTTGTAGCCAATTGGTGTTTGTGTACCCTTGTTGTTAATTTCCTGCCTGTTTGTCCGACGTAGTGTTTGTCACAGTCTCTGCAGGGAATCTTGTATATGACGAATTGTCCTGTCCATAGTGGGTAGTGGATCTTTGGTTCGGGTGAGCAGTTGTTGTAGAGTTGATGTGGGTTTGTGTGCTACTCTGATGCCCAGCGGTCCTAAGAGTCTTATGGTTAGTTCCGATGTGTTCCTGATGTAAGGTAGCGTGATGAGTGTGTCGGGGTGTGTAGTATCTTCCTGGTGTTGTTTGTGTAATAGGCATCTTCTGACCCAGTTTTTTGGATATCTATTGGTCTTGAATACCTGGAAGAGGTATTTTTCTTCTTGGTGTAGTTCTATGCTGCTGCAGTGTGTTGTTCGTTTAAATAATGTTCGCATGCAGCTTTGTTTGTGTGCATTAGGATGGTTACTGTTAAAGTTCAGTACTTGGTCAGTGTGTGTGGCTTTTCTGTGCACTTTCATTTGGAATTCCCCATTTGTCCTGTGCTCTACCATGATGTCCAGGAATGGGAGCTGTTTGTTCTTCTCCTCCTCTCTGGTGAATTTGATTCCGGTGAGGGATAGCAGAGACAGGCTCGGGAGTTCCTAGAAGCCTGGTACTCCACGAAGAAAGCCGTCAACAAACACATAGAACTCGACCCCATATATACTCCATTGCGAAGAAAAACCAGAAGTGAGGTAATCCACTCAACGGACTCCAGAGTTGAAAACCGAGGGAAAACACAATGGCGCTTCATCGGAGGCTTCACTGATACTGGTATCCAGCAGGGTAATGAAACATCTGCGGAACAACAACGAACCAGCTCGGCGAGCCAACCAGCCTCAACATCCACAACCCAAGCTACAAATCTGCTCCAAAACTTTAGAAAAGGTAATGAATGCTGGCCTTAATACCTAGAGGACAATAAGTACAAGGGTGGAGAAGTTATGCTGCTGTTATTCAAAACTGGTTAGTCTTCACTTGGAGTACTGAGAACAGATTTGGGCACCACACCTCAGGAAGGATATATTGGCCTTGGAGGGATTACAAAACAGGTTTACAAGAATGATACTTTTATTTTCTTCACTTGTGGGATGTGGGCTTTGCTGGCTGGCCAACATTTGTTGTTCGACCCTAGTTGCCTTTGAGAAGGTGGTGGTAAGGTGCTTTCTTGAACTGCTGCAGTTGATGCAGCTGCTTCATCCATCATACGGTCAGAAGTAGGGATGTTCGCCAATGATTGTGAAATTTTCAGCAGCATTTGTGACTCCTCGGATACTGAAGCAGTCCATGTTCAAATGCAACAAGATCTGAGCAATATACAGAATTTGGCTGACAAGTGACAGGTAACATTCACACCATACAAATACTGGGCTATGACCATCATATATGAGACAATCTGACCACCATCCCTTGACACTCAATGGTGTTGTTATTACTGAATTCCCCATATCAATATCTTGAGGGTTACCATTGACCAGAAACTCAAATTGTCTTGTCACATAAACACCGTGGCTATAAGAGCAGGTCAGAGACTAGGAAGACTGTGGCAAGTAACTCATCCCCTGACTCTCCAAAGCCTGTCCATCATTTACAAGGTTCAAGTCAGGAGTGTGATGGAATACACCCCACCTGCCTGAATGAGTGCAGCTCCAACAACATTCAAAAAGCTTGACATCATCCAAGACAAAGCAACCTGCTTCATTGGCTCTCCATCCACTCCCTCTGCCACCGACGCTCAGTAGCCGTAGTGTGTATTATCTACAAGATGCACTGCAGAATTTCACCTAAGATCCTCAGACAGCACCTTCCAAAACCATAACCACTTCCATTTAGAAGTAGAAGAGCAGCAAAAACATTGGAGCGCCACCAACTTCAAGTTCCCTTCTGAACCACTTAACATCCTGACTTGGAAATATGTTGCCTTTCCTTCATTGTCCTTGGGTTAAACTCGTTGAATTCCCTTCTTCATGGCATTGTAGGTCAACCTACAACAGGTGAATTGCAACGATTGAAGAAAGCAGCTCTCTACCAGGCATAAAATGTTGGCGAGCCAGCGATGCCCACATACCACAAATGAATACATTTTTAAGAAGTCCATGTGCGATAGGTGAACTCTCAATGCCCTTTGGAAGGGAATTGCAGGGTTTAGACCCAGTGACAGTGAACAAATGGCAATATATTTCCAAGTCTAGATGGTGAGTGGCTTGGAGGGGAACTTGGAGGTGTTGGTGTTCCCATGAATCTGTTGCCTTTGTCATTTTGGATGGAAGTGGTCTTGCATCAAGAATAATACTAGGCACGTAGGAATTTGGTTGTGGTTGTTGGAGGTCAGTCATCTCAGCTCCAGGACATCTCTGCAGGAGTTCTTCAGGGTAGTGTCCCAACCATCTTCAGCTGCACTATTACATAGAACATAGAATAGTACAGCACAGTACAGGCCCTTCGGCCCACAATGTTGTGCCGAACTTTTACCCTAAACCTAAGGTCTATCTCACCTCCACCCTACCTTATACTATCATCCATATGCCTATCTAAATGCCGCTTAAATGCCCCTAACGAGGCCGACTCCACTACCCTCTTCGGCAATGCATTCCACGCCCCTACCACTCTCCGAGTAAAGAATCTACCTCTGACGTACCCCTATATCTACCTCCTCTCCCTTTAAAACTATGCCCCCTTGTAATAGCTACCTCCACCCTAGGAAAAAGTTTCTGGCTGCCCACTCTATCTATACCTCTGATCATTTTGTACACCTCTATCAAGTCACCTCTCATCCTTCGTCGTTCTAAAGAGAAAAGCCCTAGCCCTCTCAAACTTTTCTCATAAGACCTTCCCTCCATTCCAGGCAACATCCTGGTAAATCTCCTCTGCATCTTTTCCAACGCTTCCACATCTTTCCTGTGAATTTATGATGTTCTCTCCATTATAAGCGCAGTCTTAAGGATCTTTAGTGAATTTGTGCAGTGCATCTTGTAGATTGTGCCTTCTGCTGCTACATGAGCATTGGTGGTGGAGGGAATGGATGCTTCTGGATTTGGTGCCAATCAAGCGGGTAACTTTATCCAGAATGGTGTCAAGCATTTCTTGAGTGTTGTTGGAGCTGCAGTCATCAAGGAATGTGAAGAGTATTCTATCATTTGCCTGACTTGTGTCTTGTAGATGGTGGACAGGGTTTGTGGAGTCAGGAGGTAAGTTATTTGCTGTAGAACTACTTGCTCTGACCTGGTGTTGTTGCCACTGAATTTATGTGGTGAGTCCAGGTCTGGTTAATCAAAACCCCATGATGTTGAGAGTAGGGAATTCAGTGATGGTGGTAACGCTATTGAAAGTCAACAGATGGTGATGAAATTGTCTCATATTAGAAGTGATCATTGTCTGGCATTTGTGTGGTGCAAATGTTATTTACACTTGTCAGCTGGATACTGTCAACTTTTCCTTGCATTTGAACAAGGACTGTTTAAATATCAGAGGAATCCTGAAAGGCGCTGAACATTGCGCAATCATCAGCAAACTGAACTTATGTTAAAGGGAAAGCCATTGATTAAGCATTTGGCCTAGGACACTGCTGGGGAACTTCTACAGAAAGGTCCTAGAGATGAGATGATTGATCTCCAACAAACATAACTGTCTTCCAATGGGCCTGGTATGACATCACTGAGCAGAGAATTTGCGCACCCCCCCCACCCAAATTTCCCAAATTTGGTGAGTAGCCCCCTGGACTTCAGAGATTAGAGTCATGAGGAGAGATAATACAAATTACACCTCTTTTCTCTAGAATTAAGCAGGTTAAAGGGTGATCTGTTTGCAGTCTTCATGATATTAACGGGAAAAGACAAGGTAGATGAAGATAAACTATTTCTACCGATTGGGGATTCTACAACTAGACTATGCAGTCTGCGAATTAGGGGCCAACCATTCAGGAGAGATGTTAGGAAGCACTTCTACACACAAAAGGTGGTAGATATTTGGAGCTGTTTTCCTCAAATGGCAGTGAATGCTAGATTAGTCGCTAATTTTAAATCTGAGATAGGTAACTTTTTATTATTAAGGGATATGAAGCAAAGATACTCTATGGGAGTTAGGCCACGGATAAGCCATAATGTAATCGAAAGGCAGAACAGGCTTGTAGGGCTGAATAGCCAATCCTGATCCGATGTTCCTTTTTTCAGAAGTGTCTGAAGAAGAGTCACAGAACTTGAAATGCTAACTTTTTTTTCTCTCATCGGATTCTGCCAAACCTGCTGAATTTCTCCAGCAATTTCTGTTTTTGTGAATTTGGAGCAGTTAGAAATTGGCAGGTATGAAATCTTTTTATTCACTTATGGGATATGGGCGTCAGTGTCTGGACCAGAATTTATTGTTCTTCCCTAGTTGTGCTGAGAAGGTGGTGGTGAGCTTCCTTCTTGAACTGCAACAGTCCACGTGCTCTAGGTAGACCACTATGCCCTTAGAGAGGGAATTCCAGGATTGTGACCCAGCGACAGTGAATGAACAGCAATATATTTTCAAGTCAGGATTGTGTGTGGCTTGGAGGTGAACTTGTAGGTGGTGATGTTTCTAAGTATCTGCTGTCCTTGCCCTTCTAGACAGTACTGCTCATAAGTTTGGAAGGCGCTTTCTAAGTATAAAACAAAGAAATTCCATTGCTAGAAGAAACTCATGAAAGTCTGGCAGCATCTGTAGAGAGAAAAACGAGTTAGTGTTTGAATTCCAATGATCATTCATCAGAAGGAGCTTCGGTAAATTTCTGCGTGGATCTTGTGGATAGATCACACTTGTGCTACTGACTGTCAGTGGTGGAGGAATGGATGTGGTGCCAATCAAGTGGGCTACTTTGTCCTGAAAGGTGTAAAGTTTCTTCAGTGTTGTTGGAGCTGCACTCATCCAGGCAAGTGGAAAGTATTCCATCACACTCCTGATTTGTTCTTTGTTGATGGTGGACAGGCCTTGGGGTGTCAGGAGGTGAGTTACTTGCTGCAGGATTCCTAGCCTCTAACCTACTCTT
This sequence comes from Rhincodon typus, assembly GCF_021869965.1. Taxonomy (NCBI): domain Eukaryota; kingdom Metazoa; phylum Chordata; class Chondrichthyes; order Orectolobiformes; family Rhincodontidae; genus Rhincodon; species Rhincodon typus. Next base: position 81,649,826 of record NC_063339.1, read on the forward strand.
GTGGCCACAGTATTTACATGATTTGTCATTCATACAGCTTAGAAAGCTCTAAGAGAGGCGAGAGGGGAGAGATTGGAAACGTAGAGGCTGGAATGTGTTCTGTGCAATCAGATCGCTCTTTTTAGGAAGAACACTTTTTGTAAAGGAAAGGAGACAGTCTGCAGCAGGAAAGTGTGTTGCATTTTAAAGACCATTACTCACCTGATGAGAATCACTGAGCTGACATCACTTGAGAGGTCCTATAAACCCAGTTTGTGGCTCCAATAAAATAATTGGATTTGAACACACAACAGAGGTATCCAGTGCATGATCTGATTTTAAACTGTGTCCTGTGATCTTTTAGGATCTCCAGCAATTCCCACTTAGATTTTTTTTAAAGGGATTAAAGTAGTAACTCAATTGGTTTTGGATCTTCAACTTCATGGATTCTGTTTCCATTTAAAACTTTATTTTGTGTGCTGCCTGTTTTTTCCACTGTGACATACCACCTGAAACGTTGACAGATCACTTCCAACATTTATGCCTCTCTCTGCTGCAACAGCAGACAGCATGGGCTGCTGCCATTAGTTTCGTTTCATGATGTACCTGTCTTCGTCTCTTTACCTTCTCTTTTATGTCTGACAGGTTCGACTGTATCTGTTACTTTGGGATTCAGGTTGTCCCATTCTTATTCACTGAGTGTGCCCCTACACCACATTGGCAACAGTTCAAGGAGGCAACTCATAACCACTTTCTTGTGGGTAGTTAGGGAAGGACAATTCATGCTGACTTGTGGAAACACGCATATCCCATGAATGAATCTGCTCCAAAATCTTTCGGTCCTTAAGGAAATGGTCCTCACTTTCTAAATCGGACAAATATCAATTTTGCACAATAATTATGGTAGGAGGTGAATATTGACACTATCCCAATCTGTTTTGATGCTTTAATGTGAATATTTTTGATAGGTACAGAAATGAGAAGAAATAAATGGCATGGCAGTCACCAGTATGGATGGCATGATAGCCAACGACGACATCATCCAAGAAGATATCGAGGACATAATAGGCACACATCACGAGAATGGTAAAACTTTACTACTTGTTGCTATACTAGGAAGAGCTGGCCTCGTGTTTTAACATTTTATTGAGACCTATGTTCTTGGCTGCTTGAGAAACAGCTGTTACTCATTACTGGCCACAACTCATTTCATTCAGTCAAGTTCATTCATTGAATCATACAGTAGAAAAAAAGACCTTTGGCCCATCAAGTCTGTGCTACCAAAAATATACCAATACCTACTCTGGTCCCACTTTCCCATACTAGCCCCATAGCCTTGACTATTTTAAGTGCGCATCCAAGAATTTTTTACAGCTTGAGGTTTCCTGCCTCAACTTCCGTCCCAGGCAATGCATTGCAGACCCACACCACCTTCTGAGTGAAAAACAATTTCCTTAAATCCCCTCTAGACCTCCTACCTTTCACTTGAAAGTTATGCCCCCTTGTTATTGACCCTTTGACTAAGGGAAGAGCTGCTTTCCATTCACTCTGTTCATTTTCCTCAATCTTTATACATCTCTATTAGCTCACCCCTCAATCTTCTCTGCTCCAAAGAAAACAATCTGACCTTATCCACCCTCTCGTCGTAGCTGAAATGCTCCATCCCAAGCAACAAGCTGGTGAATCTTCTTTGCACCTCCTCTAGTGCAATCACCTTCATCCTATAATGCAGAGATCAAGACTTCACAAGGTACTCCAGCTGTGGCCTAACCAAAGTTCTGTACAGCTCCAGTATCCCCTCCCTGCTCTTGTAATCCATGCCATGACTCATAAAGGCAAGTGTCCAGGTGCCATATTAACTAACCAATTAACCTGTGCTGCCACTTCAGGGAATTGTGGACAAGCACCCCAAGATCCCCCTGTTCCTGTGAGCTTTCTAGTCTCTTCCCATTCACTGAATACTCCCTTGTGCATCACTTCACATTTATAAGGACTAAATTGTATCTGCTACTGATCTGCCCATCTGACCAATATTATCCTGTAACCATGGGGCCCTCTTGTGGCACAGCGGTAATGTCCCTACCCCTGAACTGAGAGGGCTAGGTTCCAAGTCCCACCTACTCCAAAGATGTGTAATAACAGCTCTGAACAGGTTGATTAGAAAAATAGGTTAAATAATTTATCCTCCTGGAACTTAAGACCTTCTTCCTCAATGTCAACCACCTGGCCAATCTTTGTGTCATTCGCAAATTTACTTATCATCCCTCACATTCTCACTATTTGTAATATTTATAAATTATGTAAATAAACAACCCAGCGTGGATTCCTGTGATATGCCACTGGAGCTGGCCTTCAGTCACACAAACAGCCTTCTACTACCACCCCGTGTCAATGTCATTAAACCAATTTTGGATCCAACAAGCTAATTTACCCTAGATCCATGTGCTTTTACCATCGTTATCAAACTCCTATGTGAGACTTTGTTGAAGACCTTGCTGAAATCCATATATACTACATCAACTACCCTGCCCTCATCTATACACTTAGACGCTCTTCGAGAAATTCGACCAGATTCATTAGGCGTGACCTCCCTCTGACTATCCCTGATCAAAACTTACCTCTTTAAATGGAGATGAGTTTTCAACTTTACAATTTTCTCCAGTGGTTCTGTACCTCTGAAGACTCCCTGGTCTACATTTCTCTGGTCTGTCTCTACCATCCTTGTAAACATAATGCTCCTCCAGTGGCCAGAGACGGTTTAAAAATTTGGGTCAGGGTGCCTACCATTTCTCCTCTCATCTCCCACAACAACATATGAAACACTTTATCTAGATAGTCGTACAACAGGGAAACAGACCCTTTGGTCCAACTCATCCATGCCAATCAGATTTCCCAGACTAAACTAGTCCCATTTATCTGCCTTTTTTTCACCATATTCCTTTCAACCTTTCCTGTTCATGTACATAGAACATAGAACAGTACAGCACAGTACAGGCCCTTCGGCCCACGATGTTGTGCCGAACTTTTACCCTCAACCTAAGGTCTATCTAACCGCCACCGCTACCTTATACTATCATCCATATGCCTATCTAATAGCTGCTTAAATGCCCCTAATGAGGCCGACTCCACTACCCTCTCCGGCAATGCATTCCACGCCCCTACCACTCTCTGAGTAAAGAACCTACCTCTGATGTCTCCCTGATGTCTACCTCCTTTCACTTTAAAATTATGTCCCCTCGTAAAAGCTACCTCCACCCTAGGAAAAAGTCTCTGGCTGACTACTCTATCTATACCTCTGATCATTTTGTACACCTCGATCAAGTCACCTCTCATCCTTCGTCGTTCTAAAGAGAAAAGCCCTAGCTCTCTCAACCTTTCCTCATATGACCTTTCCTCCATTCCAGGCAACATCCTGGTAAATCTGCTCTGCACCTTTTCTAGCGTTTCCACGTCTTTCCTGTAATGAGGTGACCAGAACTGGACACAATACTCCAGATGTGGCCGAACCAGGCTTTCGTATAGCTGGAGCATAACTTCACGGCTGTTGAACTCAATCCCTCCACTAATGAAAGTTAACACACCATACGCCTTCTTAACAACTCTATCCACCTGGGTGGCAGCTCTCCGGGAACTGTGAACATGAACCCCAAGATCCCTCTGCTCCTCCACACTGCCAAGAATCTTTCTGTTAACCCGTATTCTGCTTTCAAGTTTGTCCTTCCAAAATGAATCACCTCACACTTTTCAGGGTTAAACTCCATCTGCCACTTCTCAGCCCAGCCATGCATCCTATCAATGTCCCTTTGTAACCTAGAACAGCCGTCTGCACTGTCCACAACGTGACCCACCTTCGTATCATCCGTGAACTTACTAATCCACCCTTCCACTCCTTCATCCAAATCATTTACAGTACCTGTCCAAATGTCTTTTAAATGTTGTAATTGTACCCACCTTTACCACTTCCTTTGGCATTCCAATACACATCACACTTTGTGTGGAAAAAGTTGTTCTTCAGGTCTCTTTTAAATCTTTTCCCCCCTCATCTTAATCCTATGCCTTCCAGTTTGGACTCCTCTACCCTAGGGAAAAGACCTTCACTATTTACCTTATCTATGCCCTTCATGACTTTATAACCTCTATAAGGTTACTCCTCAACCTCCTCCGCTCCAGGGAAAAAAGTCCCAGCTATCCAGCCCCTCCTCATAACTGAAACCCTCCAGTCCTAGTAACATCCTTGTAAATTTTTTCTGTCCCTTTCCAGTTTAATAACATCCTTTCTATAGTAGGATGGCCAGAACTGCATGCAGTACTCCAAAAGTGGCCTCACCAATGTGCTATACAGCTGCAACATGATGTCCCAACTCCAATATTCAATGGTCTGACCAATGAAGGCAAATGGTGCCTTCACCACCCTGTCTACCTGTGACACCACTTTCAAGGAATTATTTATCTGCATCCCTAGGTGTCTCTGTTCAACAACACTACCCAGGGCCCTACCATTGTAAGTTATGCCCTGGTTTGTCTTTCCAAAATGCAACATCTCACATTTATCTAAAATGAACTCCATCTACCACTCCTCAGCTCATTGGCCCACCTGATCAAGATCCCATTGTAATCTTAGATAACCACCTTCACTGTCCACTATACCACCAATTTTGGTGTCATCTGCAAACTCACTAACAATGCCTCCTATATTCTCATTCAAATCATTTCTATAAATGCCAAACAATAGTGGACCCAGCACTGATCCTTGCAGAACAATACTAGTCACATGCCTCCACTCCGTAAAACAACCCTCTACCACCACTCTGTCTCATACTGTCAATCAATTTTGTGTCCTCAATCCGTTTTGTGTCCAATTGGCTGGATTTCCCTGGATCCCATGTGATCTAACCTTACTAACCAGTCTACCACGCGGAACCTTGTTGAAGGCCTTGCTGAAGTCCATGTAGACAATGTCTACTGCTCTACGCTCGGCTATCCTCTTGGTCACATCCTCAAAAAAACTCAATCAAGTTTCTGAGACATGATTTCCCAGGCACAAAGCCATGTTGCCTATTCCTGATCTTTCCTTGCCTCTCCAAATGCACGTAAATCATGTCTCTCAGAATCCTACCCAACATTGACATCAGGCTCACTGGTCAGTAGTTCCTTGGCATTTTCCTTGTAGCCTTTCTTAAATAAAAGCGCAACATTAATGACTCTCCAGTCTACCAGCACCTCACCCGTGGCTATTGATGATAACAGTCTCTGCTAGCGTCCTCACAGTTTCTTCCCTACCTTTCCACAATGTCCTGGGATATATTTGATAAAGTCCTAGGGATTTATCCACCGTAAAGTGTTTTAAGACGTCGATATCTTCCTCTTCTGTAATGTGTACTCTTTTCTAGACTTCACTATTCATTACCTCAAGTTCCTTAACTTCAGTGTCTTTCTCCACACTGAGTACTGACACAAAATATTTGTTTAGTATCTCACTCATCTCCTGTGGCTCTAACCATAGGTGGCCTTGTTGATCTTTAAGGGGCCCTGTTCTCTTGCTAGTTACTCGCTTTCCCTTGATGTACTTGTAAAATCTCTTTGGATTCTCCTTAACATTATCTACCAAAGCTATCTGTTTCCCCTGTTTGCCCTCCTGATTTACCTCATAAGCATGCAAAAAAAAATGGGGTGGCACGGTGGCTCAGTAGTTAGCACTGCTGCCTCGCAGTGCCACGGACCCGGGTTCGATTCCACCCTCGGGCAACTGTCTGAGTGGAGTTTGCACATTCTCCCTGTGTCTGCGTGGGTTTCCTCCGGGTGCTCTGGTTTCCTCCCACAGTCCAAAGATGTGCAAGCTAGGTGAATTGGTCATGCTAAATTGCCTGTAGTGTTCAGGGATGTGTAGATTAGGTGGGTTATAGGGTGATGGGTCTGGGTGGGATGCTGTGTGGGTCGGTGTGGACTTGTTGGGCCGAAGGGCCTGTTTCCACACTGTAGGCATTCTATTCTGTGAAAGTATATTCCACCTCTCCCTATACTCCTCAAAGGAATCACTTGATCCTAGCTGTCTACATCTGACATATGCCTCCTAACTTGTCTTGACCAGAGCCTCAATGCGTCTTGTCATTCATTGTTCCCTATTCCTAATAGCCTTTTCCTCCCTTAGGGGAGGCAATGGCCTAGTGGTATTATCACTGGATTGTTAATCCAGAGACTCGGATAACATTCTGGGGACCTGTGTTCGAATCCTGCCTCAGCGGGATTCAATAAAACAAAATCTGGAATTAAGAATATATTGATGTCCATGAATCCATTGTCGATTGTTGGAAAAAACCCACCTGGTTCACTAATGTCCTGTAGGGAAGGAAACTGCCATCCTTACCTGGTCTGGCCTACAACAGACCCACAGCAATGTGTTGACTCTGAACTGCCTTCTGGGCAATAAATGCTGCCTAGCCAGCAATGCCCTCATGCTATGAATGGATGGAGGAAAAGAAAACTTTAATAGGAAAGTATTGCCTCTGAATTCTCTCTATCTCACTTTTTTCAAAGCCTCCCACTTGCCGGTTATCCCTTTACCTGCAAACAGTGTACTCCAATCAACTTTTGAAAGTTCCTGTCTAGTACCATCAAAATTGGCCGAGCTCAATTTAATTTAAAACTAATAGAATTATGGTCACTGGTCCCAAAGTGCTCCCCCACTAACACCTCAGTCACTTGCCCTCCCTTATATCCCAAGGGAAGGTAGAGTTTTGTTTCTTCTCTCCGACTCATCTACATATTGGTAAAGAAAATGTTCTTATAAATTGCTCTCCATCCAAACCCTTAACACTATGGAAATCCCAGTCTATGTTTGGAAAGTTAAAATCCCCTACTATGAAAACACTTACTATCCCACTACATATTTGCTCCTCAATTTCCCCCTGACTATTGGGGAGGCTGAGAGTACAATCCCACCAAGGTGAAGACCCCTTCATATTTCTCAGTTCTGCCCATATAGCTGCATTTGGCAATCCCCCAGGAAAATCCTTTTTAAGTATTGCTGTGATATTTTCCCTAATCAAAAATGCCATCCCCACTTCTCTCTTCTCTCCCTTTCGATCCTTCCTCTAACATTTATACCCCGGAACATTGAGCTGGCAGTCCTGCCTCTCCCGTAGTCATGTTTCAATAATAGCTCTGACATCCCAGTCCTGTGTTCTTATCCATGCCCTGAGTTTGTTTGCTTTACTTGTCAGGCCTCTTCCATCGAAATAAATGCAATTTAATTCATCAGTCTTACCTCATTCTCTGCCTTGCTCTTGACTGCCCTGTCTAATTAACTTGCTCCCTTTAACTTATGAAGCAGCCTGAACCTTCACTCTTTTCTCACAACTGCTTAGGATTTTTCACCCTGCCGCTGCCATACTGGTTAAAACCTCCTGAGTAGCTCTTGCAAATCTCCCCAGCAGGAAATTGGTTCCCCTCCTGTTCAGGTGCAACGTGTCCCTCTTTTACAGGTCATTTCTGCCCTAGGGAGATCCCAATATCCAAAAATATCCTTGTACCAGTTTCTCAACCACTCATTAATCTACCCTGTTCTCCTATTTCTACTCTCACTAATACGTGGCCCCAGATTTGTCCACTTCTAACTGCTGAAACCTCCAATACCTCCTCACTTCTTGTAGTGATCTGGTCTCACAGTTAACCATCTTCTCAAGTTCTGTACTTGCTTTCTCCCCAGTAAAGACAGATGTGAAGTACTCATTTAACGCTCTTCCAATTTCCTCCGGCTTCACACACAGATTGCCCGTCAGTATTTTCCTATCACTGTCCCTGCATCACTCTCCTAATTGATTTCTTGAGATCCCCCTCCTCTTCCTGTACTCCTCTCCTGCCTCTGTTATTTTGCTTCCATTGTACTCTGTGTTCTTTTTTTTTATCCAGTGCTGAATATTCCTAGAAATGCAGTGTCCTCTAGGCTTTGTTGCTCCTACATATTATCATAAAGAGAGCATGTTGGGCTTGTGCTCACCCTGTACCTTTTTAAGCACCTTCCACTGTTCTGTAGATTTACTCCAAAGTAGCTTTTCCTAGATTAATTTTTTTAATCATTTGTGGAATGTGGATGCCGCTGTCTGGCCAGCATTTATTGCCTATCCTTAGATGCCTTTGAGAAGTTGGTGGTGAGCAGCTGCCTTGAACTGCTGCAGCCCACCTGCTGTGGGGTGGCCCACAATGCCATTAGGGAGGGAATTCCAGGATTCAGTCCTGATGAAGGTTTCCGGCCTAAAGCGTTGACTTTCCTGCTCCTCTAAGCATGTTTGACATGCTGTGCTTTACCAACCTCACATCTGTAGACTCTGGCTTCCAGCATCTGCAGTCCTTATTTTCCCTAGGATTTTGACTCCGTGAAGGAGCAGCAATATATTTCCAAGTTGGGATTGTCAGTTGCTTGGAGGGGAACTTGAAGGTGGTGGTGTTCCCATGTATTTGCTAGCCTTATCCTTCTAGCTGGAAGTGGTAGTGGGTTTGGAAGGTGCTGTCCAAGGATCTTCGGTGAATTTCTGTACTGCATCTTATAGATAGCAGCAGTGTATACTACTGAGTGTCAGGGGTGGAGGGAATGAATGCTTGTGGATCTGGTGCCAATCAAGTGGGGCTGTTTTAGCCTTGGATGCTGTCAAGTTTCTTGACAGTTACAGGATCGTCACTCATCCAGGCAAATGGGGAATATTCCATCACTCTCCTGACTTGTGCCTTTTAGATGGTGGACAGGCTTTGGGGAGTCAGGAGGTGAGTTACTTGCTGCAGTATTCCTCGTCTCTGACCTGCTCTTCTAACTGGGATCACTTAGCTCTGTCTATCATTTGCTGCATATGCTATTTGGCTTCACCAGGTTTGACACCACCTTTTCAGATATGCCTGGAGCTGCTCCTATATGTCCTCCTGCACTCTCCGTTGAATAAGAGTCGATCTCCTGGCTTGATGGTATTGGTTGAGTGGAGGAATATGCGGTGAGTCCAGTTCTGGTCAATGATAACCCCCAGGATGCTGATAGTGGGGAATTCAGTCATGGTAACACCATTGACTGTCAAGGGGCAGTGGTTAGAATGTCTCTTATCAGGGATGATCATAGCCTGGCATTGGTGTGGTGCAAATGTTATTTGCCACTTGTCAGCCCAAGTCTAGATATTGTCCAGATTTTGTTGCATTTGAACATGGACTCCTTTAGTACCTGAGGAGTCGCGAATAGTGTTGAGCATTGTGCAGTCATCGGCAAACATTCCCACTTCTAACGATGGAAGAAAGGCCATTGATGAAGAAGCTGAAGGTGGTTGGGCCTAGGACACTTGCCTGAGCAACTCCTGCAGAGATGTCTTGGAGCAGAGATCTAACAACTATTTCCCTACATCCGAGATATGACTCCCAACCACCAATACCTGTTGCCCCTGGTACCTGTTGATTCTAGTTTTGCTAGGGCTCCTTGAGGCCACATTCAGTCGAATGTAGCCTTGATGTCAAGGACTGTCACTCTCACGTCTCCTCTGGAATTCAGCTCATTTGTCCATGTTTGAACCAAGGCTGTAATGAGGCTAGGAACGCAGTGGTTTTAGTGAAACCCAAACTGGGCATCCGTGAGCAGATTATTGCTGTGCAGGTGGTGATGACATCTTCCATCAGTTTACTGACGATCGAGAGTAGACTGATGGGACAGTAATTGGCCTGGTTGGATTTGTCCTGCTTTTTATGTACAGGACATACCTGGGCAATTTTCCACTTGGTCGGGTAGATGCCACTTTTGTAACTGTACCAGGATAGTTTGGCTGGGGGAAACAGCACGTTCTGGAGCACAAACCTTCAGTACTATTGCCGGAATGTTATCAGGCCTGTAGCCTTTGCAGTATCAATGTCTCTGACCATTTCTTGACATCATGTGGAGTGAATTGACTTGGCTGAAGACTGGTATCTGTAATACTGGGGATCACTGGAGGAGGCCAAGATGGACCACACAGCACTTCTGGCTGAAAATTTCTGCAAAGGCTTCTGAGGAATGGTCACCGGACCCAAAACATTAACTCTGATTTTTGAGATAATAAGGTGCAGAGCTGAATGAACACAGCAGGCCGAGCAGCATCAGAGGAGCAGGAAGGCTGACGTTTCGGGCCTAGACCCTTCGCCCGAAACGTCAGCCTTCCTGCTCCTGTGATGCTGCTCGGCCTGCTGTGTTCATCCAGCTCTACAGCTTGTTACGTCAGGTTCTCGAGCATCTGTAGTTCCTACTAACTCTGACTTCTCTTCACAGATGCTTTCGGACCTGCTGAGCTTTTCCAGAAAATTTTTTTTTTTTGTTTTTGCTCCTCCAGTGAGCTGTTTAATCGTCCACCACCATTCATGATTGGATGTGGCAGGACTGCAGAGCTTAGATCTGATCCATTGATTGTGGGATCACTTAGCTCTGTCTATCTTTTGCTGCCTGTAGTGTTCAGGGATGTGTAGATTAAGTGGGTTGTAGGGGGATGGGTCTGGGTGGGATGCTCATTTGCTGCTTATGTTATTTGGCTTCACCAGGTTTGACGCCACCTTTTCAGATATGCCTGGAGCTGATCCGGTGGCAGCACGGTGGCACAGTGGTTAGCACTGCTGCCTCACAGCGCCAGGGATCCGGGTTCGATTCCAGCCTCGGGTGACTGTCTGTGTGGAGTTTGCACATTCTCCCCGTGTCTGTGTGGGTTTCCTCCGGGTGCTCCGGTTTCCTCCCACAGTCCAAAGATGTGCAGGTTAGGTGGATTGGTCATGCTAAATTGCCCGTAGTGTTCAGGGAGGTGTCGTTTAGGGGGATGGGTCTGGGTGGGATGCTCTGAGGTTTGGATTCTATGATTCTAGCATGTCCTCCTGCACTCTCCGTTGAGCAAGGGTCAATCCCCTGGCTTGATGGTATTGGTTGAGTGGGGGAATATGCCGGGTCATGAGGTTGCACATTGTGCTGGAGTACAGTTCTGCTGCTTTTGATGGCCCACAGAGCCTCATGGATGTCCAGTATTGAGTTGCTAGACCTATTTGAAGTCTGTCCTATATAGCACTGTGGTAGGCAGTTGAGAACAGAGATTTCCTTGCCCATGTTTAACCTGAAGGATACTTCATGAGGTCCAGAATCAATGTTCAGCACCCCTGGGTCAGCTCCCTCCTGACTGTTTGCCACTGTGCTGCCACCACTGGGCCTGTCCTACCAGTTTTTTTTTTCCTTTATTCATTCACGGGATGAGAGCGTCGCTGGCCAGGCAGCATTTATTGCCCGTCCCTAATTGCCCAGGGGGTAATTCAGAGTCAACCACATTGCTGTGGGTCTGGAGTCACATGTAGGCCAGACCAGGCAAGGATGGCAGTTTCCTTCCCTAAAGGACAATGGTGAATCAGATGGGTTTTTCCAACAATCGGCAATGGATTCACAGTCATCATTAGACTCTTAATTCCAGATATTGAGTTCAAATTTCACCATCTGCCAAGGCGGGATTTGAACCTGGTCCCCAGAACGTCATCTGGATCTCTGGATTAACAGTCCAGCGATAATACCACTCGTCCATCACCTCCCCCTGTCCTGGGACAGGGCATATGCAGGGGTGGAGATGGTGGTGTCTGGGACATTGTAAGGCATGATTCTGTGAATATGACTATGTCAGGCTGTTGCTTGACTAATCTATGAGACGGCTCTCCCAATTTTGGCATTAGTAAGGATGTCTTGGCAGGGTCGACAGGGCTGTTTCTGTCTAGGTCAATGCCATCGATATCCATCTGGTTTCATTTCTATGAGACTGTGGTGATTGGTATAACTGGCTTGCTAGGCCATTTCAGAGTGCAATTAAGAGTCAACCACATTGCTATGAGTCTGAAGTCATATGTAGTCTAGACCTGCTGAGGATGACAGATTTCTTTCCCTGAAGGACATTAGTGAACTGGATGGTTTTTTTCCAACAATCGACAATGAATACATGGTCATCAGTAGATTATTAATTACAGATTTTTTTAAAAATTGAATTCAAATTCCACCATCTGCCACGGTCCCCAGAGCCAGCTGAGTTTCTGGATTAAAACCACTAGGCACAGCCATGTCCTAGATTTGACCAGATCCTGCCTTATTTTAATAAATCCCAACTTAAACCAATCCAAGACCCCCTTTTTGGAGCCTATTTTTCTCCTTTTCCATAGCAAACTTTAAATGTATGGTGTTGTGGCCGCTATCACTAAAATGCTGTTCCACTGTCACCTTGATCACCTGACACCTTCATTCTCGAGAACTACTTTCAGCACTGTTTCATCCCTTGAAGGACCGTCTACATGTTGGTATAAAAAACTGACCTATGTGTCAAGAAGTCCACCCCCTCTGAACCATTTATACTACGATTATCCCAATTGATATTGAGGTAGTTGAATTTCTCTAATATAATTACCTCACAGTGAATTGCCTACGTAACTGCTCCTCAATTTACTTATTCCCTAGATGCACCACATATTGATCTCCATCTGCCTGAGTTATGCTCTATTTCTCTTGAAGTAATGCACCCTGATCTCTGCCTCGCTGAATGAGTTTAAATTCCTCCCAACGGCACTAGCAAACCTCCTGTAAGGATGTTGGTCCCATTCTTGTTCAGGTGCAGGCCATCCTGCTTGCAGAGGTCAAACTTTTTCCAGAAAAGATCCCAGTGATCCAGCAAACTAAAACCCTCCCTCCTGCACCAATTCTTGAGCCATGCATTTATCAGCACTATTCTCCTATTTTTGTGCTCGATAGTCTGTGGCAATGGCAGTAATCCTTAGATTACAACCTTTGAGGTCCTGTTCTTCATTCTACTGCCTAGCTCTCTGAACTCTTGATGCAAGACCCCATCCCTTATTCTATCTACATTGTTGATACCAATATGTACTGACAACTTCTGTCTTATCACCCTCCACCTTCAGGATACCCTGCCACTTCTCAGTATATCCTGACCCTGGCACCAAGAAATTAACACACTGTTCTGGAGTTGCATCTGTAGCCACAAAATGCCTGTTGGTTCCTCTATCTAGTGAATTCCCTATCACTATCACTCCTGCTTTCTTCCTCCCCTCCTCTACAGTCAGGCTGCTTGTGGTGCTAGAATCCTGAACACTGATTGCACCCTCTTGAGGTACTAATACCTTCCTCAGCTTCCAGAATGTGATCAATTTGAGAGCGAGACCGCAAAGGACTCCTGCACTGCCTGCTTGATTCTTCCTCACTGCCTGGTGGTCGCTCATTCCCTTTTCTTTTCCTAGTCCCTTCAGATGCAGTGTCGCCACCTCTCTAGTAATACTATCCACATGTCTGTCAGCCTCATAGATGTGCCACAGTGTCTCCAGCTGCAGCTCCGAATCCTCAAGCTCATGCTTGTGCACTTGGGAGCACTTCTTGCATTAGAAGTCATGTAGGATGCTGGTAGGGTCCATGATTCCCCATGTGCAACAGAACACACATTCCATTTGGCTGCCCTTGCCTGCCACAATTTATTATTTTCTGAGAATTATGTAGTCCACAAGGAGATCATTCAGCCTATTATGCACGTACCTGCGCTGTGGGAGAACAGAACAATTAGTCCCAGTTTTCTGAAATAGTAGGAACTGCAGAAGCTGGAGAATCTGAGATAACAAGGTGTAGAGCTGGATGAACACAGCTAAGATTCATTTGGAGCATTTTTAGCCAAAAGGTAAACATTTCAGAGAAGGAAATGCATACAGGCTCCATTGGGCAGCATGAGAGGAGCAGGAAGGCTGACGTTTCGGGCCTAGACCCCAGATTTCTGAAGAAGGACTTCCCTGGACCTTTTAAGTGTTTATTCCAATACCTAAAAGGTCTGGGTCAGTCGGGTTCCTTTGAAATAAGAACTGGATACATACTGAAGAAAAAAAATGTGGGGTATAGGAAAACAAATAGAAAACTGGAACTAATGTTCTGTTCTCCCACAGAGCAGGCACATGCATAATAGGCTGAATGATCTCCTCGTGGACTACATGGAGGCAGAGTCAGTTGTGAATGTGAAAAGGAATTCAATGATTATCTATAAGGAATTCAGATTATAGGGGAAAAAGAAAGGGAATAGGACTGAGATAATAAGAACTGCAGATGCTGGAGAATCTGAGATAACAAGGTGTAGAGCTGGATGAACACAGCAGGTCAAGCAGCATCAGAGGAGCAGGAAGGCTGACGTTTCGGGCCTAGAACCCTTCTTCAGAAATAGGACTGCCTGATTTACTCTTAGAGCTGACAAGCACACACAGTATTCTTGGGTACTGTATCTTCAGTGATGCTGCCTGAGGTGTATGTTGGGGAAGTACTCTATTTTCTTCTCCTGTTTTTCAGTTGTTCCTCAAACTCGATGTGTTGAGTTTGAAACATGACTTACTGCTAATAAAAGGTTTTGGACATTGACTTATTTATAGGGGCTCCATTGTCCAAAGTGCCTATTTCCAAACATCTGAAAATTTTTGTATGTGAGATTAGAAGACTTATTGCCTTATGATATAGTTTGTTTTCTGTCCTATCAAGTTAGCATTTACTTGAAGAAAGGGTATTTGTAGATACTATTGTTTATTTTCAGTTTAACCATTTGTTTAATGTGTTAAAATAGTTACAAAGTTGCAGATTTTTGAAGTAATTCTGTAAAGACATGTCTCTTAATATTTGATTTCCTAAATTTGTTGTGATGTTTAGGAACCAGAGACCTGATCCTGATGCATCAGAGAGTGGTTTAAATGAACAGAATAATTCGGCACCTGAATCAACTAACAGTACTTCAGTGTCTCCTGATGTGCCAGGCAAGTACTTCCATCTTTGGCAACATTTTGTGTTGTTACACTGCAAAAGAAAATTGTATTCAAACGGAGTCCAAATGGAGACTTATATATGAGAGCTTTATTTCAGTTAGCCACATTCTAGTAAACTACTAGCTCTCAACTGATTCAAATCCAATTAACTGTTCATTAATGTATTGATTAACTGGTCTCTCATTCCATTAGGTCTCAGGCATTCCTTCGGATCATATTAAGTAATAACACTGTCGCTTCCTGATAATTCAACATCATTTGTTGCATTGAAAGAAAAACACTGTGTCAAGCAATGTAAGATACATATGAGTAGGAAAGAAGAGCTAAAGTATTGAATTTTTAGATAACCGATTAACCAGAAATATTTTGTAGTTTTCCAGTGTACAACTTGTGAATAATTCTGTTGGCATAGTGATAGAAGGATCTGTTGAAACAGGGCATCCATTTTCTGGCTTCATGGGGAATCTCATTTGCTATATCTTCTCAATTAACTAAAATTGGAAAGTACTTTGACAAAATACACAGGAAGCAGCAAGGGCTAATTTCAGACCACTTTGAGAATTATAACCTCAACAGGGCCCTGGCAAACCACAACCTTGCCTAATATTTAGATTGCATTGTATAATTACAAAATACAGGAGGAGCATTATGATAAGAACTGTCACTTGGAGTGACATATGTATAGGTGACCTGAAGTCTGGTCAAAGATATAAAGTCATATAGTATTGCAGCATGGAAAGAGGCCCTTCAGCCCATTATGTCAGGCATCTATCTACTCTAATCCCATGCAATGAAGTTTTAAGTATTCATCTAAATAGGCCTTTAATATTATGATTGTTCTCACCTCTACATTCCTTTCAGGAGTTGAGTTCCAGATACCACCACCTTCTGGGTGAAAGGATTTCTCTTTAAACCCCCTTAAATCTCCTGTCCATAAGCTTAAATCAGTGCCTTCTGGTAACTAACCTAAGAGCAAAAATTAATTTCTAACTGCCCTACATTCCTCAAAATTTTGTACACCTCAAAAAGATCCTTTTGTTTTCCTGTGGGCATTGCTAGTTTGGCCAGCATTTTATTGTCTGTCCCTGGTTGCCCTTGAGAAGGTGGTGGTGAGCTGCCTTCTTGAACCGCTGTGGTCCACTTGCTGTAGGTTGACCCACAATGTCGTTAAGAAGGAATTCCAGGATTATGACTCAGCGACAGTGAAGGAACAACAAAATGTTTCCAAGTTAGGTTGGTGAGTGGCTTGTGGGGGGAGCTTGTAGGTGGTGGTTGAGCACTATTTATTCTCTGCAAGGTTAACAATGATGCAAGGTTAACAATGATGCCATTATTAACCTGACTATAGCTGTTGTCATAAATTACTCCACTTTGTGACTTTGTTCCTTTAACTTTGAGTTTACATGGCTGGCATAAACAGGATTATTGATTTTGCTTGATCGTTACTTCATAGGTTATGGAGCATTTCAAATCAGCCTGCATAGAGATCCATAATGAAATCAATTATTTTTCACTACAGGTGACCTTTTCTCACACCGGCTCCAGTCACACAAAACAGCCTTCTACTACCAACCTCTGTTTCCGCCAGTAGGCCAATTTTGGATCCAACTTGCTAAATTACCCTGGATCCTATGAGCTTCTTTATCAGTTTCCCACGTGGCACCTTGTTGAAGGCCTTGGTGAAATCCATATAAACTACGCAAGGTTGTTGGCTTGCTCACCGAGCTGGCTGGTTATCGTACAGATGTTTTGACACCATGCTTGGAATTTATATGATTTATATGCATGCAAAATAGAACCAGAAATGACAGAACCTAACTTAACAGACTGAATCATATAAATTCCAAGCGGAGTAGAGCAACATCGCTTCATCAGAGGCCGCACTGATGATGATACCTAGCATGGTAACGAAACGTCTGTACGATAAACAGACCAGCTCGGCGAGCTAGCCAGCAACCTCATCCACAACCCAAGCTACAAATCTTTACGAGAACCTTAAACCAACTATATCAGCTGCTCTACCCTCGTCTACACACTTGTCACCTCCTTGAAACATGCCACAAATTTGTGAGGCATGACTTGCCTCTGACAAAGCTATGCTGACTATCCCTGATCAAATCTTGCCTTTTAAGTGGAGATTAATTTTCTCCCTTCACTCTTTTAGCCAGCAGTTTACCTACAGCTGATGTTAGACTTATCAGGCTATAGTTCTCTGATCTATCTGTATCACCTTATAAAAAGGGTGGTACACAATTAACTGTTCCCTAGCCCTCTAGCACCTCCCCTGTGGCCACAGACGATTTAAAGATTTGGGTCCAGGCCCCTTCGTTTCTTTCCTCATCTTTCAGCTTGGGATGCAACTCATCTGGATTTGGGGATTTGTCCATTTTTTAAATCTGCCAAAGCCATCAATATCTTCTCACTTCTTGTATCAATCTGCTCAAGAGCTTCACAGATCATTTCTTGAATTCTGTACTGTATCTTTCTTCTCCCAAGTAAAGTCAGATGTGACATGCTTATTTAACATTCTACCAATGTTGTGCATTTTCATGTAGAAATCCCTAATAATCCCTACTCTTTCCCTGGTTATCCTCTTCCCTTGATATAAATTGTACAATATCTTGGGAGCAATGTTTAATTTCTACTTTAACTGTTTTCTTCATATATCAAGTATTTATGTCACATGTTCCCCCCCATTTATCAGAATTAAATTCCATCTGCCACTGATTGACCAATCTATTTATTTCCACAGCCTTCTACCACCCAACCTCTGTTGAACACAGCAGCTTTTGTCCCCCCTCTTGTGTCTCCTGGTTCTTTTTCCAGTTGTCATAAATCCTTTGGTTACTGCCCTTTTTTGTCCCTGGAAACAATTCTTCTCACTTTACTTTATTGAAAATGTTCATGATTTTAGAATTTGCTGTTTTCCTTCTCTGCTTTGTTAACTTTTTAAATTTATATTAGGCCTTTAATGCAGGAAGGCTGTTCCCGATGACCTCCGTTTCCAGCACCAGGAGTCAGTCTAATGATACGGGTTAAGCTATTTAGGACTGAGATGAGAAGAAACTTCTTCACTCAGACGGAGTAGTGAGCCTGAAATTTCTGCCACAGAAAGCAGATGAGGCCACAGCATTGAATGCATTCAAGAAAGAGTTAGATATAGTTCTTAGGGCTAAAGGAATCAAAAGGGTATGGAGAAAAAGCAGGAACCAGGTACTGAATTGGATGATCAACCATGAATAAACTGAAATGGCAAAGCAGTCTCAAAGCCTGAATGGCGTGGTCCTGCTTCTATTTTCTGTTTCTATGAAAAATATGGCAATCAACTACATCATGAGATATTTGGCCAGATGATCAAACCTCTTGGTGAAAGATTTTAAGAATTGTCTAAAAGGTAGAAATGAAATAGAGAGAGGGTATTCCAGAGCTTCAGTAATTGAAGCAATGACTAGCAAAAGGTGGAGTGATTAATACCTCCATTTTAAGATGTGGAGATTTTGATGTTGGACTGGAGTAGACAAAGTCAGAAGTCACACAATACTGTAGTCCAGCTGGTTTATTTGAAACCACAAATTTTCAGAGCGCTGCTCCTTCATCAGGTAAAGTGGAGGGAAGCACACAAGCACAGAATTTTTTTGCAGAGGGATAATGGTAAGATAATTCCAGATAATTAAGGGTATCAAAAGATAAATGCAAATGGTGTGAGTGGGGTGTCAATAGGCTGAATAGCAAGCATTTGTATTTATCTTTTGACGATGTTAATTACCTGGGATTTATCTTACCATTTACTCTCTGCGTAAAAATTCTGTGCCTGTGTTCTTCCCTCCACTTCACCTGACGAAGGAGCAGCGCTTCAAAAGCTTGTGATTTAAAATAAATCTGTTGGACTTCCAATTTTAAGAGACCAGACCTAGATGGCCCAGATATCTTGGAAACTTGTGGGACTGAGGGAGATCGAGATAGAGAGGAATGAGACCATGGATTGCTTTGGAAACAGGGAAGACAATTTTAAAATTGAGATGTTGCTGATTGAAAGCCTTTGTAGATGAATGAACATGGATGACAGTGTACAGGTTGAGAGTTAAGACATGGTGGCAGAGTTTTGGATGCCCTCAAGTTTCAGAGTTTAGAGCGTTGGATACCGTGAAGAGTCCTATGGAAAAGTTCATTCTTGGTATAAAGACGTGAATGAGGTTTCGACAGAAACTGAACAAAGATTGGGAGCTTGTGCGGGAAGTTGGGCAATGTTACAATTGTGAAATATAGGCAATCATAGTGATTGTAAATTGGATTAAACATAACATTATTTTTCCAACAGATGGCTCAGTCTAGGACTGTTGCCAGGAAATGGAATGAAGCCAATTGCTAGGAAATGGAGTTTAGAATCAATAATATTCTCAGTTCCCAATATTCTGATTATCCAGTACTCTGTGTCAGTTAGGGAGTTTGATATGGTAACAACAGTGGAGGGATTGAGCTAGGTGATGTTAATGTACATGTGCAAACTAACTCTGTGCTTTGGATGTTTGCTGAGAAGCAGAAAATGGATGAGAAACAGGAGGGGGCTGAATCCATGCTATTGTGGCATTCCAAGGTAATCCTTTATTCATTAATGCGATGAGGGATCTCTGGCTATGCAGCATTTATTGCCCATCCCTAATTGTCCAGGACAATTCAGAGTCGGCCAAATTGCTGTAGGTCTGGAGTTACATGCAGACCAGACCAGGTAGGGATGACAGTTTCCTTCCCTAAAGGACAATAATGAACGAGATGAGTTTTTCTGACAATTGGCAATGAATTCATGGTCATCATTAGATTCTTAATTCCAGATATTTTTATTGAATTCAAACTTCACCATCAAATTTCTCCGCCGTGGTGGGATTTGAACCTGGGTCCCCAGAACATTATCTGGGTCTCTGAACTAACGGTCCAGCAATATTACCACTGGACCATCGTCTCCCCTGCAATGGTGATGAGATTAACTGGGAACAGGCATTCAGAAAGAAACAAAAGGAATGGATGTTTCAGCGCTAGGCCAAGGAGAAACGTGGAGGGGATTAAGCCCAGTGATCTCGGGCAAGGGACTGGTAGGGCAACGATGGCTGAATGGATGCACTCCATTTGGTGGCAAATTACCTTGCTGTTGGGCTGAGGGTGGATGAGGCTTGAGAGATAAGTTGCTGTTAAGAAGTGAAGCTATAAGGTATAGGTGCAAAATTAGGCCATTCGGCCCATTGATTCTGCTCTGCCATTATATCATAGCTGATATGTTTCTCAACCCCATTCTCCTGCTTTCTTCCCATAACCCTTGATCCCCTTACTAATCAAGAATATATCTATCACTGTCTTAAATATACTCGGTGACTTGGAATCCATAGCCTTCAATGGCAATGAGTTCCATAGACTCACCACCCTCTGGCTGAAGAAATTCCTCCTCATCTCAGTTCTGAAGGGTCATCGTTTCACTCTGAGGTTGTACCCTCTGATTCTGGTCTCACCCATTAGTGGAAACATCTTCACCATGTCCACTCTTTGATTTGATTTATTGTAGTCATGTGTAACCTAAGTACAGTGAAAAGCTTTGTTTTGCAAGCAATACAGGCAGATCATCTCTGACAACCACGAAGAGTCTGTCAGGTGAATGGACAAGAAGAAAAGGGAATAAACTCCAGCAATCTTTGTTTAAGAAGCTCTGAGAGGAATGAGAGAATAATAGGTTGCTGCTCATCGTTTGTCAGAGCCAAATGTTTTGATGAACCTATTAGGGGATTGCCAAGAGAGGCACAGAGGGAAGTTGTAGGTTATCCAAGAGGGAGTCAAGCCTAGGACAGTAGCAGGAGAATGGGAAGGTGAAGGGATATTGAAAAGTTGGGTTGGACTTGAGTCAAGAGTGACGGTTGAAATTACACATAAATGGACTCGAGAATGGTTAATGATGTGGAACCAGGTAAGTATCAGCAAGGAGCATTGATGCACTGTTGAGTTCAGGGACATATGAGGTCCAGAAATCATGTGGCAATAGAATATGGAAGGGATTCTTTGTAGGAATGAGCAGATGGACCCAAGACAATATTGTCTAACCGATCTGGCTCTCTTTCTTCTGTTTTTATGCCTCCTGTTGTTTCTCTGCTCTGATCACAGATGAAACTGGGGTTCCCCACAAGATTCAAAAGCAGCAGGAATTGTTGATCGCCTCGGGCAAGTTTTTCTTTCCTGGCCACAGACAGGTTGAAGCTGAAAAGCCCGGATGACCAGTGGCCAGTAACCAAGTCTAAGCTTTTAAGGAGCAGAAACAGACCATTCGGCCTATTGAATCCACATCAGCTGTGCGAACAGCATCCCACCCAGACCCATTTCCCCCCAACCCTATCCCCATATCCCTGTATTTCACATTGCTAATCCACCTAGCCTGCACATCCCTGGACAATATGGGGAATTTAGCATGGCCAATCTACCTAACCTGTATATCTTTGGACTGTGTGAGGAAAGTGGAGAACCCAGACGAAACCCACACAGACACAGGGAGAATGTACTTACTCCACACAGACGGTCACTTGGACTCACCAAAGAAGGACCTCAGCTTCTCCAGACTCTCCATATAACCAAAACCGTCACCCTCGTTCCATTTTAATAAATCTATTGTGTCCTTGCCAGTATCTGGACAATCTTCCTCCACTGTAGTGTCCAGAACTGGATGTGATTTCTAGCCACAAGTTGATCAGTGATTCGTAAAATAGCTGTAATTTCCTTTTGTACTTAAAGCTTTTATTTGCAAAACAGAAGATCCTTAAACTTTGTAACAGAGTTTATTGATAATCTGTCAGTTTTCCATTTCTTCAGTGATCCCATTGAGGCTAACAAATTTTCTTTTCAGGGCCTCACCACAGTAGAGTCTGGAAATTAAAAAAAAATGTTTGGATGTCAAAGTGAAACAGTTCATGTGGTTAAGTAATCAGTATTTTTCCTTTTCTCCCCCCAGAGTTACCTGGATTTTACTATGATCGCAAAAAGGACAGATATTTTAGGCTGTTACCTGGACATAATAACTGTAACCCTCTTACTTGGGAATCAATCAGAAAAATGGAAATGGAAGAAAAACGATTGGAGATGTTGGAAGAGGATGCTAAAGCTAAGGTTATTAGAGCTGTAGTTTGTTTTTATGAAAAGTTTGAGATCTGTAAGGATGTGATAACATTTTTGGATAGAAAATTCTCAGAATCAATGTCTCATTTTAAGGTCTGCAGGCAGTAACAGCAAGGGTCAGTGCTGGGTCTCAGCTATTTAATAATGTGTATCAATGACCTAGATGACAGGACTGATATTATCTCGTTACAATCCCAGACCAGTTTTCCAAATTTACTTAAACTATCTGGCTAGGAAGCAATAATCTTTATTTTTAACAAAAACAGAAATTGCTGGAAAAAACACAACAAGTTTGGCAGGGAGGGGTAAGGCCTAAAAGATAGTTGGAATTGGAGCCCAGAGAAAGAGAAAAGCAAAGGAATATGTTAAATTCAGCCCAGGAGAATGACTAGCCCCTAATGAACTTGTAGTAGCTAACAATGGGGTTGTTTGTGGTGTCATCCGTGTGATGACACGGAAGAAGGTGTTCAGGCTCTAAAATAATTGAACTCAATATTGTGTCCAGAAGACTGGAGCAGTGAATAAAGTAGACTAGATTGAGTGAAGTGCATTTAAATCATTGCTTCACCTGGAAAGTGTGTCTGGATAATGAGGAGAGAGGAAATAAATGGGCTGGTGTTACCTTCTGTGATTGCATGGGAAGGTGCTGTGTGGAGGAGTGGATCAGGGTATCTCAGATTGAATAGTCCCTGCAGAAAGCTGACAAGGGAGGGGAGTAAAATATGTGTGGTGGTGGTGATATCCTGCTCGAGATGGTGGAAATGGCAGTTTGCAATCCTGTAGATGTGAATGCTGACGGGAGAGTAGGTGAGGATGACGGGGATCCGATCACTGTGGGAGGGGAGAGAGGGCGTTAGGGCTGAAATATGGGAGGTGGTTGAGGGCCCTGTCAACCACAGTAGTGGGGAATCCTCAGTTGAGGAAGAAGGTGGACATTTTGGAGGCCCCTTTGTAGAACTTGGCATCATCAGAACAGATGCAATGGAGGCGAAGGGAATGGAGTCTTTACAGGAAGCAGGGTGTGGGGATGTATAGTCAAGTTAACTGTGGGCAACAGTGGATTTGTAGTGAATGTTGGTGGCCAGCCTACCCCTGGAAATGGAAGCAGACGTTGAGGAAGGAAAGGGCGGAGTCTGAGAAGGACCAGGTGAAGGTGAGCGCGGTGTGTAAATTGGAAGTGAAATTGATAGACTTTTCCAATTCTGGAAGATAGAGGGAGGCAGCATTGATGATATCATTGACTTTCCAGAAAAAATGTTGTGGGTGGGGACTGGAATAATGTTCCACGTACCCCACAAAGAGACTGGCGTAACTGGGGCCTATACCAGCACTCAAGGCCACCCCTTTGATCTGAAGAAAGTGGGAGGAGTTAAAGGAGATAGTAAGAACTGCTGATGCTGGAGTCAGCGATAACTCACTGTGGAGCTGGAGGAACACAGCAGGCCAGGCAGCATCAGAGGAGTAGGAAAGTTGACATTTCGGGTCAGGACTTTCCTACTCCTCTGATGCTGCCTGGCCTCCTGTGTTCCTCCAGCTCTACACGAGTTAAAGGAGAAGTTGGTTAAAGTGAGGATGAGCTCAGCAAGGTGGAGGAGGAGGATGGTGGTAGGAGATCCGGACAGCTCAGGCCATTTTTTTCGGGAAAAAGCAGACACCCCTGAGACCATCCTGATGGGGCATGGATATGTAAATAGTGAAGAGGAAGCAGATGGAGCTGCGAACTGGAAATTTAAAACTGATGAGCTTTTCCAGCAACTTTGTTTTTGTTCCCAGTCTATCCAATTTCTCTTTATAACTGAAATTCTCCAGTCCAGGCAACATCCTGGTAAATCTCCTCTGTACCCCCTCTAATGCTTTGACATTCCTCCTATAATGTGGATTCCAGAACTACACACAATACTGTAGCTGTGGCCTAACCAACGTTTTATTCAGTTCCAGCATAACCTCCCCTGTACTTAAATTCTATGCTTTAGCGAATAAAGGCAAGTATTTCATTTGTGTTCTCAACCTCTTTCTCTATCTGTCCCACTATTTTAAATGACTAGTGAACATGTCCACTAAGATCCAGCACAGATTCTATCATCTGCAGTAATTTTTTCCTATCTAAGGTCTCTCTCTTGCAGTGCCCGCATGTGAGCTATCTCATTTGTGTAGAAAGACACAAATGGTCCCTCCAATTACCAATGCTTCCTAGTTGATCAAAGTAGGATTCAAGCTCAGGGGAAGAACTGGCTGTGTGAAATTAGACATTGAGGGCTAGAATTTTACTTATGAATGAGTACGAGAAGATCCAGGAAAGGAGGGTGATTGCCTAGAACAGGAGTTGGCCATGACAGAGTTGCTTGTGAGAGGGAGGTTCAAAGTTGGATCAATTAAAGTGAAATTTTAATGAGATTTGATGACCCATGCTATCAACAGTGGGGGAGTCATTCAGAAATCTGTGGGATCTGCTTTAATATTATTTAATATTTAATGTGCACTGCGGGGTGTTTGATCACTGAATATTGCCCAGATGAACTACATGTTAACTCCAGGTCTTAGAAATAAGTCATACAGGCATTGAAGATCGTATTACTGTTGTAACGTTGCTCAGTAAGCTTTATTGCTATTTGTTCATAACAATGGAACCTTATAGCTTTATTTGCTTTATTCTGTCCCTGTGTCTCACTTTTTAACAAATTTAAAAAAAGGTTTTAAAATACTTTAAAACTAAAGGTCTACTGACCTCTACATTGTGGAGGCTGAACACCAAATCTCAGATTTCTCCTCCTATCACCTCCTGGACCTGACCCCACCATTCAATACCAGGCCATTGTTTGCACAACTGTCACTAGTCTCATTTCATCTGGTTATCCCCCTGCCCCCATACCACACATCCCCCTAACCCCAACTCCACCACTACCTTCAAGCTCATAGATCCCAAGCCAATGTGGCCCACTTCTATCTCCTTCTAAAATATACAAACAGGACTGCCTGGACAGACCCATCGTTGCTGTCTGCTCCTGCCCAATGATACTCATCTCTTTCTACCTCAACTCAATTTTTTTTCTCCCTTCCCACGCATATCTGCGATTCTTCTTTTAAAACTTTTCTTTTAAAACTCGAAAACAGAGTTAACGTTTTGGGTCCAGAGAACTGAGGAAGGGTCACCAGACCTGAAACGTTAACTCTGTTTTCTCCTTTACAGATGCTGCCAGACCTGCTGAGCTTTTCCAGCAACTTTGTTTTTGTTCCCGATTTACAGCATCCGCAGTTCTTTCGGTTTTTATTTGGATAGACTGGTGTTGTTTTCCTTGGAGCTGAGGAAACTGAGAGGGGACATGATTGAGATGTGCAAAATTATGAGGGGCATAGATGGGGTAAATGGGAGGAACATTTCCCCTTGATGGAGGAATCAATGACCGGGGTATAGATTTAAGGTAAGAGGCAGAAGGTTTAGAGGAGACGTGAGGAAAATCCTTTTTGATGCAGCGGGTGGTGGGAATCTGAAACTCCATGCCTGTAAGAGTGGTAGAGGCAGAAACCGTCATAACATTTAAGTTTTTAGATGTGCATTGCGATGCCAAGGTATATAAGGCTATGGGCCAAGTGCTGGAAAATGGGCTTAGAATAGTTAGATGAGACAACAAGGTGCAGGGCTGGATGAACACAGCAGGCCAAGCAGCATCATAGGAGCAGAGAGGCTGACGTTTTGGGCCTAGACCCTTCATCAGAAAAGGGGGAGGGGAAGGGGGTTTTGAAATAAATAGGGAGAGAGTGGGAGGCGGATAGAAGAGGGATAGAGGAGAGGATAGGTGGAGAGGAAACGAACAGGTCGAAGAGGCGGGGATGGAGCCAGGAAAGGTGAGTGTAGGTAGGGAGTTAGGAAGGGGATAGGTCAGTCCAGGGAGGACGGACAGGTCAAGGGGGCGGGATGAGGTTGGTCGGTAGGAGATGGAGGTGCGGCTTGAGGTGGGAGGAGGGGATAGGTGGGAGGAAGAACAGGTTAGGGAGGCAGGGACGAGCTGGACTGGTTTTGGGATGCGGTGGGGGGAGGGGAGATTTTGAAACTTGTGAAATCCACATTGATACCATTGGGCTGCAGGGTTCCCAAGCGGAATATGAGTTGCTGTTCCTGCAACCTTCGGGTGGCATCGTTGTGGCACTGCAGGAGGCCCAGGATGGACATGTCGTCTGAGGAACGGGAGGGGGAGTTGAAATGGTTCGCGACTGGGAGGTGCAGTTGTTTGTTGCGAACCGAGCGTAGGTGTTCTGCAAAGCGGTCCCCGAGTCTCCGCTTGGTTTCCCCGATGTAGAGGAAGCCACAGCGGATGCAGTATACCACATTGGCAGATGTGCAGGTGAACATCTGCTTGATGTGGAAAGTCTTCTTGGGGCCTGGGATGGGGGTGAGGGAGGAGGTATGGGGGCAGGTGTAGCACTTCCTGCGGTTGCAGGGAAAAGTGCCGGGTGTGGTGGAGCTGGAGGGGAGTGTGGAGCGGACAAGGGAGTCACGGAGAGAGTTGTCCCTCCGGAAAGCAGATAAGAGTGGGGCGGGAAAGATGTCTTTGGTGGTGGGGTCGGATTGCAGATGGCGGAAGTGTCGGAGGATGATGCGTTGGATCCGGAGGTTGGTGGGGTGGTACGTGAGGACGAGGGGGATTCTTTTTTGGTTTTTATTGCGTGGACGGGGTGTGAGGGATGAGGTGCGGGAGATGTGGGAGACACGGTTGAGGGCGTTCTCGACCACCGAGGAGGGGAAGTTACGGTCCTTGAAAAACGAGGACAACTGAGATGTACGGGAGTGGAGTGCCTCAAAACCAGTCCAGCTCGTCCCTGCCTCCCTAACCTGTTCTTCCTCCCACCTATCCCCTCCTCCCACCTCAAGCCGCACCTCCATCTCCTACCGACCAACCTCAAACCGCCCCCTTGACCTGTCCGTCCTCCCTGGACTGACCTATCCCCTTCCTAACTCCCTACATACACTCGCCTTTCCTGGCTCCATCCCCGCCTCTTCAACCTGTTTGTTTCCTCTCCTCTATCCCTCTTCTATCCGCCTCCCACTCTCTCCCTATTTATTTCAAAACCCCCTTCCCCTCCCCCTTTTCTGATGAAGGGTCTAGGCCCGAAACGTCAGCCTCTCTGCTCCTATGATGCTGCTTGGCCTGCTGTGTTCATCCAGCCCTGCACCTTGTTGTCCGGATTCTCCAGCATCTGCAGTTCCTACTATCTTAGAATAGTTAGATGACTGCTTTTGACTGGCACAGATGCAGTGGGCTGATTGGCCTTTTTCTGTGCTGTAGGTCTCCATGACGAAAGGAACTTTAGCTTTTATTGCAAAAGGATCAGAGTAGAAGTGAAGAAGCCTTACATTTTCATACGGGACCATGGTGAGATTGCTTCCGGAATACTATGCATAGTTTTGATCTCCTTGCCTGAGAAAATTTAGTGCTGTGTGTGAGGGAGTTTAGTGAATGCTTCCCGGAATGAGGGATTGTTTGAGGAGGAGCAATTGAGTGGATCAGGTCTATATTCTGTGGAGTTTAAAAGGATGAGAGCTGATCTAAATGAATCACAAAATGCTATCACAAAGAGCTTTACAGACCTAATTCTGAGAGGATGGTTCCCCTCTCTGGAGAGTTTAGAACATGGATCTTGGTCTCAGAACAAACTGTTGAACATTTATGACTGAGATGTGGAAAATTTCCTTCACTCTCAAGGTAGTGAATTTTTCCAATTCTGTACCTCTTGAGCTGTGTAGATGCTCACTTGCTAAGCCTTGTCAGACTAGCCTGGTAGATTTGACACTGTGAATGAAGGGATATGGGGGAAGAGTGCAGGAAGGTGAGGCTGAGGTAGCAATCTGCAATGGTCTGATTGACTAGTGGAGTAACCTGAGGGCCAGATGGCAGAGTCCCTACTCCACATTTTATTTCTGAATTCAGTTGAGTTTTGTATTCCCCGTTGACAGTATCATCTTCTGTTCAAGGCTCAGGGAAGTGCTGCTTTTGTAAGTTAACGGTTTCGGCTTTTTAATGAAGCCACGTGTGACTGTCTTTGATCACTGCATTCCTAACGTTTTTTTGTTTTGAAAGCAGCCAGTGGTTAGAATGGGTCTGGATCTCACCAGGTTACTACAGAAAAGAGATTCCGGATTAATGAAACCGGCATCATGTTCGCGGTAAGTAGATTATATTATTTAAACAATTTACATAGCATTAAATCTGCTGCACAACTCAATTAGATCACATATGATCATCTAACTCAATGCCACTTTCCTGTGCTACCTCAATGTCCTTTTGCTTTTGTTAGCCTTCAGAAATTTATCAATTCCTAACTTAAACTGCTCAGTGATAGAGATTCCACAGCCCTCTGGGCTAAAGGCTTTCAAAGATTCACCACCCTCTGAGTGAAGGAATTTCTCTTCACCTCAGTCCTAAATGGCCCTTAATTCTGAGATTGTATCCCTCAATTTTAGGTCAATCAGCCAGGGAAAATCTTGTGTCCTTCCTGCAAGAATTTTGCAAATTTGTGAGGTCACCCCTCATTCTACGAGACTCGAAGGAATACAGACCTGTTTTTTCCAAGTCTCTTCATAACACAATCCCCCTTACCGGGGACTCATCTGGCAAACCTCTGTTGCAGTCTTCTCCGAAGATCCTTAGCTTCATAGATGCCAGTCTTCAGCCAATTAGATTCACTCTTGAATCAAAGAACAGGTAGAGGTACTGGATACTGCAAAGGCTTCAGGCCTTGTCAACATTATAGCAATAATACTGAAATGTGTGCTGCAGAACTTGTCGCGCCCGTAGCCAGGCTGTTCCAGTCCAATTACAACACTGGCATCTACCCGACAATGTCTAGTTATATACTGTACGCAGCATAACAAATCCAGCCCGACCAATTACTGCCCTTCAGTTGCTCGATTAGTCTTTCCTAGATAATGGGTAAGCTCATAAAGGGGCCACCGACAATGCTATTGAACAGCACTTACTTAGCAATAGCCTGTTCAGTGACCCTCAGTTTGGATTTTGCCAAGGCCACTCGGTCCTGACCTCATCATAACCTTGGTACAAACATGACCAAAAGTGCTGAATTCCAGAAGTGAGATCACTGGTTTGACATCCAGGCTATATTTGAACAACTGTGGCAAAAAGGGGCCTCCTTTTCAAAGTGTTCAAGGATAATGGATATCCAAAGAACTGGGTCAGGAGATGCCTACAGGAACAGCATCAGAAAGATTCTACACGACCCGACACACTCATCACACTGTCCTACATCAGGAACACGTCAGAACTCACCACAAGACTCCTACGACCGCTAGGCATCAGAGTGGCACACAAGCCCACATCAACCCTATGACAAGTGCTCACCCGAACTAAAGACCCACTCCCTGCCATGGACAGGACCAATGTCATCTACAAGATCCCCTGCAGAGACTGTGAGAAACACTACATCGGACAAACAGGAAGGAAACTAACAACAAGAGTACGTGAACGCCAACTGGCTACAAAAAGACACGACCAATACTCACTCCTCTCAATCCACATGGACAAGGAGAACCACCACTTCGACTGGGACAACACCAAGATCATAGGACAGGCTAGGCAGAGACAAGCACGAGAATTCCTGGAAGCATGGGACTCCACGAAGCATGCTATTAATAAACACATTGAACTCAACCCCATATACATTCCACTACGGAGGAAACCCGGAAGTGAGGCAATCCATCGCGATGGACCCCAGAGTTTAAAAACCAGGCGGGAAAACACATCGATGCTTCATCAGAGGCTGCACTGAGGATGTTACCAAGCACAGTAACGAAACGTCTGCAGAACAACAAACCAGCTCGGGGAGCCAACCAACCTCAACACCCACAACCCGAGCTACAGATCTAGTCCAAAACCTTAGGGACTTCGCAAAACTGAAGTCAATGGGAATTGCAAAAACTTCTTTGCTGGAGTCATATCTGGCGCATAGGAAGATGGGGGATTTGGTTGTGGTTGTTCAAAGTCAGCCACCTCAGCTCCAAATCATCTCTGCTGGAGTTCTTCAGGTAGTGTGTTAGGCCAAACCATCTTCAGGTGCATCATCAATGACCTTCCCCCATCAGAAGGTCAGAACTGGGGATGTTCACCGATGATTGTGCAATGTGGCAAGTAATATTTAAACTTCTCAAATGCCAGGCCATCTCCAACCAGAGAGAATGTAGCCATTGCCCTTTGGCATTCACTGACATTGCCATAATTGTATCCCCTACTTGAGGGGAATCACACCTGGATGTTACCTGAAATAAAACAAAATGCTGGAGAGATTCAACAGGTCTGGCAGCATCTGTTGAGAGTGAAACCGAGTTAATGTTTCAAGTCCAATAGGATTTTTTGCGGACTTTAAATTCTCCTGAATCCCCTGAATGAATTAATTTTTTAAAAACTCTTATGGCAAGTATATTCTTCCTTAGGTAACAAGGCTAAAACTGTACACAATTCGCCAAATGTGGTACCCCCAAGACTCTTCATGATTGTAGCAAGACAAGTTACTCCTGAACTGAAATCTCCTTTGTGTAATGGCCAATATATCATTTGTCGGCCTAATTCCTTGTTGAACTTGCTTGCTAGTTTAAAGTAATTTCATAAATAGTAGCATCCAGGTCCTGTTGAACATGCACATTTCCCAGCCTCTCGCCATTTAAGAAATATTCTGACCAAAGCTGATAACTTCACACTTATTCCCATTATATTCCATCTGCCAAGTTCTTGCCCACTCACTTAGCATGCTGAAGACCTCATGAAGCCTCCTTGCACCCTCCTTTGAAATTAGGTTTCCACCCAGTTTGGTGTCATCAGCAAATTTGGAATTATTACAATTGGTCCTCACATCTGATAATTTAGTGAACAGTTATAGCCCTGACACTGATGTTTGTGATCTCCCACTAGTAACATTACCATACTGAGAACAATCTGTTTATTCCTATTCTGTTTTCTGACTGTTAACCAACTCTCAAATTCCATATGTTCTAGTTTTATTTATTGACTTCCTGCTTGGGACCTCCTCAAAAGCCTTCTGAAAATCCAAAAATATCCCATCCCTTGATTTTACCGCATCAAGGTTATAAGTAGTATCCGCAAATAACACCAGCTTTTCCAAACATCATTTCACCTGCATAGATACTATGGCATAGAAACTGACTGTTCAACCCAGTAGACCCAGACCAGATTTTATGCTCCATTCGAGATCGTTTCCACCCTTCTTCCTCTCCTTTCAACTCCTTTCTCCCCCATATGTTTTCCTAGCTTCTCTGTAAGTGTGTGTGTGAGGTTGCAAAGGTACAGAGGGATCTGGTTGTCCTGGTGCAGCACAAATGTGAGTACAGTAAGGGATTAAAAAAGCAATTAGAATGTTGGTGTTTATTGCAACAAGAATGGAATGTTAAAAATAGGTAAGTTTTTGCTATGATTATACGAGTCATTGGTGAGAACACATAGAGTCATACAGCACAGAACCAGACCCTTTTGGTCCAACCAGACCTTGCCGAACATAATTCCAAACTAAGCTAGTCCCAACTGCCTGCTTCTGGCCCATATTACTCCAAACCTTTCCTATTCATGTGATTTTAAACATTGTATTGTACCCGCATACACCACTTCCTCCAGAAGTTCATTCCACACACAAGCCACCCTCTGTGTAAAAACTTTGCTCCATATGTCTTTTTTAAATCTCTCTCCTCTCATCTTAAAAATGTGCCCCCTTGTTTTGAAATCCCCCATCCTAGGCAAAGATAATTATCATTAACTCTATCTATACCCCTCATTATTTTATAAACTTCTGTAAGGTTGCCTCTCAACCTCCTACGCTCCATTGAAAAAAGTCCCAGCCTATCCAGGATTTCTTTATAACTCAGATCCTCCATACCCAGCAACATTCTGGTTAATCTGTTCTGAACCCTCTCCAGTTTAATAGTATCCTTCCTATAACTGGGTGACCCAGAACTGGACACAGTATTCCAGAAGAGGGCTCACCAGTGTCCTATACGATCTCACCATGACTTCCCAACTCCTATACTGAAAGGACTGAGCAATGAAAGCAAGCGTGCCAAATACCTTTTTAACCATACTGTCCATATGTGGTGCAAACTTCAAAGAATTATGGACCTGAACACCTACGCCCCTCTGTTCTATAACACTGTCCAAGGCCCTACCAATAATTGTTTAAGCCCTACCCTTGTTTGTTGTACCAAAATGCAGCACCTCACATTTATCCACATGTAGAGTACAGTTTGGTCTCCTTATTTAAGAGAGGACACAATTGCATAGAAGCAGTTTAGAGAAGGTTCAGTTGACTGATTCCTGGGTTGAAACGGTTTACTTATGTGATTTGATTTGTATCCATTGGAGTTTGGAAGAATGAGAGATGATGTTGCTGAACCTATGTAAAATCCTGAGGAGCCTTGACAAGATGAATGTTGAAGGGATGTTTCCCTTTTAAAGAAATGGAGAGATTAAAATTAGGGATCACGGTTCAGAAATAGTGCCTCTCATTTACGATTCAGCTGAGGAGATATTTTTCCAGTCTGAGGATAATGTCTGTGAGCTGTGGAGGCAGATTTACTGAATATTGTTAAGGCAGAGTTAAGTTAAATTTTGATTCACAATGGAGTCAAAGATCAAAGCAGATAGACAGTGAGGCCACAATGAGACAAGCTATGATCTTTTCAAATTGAGAATAGGCTTGAGAGGCAGAATGGCCTAGATCTCCTAATTCCTGTGTATAAATTTGAATAAATGTGCTTTATTCTTTGTTCTGGTCAAGTGAGTGACTGCACGATGGGAAAGCAAGTTGATGTTGCTGTGAATTGCCCTCTTTAATCTTTCTGAATGTTTGCTCAGGTGTTCTCCTTTTTCCAGCCTGTTTCCTCACTGTGCTTGGCTTGCTACTGGTAAACTGTTAGTTTCTTAGTATTTAGGAGCCTTGAGCCTCTGATATTCGTGGGTGATTTCATTCTGGGTACGTCAAAAAGGACTTGTGCACTATCAGGTCTCTGGAACTTTGGAAGGAGTGTGGTAGCTTGTGACTGGACATGTTATGCAGAGGTTGTCAGTTCACATACTGCTATTACAACTTGAAAATCTGAATTCATTTTAAATTTGAGTTCCTTTTTAATTCAAGTCGTAGTGGATTGTTGTAAGAATTCTAATGGTGCCTTGACTGGGCTGGCTCTAGTCCCCCACACATCAAGGCTGACCCTTCACAAAGCAGAATGGCTCAGCAGGACATTATATTCAAGAAGACAGGCAGTATGTCACCTTCCTGAAGATTCTAGCCATTCCAGTTATCACATACCTACCAAACAAAAATACAGAAACTAGAGAGGTTGATGTTAAAAAATAAGCAGACAGTGCTGTTTTGTGCAGAACAAGGTCCTACACGTGAAAATTAGATATTAACTGATTGATGTGTTTTAATTGTTGCTAACTTTGTACAGCTTTTTGCTGTTTTGTGAATTATACTAAGGTTTTCAAAGTCCATTTGAACAGACTTACTTGGGCTGTAGGCCTCATGTAAAGCAAATTGTCATTAAAGTGATTAGAGTATTTTCAGAGATAGTAGGAACTGCAGATGCTGGAGAATCTGAGATAACAAGGTGTAGAGCTGGATGAACACAGCAGGCCAAGCAGGAAGGCTGACGTTTCGGGCCTAGGCCTGAAACGTCAGCCTTCCTGCTCCTCTGATGCTACTTGCCTGCTGTGTTCATCCAGCTCTACACAGAGTATTTTCATGCTGACATGGAATATCTACTTAGATGGAATGAATCTTGCATCTACAATGTTCTGACTGAAGTGACGATGCTTAGTGAAATATGTTTCATTCCATTGCACCATCTAGTGTGCGTGTGGTGTATTGTCAGCACTACTGCACCATCCAGGGTGTGTGTAGCTTATTGTCTGTACCACTTCACCGTCCAGTATGTGTGGCTTATTGTCTGTATCACTTCACATTCCAGTGTGTGTGGCGTATTGTTTATACCATTTCGCCGTCCAGTGTGTGGCACATTGGATGGTGTAGTACAGACAATATGTGTGGTGTATAATGCCTGTACCACTGCACCATCCAGTGTGTGTGCCATATTGTTTATACCACTTCCTATTCCCGTGTGTGTGGCATATTGTCTGTACTACACCATCCAGTGTGTATGAGGTGTGTAATGTCTGTACCACTGCACCATCCTGTGTGTATGTGCGCGCGCGTGCGGTGTATAATCTGTGCAGCTGCACCATTCAGTGTGAGTCTGTGTGTGGGGTGTATAATGTCTGTACCGCTGCAATATCTATTACTTGATGCATAGTGTGAGTTGTGCACAGGCATTCAAACACACTGTCATTATGGAGTGGCTAAGCGTGAAAGCATGGAGATTTAGGTGACGTATTTTAGGAAAGATGTATCCATAGGATTAAAATGCTATCACTTGCATGTTGGGTTTGATGTTTTCAATCATCTGTGCTCTGATCAGCTTTATGGGTATTTAGTTATTGAATGTCTATTGAGTCAGGGTGCATCTGGAAAGCTCCAGGTTTGCTGCTTGGCTCATTTCAGCTGCAACATAAGGTACGAGCTAAGGTTGTCCTCTTGAACCTTGAGGGTAGGGGGAAGATGAATTTGGCTGTCAATTCTAAATTATTGTCCATGATTTAATGCTGTTATGTCTGTAACGTCCTTTGAGAGTATGATTGGATTCTCTTGTTATTTCTCATTCTCTCTTTCCCTGCCACACTTAGCCACCTGGCCACTCCCACCAAGGGCCATTCCTTCTAAACTTTGTGTTTTTTTCTATTTTGAGAGCTGCCAGCTTTTAAGTACCTCCTTTTTATCTGTCTTTCCTTAAATTTCTTATGACTTTCTATTTTGTTGCAACTTTGATGCTATTCTATATGGTAGGTGGATGCAAAGTGGATCCCAACCAGGTCTTCTGTCTCCATAAGAAGATATTTTATTTAATCTTTAATCATTCGTGCCTTTCCATTTGACTATATGTTTAGTTTTTGATTTTTTTTTTTTGAAAGACTTCCATCTATGGTACTTGGTAATATTTTCTCATGTTCCCTTTGTTTTATTTTCATTTTTAGTTTTTTTTCTGCACTCTCTGTTTCAGCATTTTTTTTCCTGGTTCAAGGAAGGCAGTCAAAGGATCAAATGAATGGGAGGAGGCAGTTCAGCTCTTGGCCTGTTGTGTCATTCAGTGCAATCCTGGGCGTTCTGAAAACTCACTCCATATATTCACCTTTCTCCCCATCCTTTGATACCTTCAACCAGTAAGCATCGCCAAAACCGAACTTTGAAATTAACACATGATTTAAGCACCAGTTGCAGTTTGCAGGGTAGTCATTGGCATTAATAAAAAACCTGTGCACGTAGAAATTGTTTCAAATTTTTTGAGGGTTTAGGTGTAACTTTTAAGACTACGTTCCTAGATTCCCCAGCAAGTGGAAATAGAACAGAACAAGCAAAACTATCTTTCTGTTCATATTTTCTGACTGTAACTTAAATCTTTACTATTCTCATGAACCTATACTGTGCTCCCACTAAGTCTAGTATACCTTTCTGAAATTTGATATCCAGAACTGTTCTGGAACTGCTAATGTGGTCTAGCTGAAGCATGGCTTCACCTGGATTCTTGTTCTCGTGATTATGCATGATGGCATTCCAGTCAGCCTTTTTGATTATTTTCCAATCATGATACTTTAATGATCTGTATGTCCTTTTATGGTGAATCCACTTCAATCTTCGTTGAGTTTATAATGTTGAGGTTTGATAGTAATCATAGTTATTTTATATCTATATATGTACACAACTATTTCCACTACCCTACATTATTTACAGATTTATTCAAGAACTCAAGGTCAGTGGGATGAGAAAGAATAAATTGGATACTCGCAGTTTGGATTCTTCAATTCAAAGCAGTTTCCAAATGATTTTAGTGAGTATGAGGAAATAAATTATTGTTTTTGTTTTCTGGTTTGCAAGCGCTTGATGAAGCTTTGATAGTGGGCAACGCTTTGGTGTTGATGTGGTTAAAGGTTATATCGGCCTTTACCCAACTAATGGGACTAATAGATCAAAAGTACAAAAACTGATCAATCTGTTTAACACAGTGAGTGGCATGAATAACTTGATGACAATTTTGAAAGAAGTCAACAAGATGAGAGAAACTAGAAATTGTCTGCCCTGAATTGTGAAAGCTTTTGATTGTGTACGGTACACAGAGACTTCTCTTAAAGGTTAGAGTTTCTGGTAACAATGGTCATAAATGAAGCATTGAGAACTGACTGGAATTGATGTTGGCAGTTATTTTCTGTTTATTACTTTTTATTAATGAATCTAGGTGAAGGATTCAGAGGACATAAAGAATTGTGGGACTTTAGATGATCAATAGTTCCAGGTGGATCTTGACTTGTCTTGATTGGGCTCATAGGTGACATGATGTTTATCTGGGGGCAAGGTGGGGTTTTATTGCAGAGGAGGAGAGAATGAGACAGGGTTAATCTGAGGGTGAGGTGGGGTTTTTTGCGGGGTGGGGTTTGGGGAAGAGACTGAGATCAGGTTTATGTGGGGAAGGGCAGGGAATGAGACAGGGTTTATCAGTGGGAAAACGAGATGGATTTTAGCCTCTGCTTAGTGATCAAATGACTTCCTGGTGAGACTTCCTGGGTGTCTGTTTTTGATTCATAAAGTATCCTCAATTAGTTATTATCGCCAAATGCAGCAGAGGTCTCTTTCTTCCTGTCACAACTATCTGTTCATGACTCTGATTGGTACATGAAATGAAACTACTTCTGGTGTTTTTTTACGGATTCATCATTGAGTAGCACCTAAGTAATTGATGGCTGAGAGGCTCTGACAGTTATTTGGGTGTCAGGTACTTTTCCCCTCGACTGAAGCAGGATATCATGTCCAGTTCCAGTCACCACACTTCAAGAAAGGTGAGGAAAATTGCAGAAGAGGTTAACCAGAATGGTTTCAGGGTTGATGGATTTTAGTTACAAACTGAGTTTGGCAAAGCTGGATTGTTCTCTTTGGAACAGAGGAGATTGATGGGAGACCTGATAGAAATGTTCAGGATTATGACAAACCGTGTCCACGTATAAAGATTAGAGGACACAGTTTTCAGCTTTAGGTCAAGAAGTGCAAGGGCTGTGTGTGAAACAAGTAGTCATAACCTGGAACGTGCTGTCCATGAGTGTGGTAGAAGCAGAGGCATTGAATGATTTCAAAATTGGAGAGGCATTTACAAACTTGCAAGGCTATGGGAATTGACTGCCAGGATGGATAGGATATGACATGAAATTGATGGGCTGAATGGCCTCCTTTATTGGAGTTCTTTGAGGACATTATGAGCACAATGGACAACGATGGATGTGGTGTATCTGGATTTCCTGAAGGCAGTTGACAAGGTGCCGTCCAAAGTCTTCTGCGTAAGATAAAGGTGCATGCATTATGGATAATTTATTAGCATGGATAGAAAATTGGCTAACTAACAAAAAGCAAAGAGTGAGGATGAATGGATGTTTTTCTGGTTGACGATCAGTCACTAGTGGTTTGCCTCAGGGATCAGTGTCAGGACCGCAGTTGTTTACAATTTACATAGATGATTTAGAGTTGGGGCCCAAGTGTCGTGTGTCAAAGTTTGCAGATGACACTGAAATGAGCGGGAAAGCAAAGTGTGCAGAGGACACTGAAAGTCTGCGGAGGGATGTAGATAAGTTAAGTCAGTGGGAAAGGCATTGACGGATGGAGTACAATGTTGGTAAATGAGGTCATCCATTTTGTTGGGAATAACTGAAAATTTGACTATTATTTAAATGGTGAAAAATTGTAGCATGCTGCGGTGCGATGTGTGTCCTTGTGCATGAATCACAAAAGGTTGGTTTGCAGGTACAGGAGGTAATTAAGAAGGCAAATGGAATATTGTCCTTCATTGCTAGATGGAAGGAGTTTAAAAATAGGGAGGTTATGCGGCAGCTGTGTAGGCAGCTGGTGAGGCTACACCTGGAGTACTGTGTACAGTTTTGGTCTCCTTACTTGAGAGAGGATGTAATGGTACTGGAGGGGATGCAGAGGAGGTTCACGAGGTTGATTCCGGGATATGAGTAAGTTGCCTAATGAGGAGACATTGAGTAGACTGGGACTGTACTGATTTGGAATTTAGAAGAATTGAGTTGGGGGGGTGGAATCATATAGAAACATATAAAATTATGAAGGGAATAGAGAGGACACAAGCAGGGAGGTTGTTTCCACCAGCTAAATTACCCAGAGGGATGTGTTGAATATGTGTATAAGGAAATGCAGGGTTACAGGGATAGGGTAGGGGGATGGGTCCAGGTGGGATGCTCTTCGGAGGGTAGGTGTGGACTCTATGGGCCAAATGCCCTGTTTCCACACTAGGGCTTCTATGATTCTATGGGTGAAACTAGAACTGGGGGCATAGCCTCAAAATAAAGGATAGCAGATTTAGGACTGAGTTGAGGAGGAACTTCACCCAAAGGGTTGTGAATCTGGAATTCCCTGCTCAGTGAAGCAGTTGAGTCCACTTTGTTGAATGTTTTTAAGGCAAAGATTTTTGAACAATAAAGGAACTGAGGGTTATGTTGAACAGGCGGGTAAATGGAGCAGAGTCCACAAAAAGATCAGCCATGATCTTATTGAATGGCGGAGCAAGCTTAATGGGCCAGATGGCCTACTCCTACCCCTATTTCTTATGTTCTTACGTGTGTGTCATAACTGAATCTGTGACTCCATGGTCACTTACAAAACATATGCATACTATATATAGAAATCTTAACAAATCTTGCTGGTCATGTGCCATGTTCAATAGGCAGACACAAACGTGGAGCGTATATTTGCTGCAATAACTGATAAAACTGGCTACAAATATGGAATTTTAAATCTGGCTGGACATCGAAGAGAATCGCAACTTATTTCTGTGGACATGTGTGACAATCTCTACTCCACGCATCGTAAGGTTTGTTGCTTTTTTATTCAGGCTAATTGTTTATGAGCTATTGAAATGCAGGCATTCAGGCACTTAATTATTAAATGCATAATATCTTCTTGTCTTATTTTGCTTTGTATGTAAAAGGCAAAGAAAAGGTTTTTCCTCTCTCTGATTATTTCACACGATGCCCTGTTCTCTGACCTTTAGCTTGATTTAGCAATTAATTAGGAGAACTCCCATACTCCTCGAAGTGTGACACAGCCTTCACTGCTATTCTTCTTCAAAGTAATTTATTTTGTAATGACTGTACATGTTGATAGATATTACCCACAATCTCACCAATTGGTCAAATGTATTTTCATATTGAATTTATTGCACAGAATCAGGCTATTTAGCACCTACCCTTCTTTCTTTAACTCTATCAGCATATATCCCTCTGTTCCTTTCTCCCCTATGCACTTAAAAGCTTTTAATGGAAAGCTCAAACATGTTGTTAGTTCAAACCCATACTGGCAGCATCACGTTCCACATTCTGATCATTCTCTGGATAAAGAGGTTTCACCTGAATTCCTTGTTGGATTTATTTGCAATTATCTTGTATTTGAGATCCTTATTTTTGAACATTTTTCAACCTGTTTCTTTCACTCCAGATGATCAAATCCCCAAAAAAGGGTGCAAATATTCGGCCAGTAATGACAGGCCAGTCAGTTTAACTTCAGCAGAGGGAACCGTTCGTGACAAAGTTGAAAGTCACTTGGCATGGATTTATGGGTAAATCGTGCTTAACTAACTTGCTGGACTTATTTTTGAAGTGATGAATTGTTGAGCGTAGTATGTTTGCGTATGTCAATTTCCAAAGGACTTAGTACGTGACAACAAATTGCAAGCAAAGTCAGAGTCAATGGAATAAAAAGGTCAATGGGAAACTAAACCAGCCATGTGACAAAAAAACACAGCTGTGGTTCATGAATGATTTTCAGACCAGAGAGAGGTTTATAGTGGAGTTCTTCAGGGTTTGGTATTCAGACCCTGCTCTTTTTATAGATTAATAACCAGGTCTTGGTGTATAGGCTACAAGTTCAAATGTCAATGACTTGGAAGCACTGTGGGTAGGATAGTGTGGAATTTTGACAGGACGTAGACTGTTGATGAAATGGTCAGAAAAATGAATTTTAATTAAAGGACTTGTGAAGTGATCAATTTTGGTGGAAAGAATGGGGACAGAGTCTCATTCAAAGGAGACATTTCTAAAAAGGGTGCAAGACCAGAGAGACCTAGGGGCTTAGCTCCAACACTGAAGGTCAGGTTAGCTTGAGAGAATGATTAATAATGCATGTAGTGTCCTAAGCTTTATGAATCTGACAATAGAGTGTAATAACAAGGAAATTATGTTAACTGTGTCTAAAACACTGGTTCAGCCTCGACAGAAATATTGTGGCCATTTCTGGACATTCCAACTTCTGTGCTACTTCTTTCTTGACTAACGATTGTGGTGTTCGTGAGCTGCTCAGTCCTTCTGCCTTTTAAGGTCTCATCTATGATGTCTCTCTGGACTGCAGCTTTGGTAACTTTTGTGGCCTGTACCTTTTATTGAAGTTTTGAGCTTGATTTTCTCTTTGCTCCTCTTTTGTCTGTTTGTATCTGTTGTGGTCATTCTCAGTATTGTGAGGTTTGAACATCTGAGACAGACGTGGAAGTTGTGTTACCAATTTCCTACCCATCAGTAACAGACAGTGAAAATCCACTCTTTAACAGTAAGGATTAGTAACTTCTTTTACAAAATTTGAATCTTTATTAATGCTTTTATTGTCTTTACTCTGCACTCATTATTATCTATTTGGTTGCAATTAGGGGAATGAACTTTTAACATGCATGAAATTATATTCATGTGCAAATCTCTTAAACTGCTCATGCAAATTGTGGACCACTGCCTGAGAATACAAGGTCCAGAATTCTATGTGTTGAGTAGATTCTCTTTAATAGTTCTGTCAGTGCCTTGGCTCAGTTTGCGTAAACAATTGACTTCAATCCACCATGAGTCATTGTCAGTGACAATAATGAAGGTCTTCCCTTTAAACTCCAATATATCTATTCCTGTTCTGATGAAAAAGATGAAGGAAATAATGTTTTGTTTTCTTCCCTTGACTGCTCAAAATTTGAGGAATGCTGCTAGCAACTATCTCCTGATTGAGAAATATCTGGCTACCAGACTGAAACCTGGCTCCTTGCATGACACATTTTAATATCCGAATGTTTCTGATGAATTTTCTGAAGAATTTGCACTCAACGAATTATTGGTATCTCTCATTAAAGACTGGCAATGAAATGTCAGTGCTGTTCAAAGTACTGACATATAATTGGATTGTTTGTTTGTCACACTGTCCATCTTTAGTGTTTCTTCATTTTGTTCTTGTACATCTTGAATCTCCCATTGCTTCCTTTCTGGAGCTGGTAAATGTCAATTTCTTGAAGTAACCCCCGATCTGTTTGTTCTGTTCCATTCGCTATTATTCTAGTGGTGTGCTTGCTGTAGGTTGATACACCCTAGTACATAATCAGCAATTG
Source organism: Rhincodon typus (assembly GCF_021869965.1). Taxonomy (NCBI): domain Eukaryota; kingdom Metazoa; phylum Chordata; class Chondrichthyes; order Orectolobiformes; family Rhincodontidae; genus Rhincodon; species Rhincodon typus. The sequence goes on from NC_063339.1 coordinate 81,691,278, forward strand.
AGTCATACCTTATTGCATTAGTCTGAACTGTTGAATTTGGAGCAAAATCCTAGTTTTTTTCCTTTTGTATTTAGAAGAGTGATCAATTGTTTACTGTCCGTTTTGATCTTGAACAGTAATCCCATCACATAATCTGAAACATTTTCATGTGCCTGCATTACAGCTAAAACTTCTTTTTCGTCATGGCCGTTATAACTTAACTGGGAAGAATATGATGATTGTCATGTGTTGCCAGTCCACAAGCCATCACAAAATGCTTACGACCACAAGACATAGGGGCAGAATAAGCCTTTCAGTCCATTGAGTCTGCACACCATTCAGTGAGATTATGGCTAATCTGATAATCTTCAACTTCATTACCCTGCTTTCTTCCCCAAAGCCATTGCTTTCTTTACTGATTAAAAATCTGTCTGCCTCAGCCTTAATGATCCACAATCCAGTGTGGTAAAGAATCCCACACAATCCTACCTCCTGAAAAGTAAAGCTTCTTCATCTCTAAATTAAATGGATCACTCCTTACTCTGAGTTTATGCCTTTATGTTACTATCTTGAAAATACCCCCTTCTCTCAACTCGATCTTCTATTAGTTAGTCGGTCCTCTATCCATGCTTATTTACTATCTCCAACACCATAGGCACTTGTCTTGTTAAGTAGCTTAATGTGTGGTAACTTACCAAACGCATTCTGAAAATCCAAATCTATCAGATCCACTGCTTCCTATTTATCCAGCCTGCCTTTACCTCCTCAAAGAATTTTAGTACATTTGCCAGGCATGATTTGTCCATTAAACCATGCAGACTCAATTTGATTATGTTATGTAATTTAAAATGTACTGCTATTGCATTCTTTATAATAAACATTTTCCCAATAACAGATGCTAATCTAACTAGCCTATAGTTAACTTTTTTTTTTAGTTATCTTCCCTTTTTGACTAATGGTGTTGTATTGACAGATTTCCAATTCTTTGGAGCTTTCCGGAATGTAAGAATTCTTGGAAGATTGCTAAGTACATCCAATATTTTTGCAGCTACTTCTTTTAAAACCCAAGATGCATCTCACTAAGTCCAAAGGCCTTATTGATCTGTGACCCCATAATGTTTCCCCAGTATTTTTTCCTCTAGTGATAGTTATATTAGATTTGCATCCACCAAAGCCATTGTGTGAATCTCATATTCCACTGGTTTATTTAATTTTGTTAGATCCACACAGATTCTAATACTGAACTGGAACAGTAAACGTGCTTGGCACTATCTTAGAATCATAGAGTAATACAGCGTGGAAACAGGCCCTTTGGCCAAACTGGTCCAAGCTGACCATTGTGCCCACTCAGCTAGTTCTAAATGCCCGCATTTGGTCCGTATCCCTCTAACCCTGCCCATCCATGTACCTATTCAAATATTTTTGAAATTTTGCTATTGTACCTGCCTCAACCACTTTCTCTGGCAGCCCATTTCATATATGCACCACTCTCTGTGTGAAGAAGTTGCCCCTCAGGTCCTCCTTTAAAGTTTACCACTCTCACCTTAAATCTATGCTGGAGACGATACAATACAACAAAAATGGTGATAAGTGTTGTGATTATTTGATCTCAACTACTCCGATAGTAAATGGTATGTTACTTATTTAACCTGTGTTGTGGAAGGTGTTTCAATAAAATAATAGAATTTTTTTAACTATTGCTAATTTTTCAGGGGACTGCAGCTTGCTGGGCGTCTCTGAGTGGCCGTGATTCTCATGTCTTGTATCCTTGAAAATATTTTGGGCTGGTTAATGACCTAGGCTTAATGACACAGTTTACTGATATGCTCTCCAGCATTGGTCATGAAGTCAGTCAATCTGCCACCAACTGACATCTGTGTTACCTCCGGCAGTTTTGTATTTTTGAGAGTTTGTTTGTCTTGTGCAAGCCTTTTCGTAATATTATTTCTAAAGTAAGAAATGTCACACTTTGTTTCAATAAGGAGGTAAAATTGTATTTAAAACTATAGAAATGTTTTTAGACAGTATTTTAATAGCAAATTATATGTAGCTTACACAACCGGATTTGCCTCCTAGCATGTTTATTCATTAATGCCTATTGCATATCCAAGTTTACAGTTGACTTGACATGCAAACTTCATTGATGGTGTGGGTAAAAAGTTATTATCTTGTACAAAACCGTGGGGAGTGGTGGTCACATGGCCCCTAAACCTTTATCCCCAATTTCCCTCTCCCTTTCTAAACAATTATTTACTCATGTCACATGATTATCTCTATTTCTGCAATTTTGCAAGTGTATTTCACGACATATGTGCGCACCATCTCATCCACCAAACTGGTGATCTCTTCAAGACATGTAACTGTGTTTAGATGTGATCTCATCACAAATCCATTGGGAATTTTTTTAATTTCTGATTTAATTTACTTTTTAAATTATTACGGCTATTCTTTGTGATGGATTTGTCTTAATCCAAGTGGGCAAATCTTTTTATTTCAATTTTAAGTTCTTTCAAGCACATAGAATCATAAAAAATTTCTCAATACAGAAGAGGCCCATTGAGTCGTATGGACATCATTTCGTTACCTATACTTAATCTGCTTTAATGTTAATGTTTGATGCTAACATTAAGCTTTATTTTAAGAATAAGCATTGAATCTATACGTGAACCATAAAAGCTACTGTTTGGATCAGAAATTGGCTAGCTGTAAGAAGACAGAGGATGGTGGTTGATGCGAAATGTTCATCCTGGAGTTCAGTTACTAGTGGTGTACCTCAAGGATCTGTTTTGGGGCCACTGCTGTTTGTCATTTTTATAAATGACCTGGATGAGGGCGTAGAAGGATGGGTTAGTAAATTTGCGGATGACACTAAAGTCGGTGGAGTTGTGGATAGTGTGGAAGGATGTTGCAGGTTACAGAGGGACATAGATAAGCTGCAGAGCTGGGCTGAGAGGTGGCAAATGGAGTTTAATGCAGAAAAGTGTGAGGTGATTCACTTTGGAAGGAGTAACGGGAATACAGAGTACTGGGCTTATGGTAAGATTCTTGGTAGTGTGGATGAGCAGAGAGATCTCGGTGTCCATGTGCATAGATCACTGAAAGTTGCCACCCAGGTTGATAGGGTTGTTAAGAAGGCATACGGTGTGTTAGGTTTTATTGGTAGAGGGACTGAGTTTCGGAGCCATGAGGTCATGTTGCAGCTGTACAAAACTCTGGTGCGGCCGCACTTGGCGTATTGCGTACAGTTCTGGTCACCGCATTATAGGAAGGATGTGGAAGCATTGGAAAGGGTGCAGAGGAGATTTACCAGGATGTTGCCTGGTATGGAGGGGAGGTCTTATGAGGAAAGGCTGAGGGACTTGAGGCTGTTTTTGTTAGAGAGAAGAAGGTTAAGAGGTGACTTAATAGAGACATACAAGATGATCAGAGGATTAGATAGGGTGGACAGTGAGAGCCTTTTTCCTCGGATGATGATGGCTAGCATGAGGGGACGTAGCTTTAAATTGAGGGGTGATAGATATAGGACAGATGTCAGAGGTAGGTTCTTTACTCACGAGAGTAGTAAGGGCGTGGAATGCCCTGCCTGCAACAGTAGTAGACTCGCCAACTTTAAGGGCATTTAAATGGTAATTGGATAAACATATGGATGATTATGGAATAGTGTAGGTTAGATGGGCTTCAGATTGGTTTCACAGGTCAGCGCAACATCGAGGGCCGAAGGGCCTGTACTGCGCTGTTATGTTCTATGTTCTATGTTCTACTCTGCAATGTCATCCATTCATGCACCTTCAGTAGTAGAAAGTGAAGGATGAGAGGCTGAGGAAATTATATTCAATGCAACAGGGTAAGTTTTTGTATATTTTAGATGAGGGACAAAGTACCCATGCAAACATATTATGTATATTCAAATGACCAACAATATCATGCCCTTAAACATGTAATTCACAAATCTTCCTTCTTACCCTGCATTGCCTATTTGCCCAGACCTGGTTCTGGTATTTTCAATGTGTCCTGGTTCCCTGAGTTGCTATTAGGCACTGGCATTAACACAGATTGCTTTTTTTTCTTTGATTTGGCCTTGTTTAGTTATCTTCTATAACAAGGAATTTATAGGGAGTGCTGCTTGGTTCACTGTTTACTAGCTCCCTGCTTCTGACACTGGGCTTATGTGTGTAATGTGGTGTGGTGGAAAAACACTGGAGACAGATGTTTCAGAAACCAAGAAAACTCTGATTTTATTGAACAAACAAGCAAAATTAATATATTTACAAAAAAAGAAAGTGAATAACAAATTGAAACCCCCCACTCAATCTCTGACTGAGACTGTCTCCCAGTTAATTTAAATACAATGGGTAAAATAAACACGATGAGTGACTGTTACTATACCAATGGGGGAAAAGAGAGAGAGAGATACCTGTTCTAACCCACTTTCCTTCCGCGGAGGTGCCCTACACCGTTGACCCCAAACGCCCCCCTTCCTTGTCTATGACTAGCCCAGCTGGGTTAGAGATCTCAATGACCTTAGACTCACCCCTGGTGTGAAAACCGTGATTTTGACTGGCTCTGTCCATAGTCGCTTGCTGTAGCTGGGACTCTTCAAAGAGCCGCAGGTACCGATAATAGTTGGGCGGTGTCTGTCAATGCCGTTGGACACGTGGGACTGGCCTGGTGAGTACTCTGGTTGTTCTCCTCCTGGTGGTTTTGCGAGTGGGTAGTTGTTGTGGCTGGTGGAGAATGTTCCTGGTGTTGCCCCGGTTGGTGTGTCATATCTCGAGATGCCTTCAGTCGCCTCTGGGCATCGAGTGGAGGTTTGTAGTTAGTTTTCAGCAGTTGGTCTCGCTGTACTGGTTTCACGGTGCCCCACTCACATTCTCGCTGTCTTTTCTTTTTATTATAGAATCCCTACAGTATGGAAACAGGCCCTTCGGCTCAACAAGTCCACACCAGCCCTCAGAGCATCCCATCAACACCCGTTCCCTTGTAACCCATCTAATGTACACATCCCTGAACACTATGGGCAATTTAGCATGGCCAATCCACCTAGCCTTGCACGTCTTTGGACTGTGGGAGGAAACTGGAGCAAACCCACGCAGACACGGGGAGAATGTGCAAACTCCACACAGACAGTTGCCCGAGGGTGGAATCGAACCCGGGTCCCTGGTGCTGTGAAGCAGCAGTGCTCGCCACTGAGCCACCATGCCGCTTCTCTCTCCTTTTTCCTTCACTTTTTGCTGCACCTTCCACTTCACTCTCTCTCCTTTGCTGGCCTCAGGGTCTCCAGTTATACCCCACTGCAAGCCCTCCTTATCTTTCGTCAAATCCGTGAGCTATTGTTCCTCTTTCCAGGGTTGAAAAGGTTTCCTGAGTACTGGAGTGAGTGATAATCATTTTCGTTTGGAAAGAATGGTTTTGATGGATTTGCAATGTCCGGCATTTCCTTTGGATGGGTGTCTGTTCAGTTCGCATAGTGGTGTGAAGGTTCTAAGGTGAAACAGGTTTTCATGTAACACAATGGCGTGGAATGTTCAGTAACTTTGTGCCTGAGCACTGATTTGGAAGTGAATGGTTTGATAACTGTGTAGGCTGCAAAGAGTCTGAAATTGTTGAGGTTGTTTATTTCCTGTAGGCTGGCTTGCATTATTTTAGCTGAGGCATGAATGGGAGGTTTTGCTTAGTTAGCCCCTGTACCAGACATCTGCCCCTGGGCTTGTATATTCCTCAGTCTGTTCCAGCCAGCCTTTTCCTGGCTCAACTGCAACCCTTGGTTCCTGGAGTCCCCGTGACTTTAATCCAATATACTGTAATTCCCATAGCTTCTCCCTTGAGAGGGTTTCTAAGCCCAGGGTATGTCCAACAACTGATGGGGATTTTTGGCCCACATTACAAGTACAAGCTCTTTATTTAAGTCACAGTCCTGCCAGCTAATTAAACGTTGAGGTTGAAGATTGACAATAAGCAGTTTGAATGATACTCCTGCTTTAGGCCAGATTGGTAGATTAAACCATTTGCAGAGACAGATTTGTACATTTTTTTTGATGGGGACAGACTTTCTAGATTATCTACAGAAAAATGTAAGTTGAAATGCAGACATCCAAATAAAGAGTTAGGAAGAGAAACAAAATGACATGAAAATAATGGTTAAAAGAAGTGGGATACACCTTGAGGAATTGGATCAGTTGGGAAGAGTAGACGTTACATCTGCAAAAATAAAGTAATCAGCATAAAGAATTGAAAACTCTCAAATGGAGAGGGAGCTCGTTATTAACAAATCCTGGTGAAATGAGAAAAAATATGGAAGAAACATTTTGAAGAGCTAAATGCAAAAAATAAAAGGGCCTGAAGTGATTTGAGCTGGAAAAGAGTAATATTAACATCAGTTTAATTGCTCCAAAGATGCTACTGAGCAAGATGAGAGCAGCAATAAACAGATTACCCACAAAGTTCATTTAAAAACATAGGAAAGAATGTAGCATCAATATTTACTAAGTTGTGCAAAGATGTTTACTGATCAGGAGAATTGCTAGAGGGCTTTATGCTAACAATGATGACCAGCGTGAGAAAAACCTTGAAAAAACCTTGTTAATGCTCTGACATTTTGTACAATTTGTCTGATTGCCCATGCATCAAAGGCTATGGTGAGAATTTTTGCCGAGTGAGTGGAAAGATGTAAACTCTCATGGGAGATCGTCAGTTTGGATCTGGAGAAAGGGGAATGAAGGGAGCTCTGAGCATTATAAGATTAATTGTGTCAACTCAGTTTAGCATTTGGACAGGAATTATTTGTTCTATAGATTTTGGGAAAACACTTAATTGGGTTAACTAGATTAAGCTTTTGACTGTGCTAACACAGTGAACTGGAGGGATAGGCAACTTTATAAGAAATCTGTACATGGAACTGACAGCAACAGTGACAGCAGTCTGAACCATGATTGCAAGAGGAATTTGACAAGGTTAGTGTTTATCACCAGTCCTCTTCAATGCCCTTGCAGAAACAGTGATTAAAGAAATGCTTAAAGATACAGGGTCTATTTTTAAGATTAAGACGGTGGGTTTGAATATAACATCAGTTGCATTGGCAAATGATAAAGCACTTATATCGTCATATAGCAAAGAAACAGACCCTTCGGCCCAACTCGCCCATGCTGATCAGTTTCCCAAACCAAACTAGTCCCATTTACTTACATTTGGCCCATATCTCTCCGATTGTAGCATTCACAGAAGAAATTGTAAGAGGTACTAGTCCAGTAACAGCATACGTGAAAGTGAAAGTCAAATGAAGGTGAATATTGACAAAACCAAAGTGATGCATATCTCAAAACCACCAAGAAATATTCACTGAATGAGAAGAATTAGAACAGGTGTAAGAATTCAAGTATTTTGGAAGCATGATACCCACATCTGGAATTTGCTACAAGCAAATAAGTATGAGGCTAGTGATGTGAAAGGTTGTATGTCATAAAAAGGGCAACCAGGAGACTGAATAAATAACAAAAAGCAACTTGTAGACAACTTGATTTGGGGGAATGATATTACAAAAGGAGTCCAACTTGCTCAATAGCTTTTAAAATGTGCGCTTGGAGGAGGATAGAAAGGATTGTCTGGGTAGAAAGAGTAACAAATGCTGAGGAAAGTGAACGTGTAAAGAAATTTGCTGATAGTAGAGTCATAAACTCATACTCATAGAAATAGGCCCTTCAGCCCATCTTGCCTATGCCAACCAACAAACATCAAACTACATTAATTCCATTTACCAACACTTGGTCCATAGCCCACTATGCCTTGGCATTTTAGGTGTTTGTCCAGTTGCTGCTAAATGTGGCGTGAGTAATTGCCTTCATCACTCTCAGGCAGAGAGTTCCATATTTCTACCATGCTGTGAGTGAAAAAATGTTTCCTCAGATCCTCTCTAAACTATTTACTCCTCTCCTTAAACTTGTGCCCTCTGATCTGAGACACATCTTCCATGGGGAAAAGAATCTCATGATCTGCCCTATCTATACCTCTCAATTTTGTATACTTCAATCAGATTCCCCCTTTCAACCTCCTCTGCTTCAGGGAAAACAAACCTAGCCTATCCAGTCTGTCCTCATAATTGAGACTTCCCATCCAGGCAACATCCTAGTGAATCTCCATTGCAATCTTCTGAAAGTGTGGCAACCAGAAGGCACACAGTATTCCATTTGTGACCTAAACAATGTTTTATAAATTTGTAACAAATTCTTTTTTCTGATATTCTCTGCCCTAGTTAATGAAGGCAAACGTCCTTCATGCCTTCATCACCACCTTGTGTACCTGTGCTGACACCTTCAGGGATCTATGGACTTGTACACCAAGGTCCCTTTATTCCTGTCTCCAGGGACTTAGCATATGTTGTATATGTCCTTCCCTTATTAGACTTCCCAAAATGCATCAGGACTAAATTCCATCTACTGTTGCTCTGCCCAATTTACTGGCTGATCAATATCAGACTGTAGCCTGGGACCATCCTTTTCATTATCAACAACACCACCTATCCTAAGATATTTCATGGCCCCCTCTTTGTCCTAATTTCTTTTTTAAGCACCTCACTACACACAATATACTTCTGAAAGGTCTCCTCTGTTTTTAATGGACTGAACCTAACATATGCTTCCTTCTTTTTCTTTTATCAAACTTGTGATATCACTTGACGTCCAGAGTTCGCTAGACTTGCTGACTTTGCTCTTCAATCTTAGAAGAATGTGCTGGCCCTGAACACTCTCTGTACTACTTTTAAAGACTCCCACTTTCCAAGGGTAGGCTTACTTCCAAGTAGCTGCTCCCAGTCCATGTTTGCCAGATCCTAGCTAATGATATTGAAATTGGCTTCCACCAGTTTAGACACAACTTCTGTACAATCCTTATCCCATTCCATAAGGACATTGAAACTTAGAGTTGTGGTCACTGTCCCCAAAACACACACTGACACTTCAGCCACTTGACCGGCTTTATTCCTTAGGATTAGGTCTAGCTGTGCCTCCAGCTGTAGTCGGACTATCTACATACTGGCATAAAAAGCTCTCTTGGGTGCATTTTAAAATTCCACTCTGTCTAATATTTTTACACTAAGGCAATTCCAGTTAATGTTAGCAGTGGAATCCCCTATTACTGTAATCCTTTTCCTCTCATACCTTTTGTGATTTGCCTACATATATGCTCCTCTATTCCCTCTCTGGCTTTTGGGAGATGTGTAGTATTTTCAGAACAAAGTGATTGCCCTTTTCTTGTTTCTAATCTCTACCCAGATGCCTCATTTGAAGAGCCTTTTAAGACATCCTCCCTCATTACTGCAGTGATCATCTCCTTTATCAATAATGTAATGCCCCCACCTCTCTTACATCCTTCTGACCAAAATCAGGCCGGAAACTTCTGTACCATGGAATGTTGAGCTACCAGACCTGTCCTTCAACCATACCTCAGCAATTGCAACAATATCATATTCCCACATGCTGATCAATGCTCAAAGTTCATCCGCCTTACCAGTCAGGCTCCTTGCATTAAAATAGATACAGTTTCACTTTCTAGTCTTCCCATGCGCCTTATCATGCACAAGTCTTCTGTACCTACAGGTATTCCTTCTGTATCTGATTAAACTTTGAACTTTGCTCCTCGCTTTGCACCTAGTCTATGCCCCACCCACCTGCCAAATTAGTTTAAAACCTACCCAGTAGCATGAGCAAACCTCCTAGCAAGGATATTGGACCCACTCTGGTCCAGTTGCAACCTGTCCAACTTGTATGGACCCCATGTAACCCAGAAATTGTGTTGCTGATCCAAAAATATAAAGCCCTCCCTCCTACACCATCCTTTTAGCAACGTGTTCATTGGATCTATCTTCCTATTCATGTAGTCAGTGGCACGTGGCACTGAAAGTAATTCGGAGATTACAGCCTTAGCAGTCATCTTCTTTAATCTACTACCTAACTCTCTAAATTAATGCTGTAGGACCTAATTTTTTTTTTATTTTAACCTATGTTGTGGGTACCAGCATGTACCATGTCTGCTGGGTGTTGGTGGCTCAGTGGTTAGCACCACTGCCTCACAGTGCAAGGGACCCGGGTTCAATTCCACCCTTGGGCGACTGTCTGTGTGGAGTTTGCACATTCTCCCCATGTCTGCGTGGGTTTCCTCCGGGTGCTCCGGTTTCCTCCCACAGTCTAAAGATGTGTAGGCTAAGTGGATTGACCATGCTAAATTGCCTGTAGTGTTCAGGGATGTGTAGATTAACTGGGTTATAGGGGGATGGGTCTGGGTGGGATGCTCTGAGGGTTGGTGTGCACTTGTTTCCAAGACTGTTACCCACTTGTTCCACACTGTAGGGATTCTATATTTTTTAAAAATTAGAATGCTGTGCAGCCGCTCTGAGACATCCCTGACCCTGCCACTGCCCTCCAAACAGTAATCTGTTTGAGAAGGGGATAATCACAGGGGACTCTTGTACTACCTGCCCAGGCTACTTGTCTTTCCTGATGGTCACCCAACACTTTTCTGTTTGTGTAGCCATTACTGGTGGTGTGACCAACTTGCTAAATGTGCTATCCATGACATTCTCAGCTGGTGTTGGAGTATGGTGACTTAAAACACTTTGTTTTTGTAAAGAATACTAGTGTCAATAAATTAATATTTTGTTCTATTCTATTATGGATGCTGCATAGTGAGTCCATCTGCGGCTCCACGTGCTCCATGCAGCAAACCAAGAGCTGCAGCAGAGCATACTTCCTGCATATTTGGTCACTGGAAGTGTCCCTGATTTCCCACAGATTACAGGAGGAGCATTCCATGGGGCTGAGTTCTGCCATTGTGAACTTTACCAATTACCAACTCAAGCAATAAACTAGGAGCCAAATCTCTCATCTCTTGCTGTCTTGTTTGTGGCATGCTCTCTCTCTCTCAAACTGACGCTCTCTCTCTTGCTTCCTGACAAACTACAAAAATAAGGACATGATGTCTCCCTCTGATACAGCCCTCTTGGTACCTAAAGCTGGTTCCTAAGCAGCCAGTCACCAATTGTTTTTCCATGTTCAGAATTAATTTTTTAAAATTTTTTTTATCACACACCACTCAGTGCAAGCTGCTCCCTCACAAGCTCTGGTCTGAGACTCCCATTTCCTAGTGAATAAGCCTCACAGACCCAGTAGTTTTAGTTTTTAATGCAAGCTTAATCACCCAATCAGCTGTTTTCTCCTGCCTTGCATTCCTTTTTTTTTGAACCCTGACATCACCTCAGGTGCTCTGGGATTTAGTGAAGGTTTCACCTGCTCCTCTCCCACTGTTTCTCTGACGTAGCTTGATCTGGACCTTGCCCCTTAGTGAGGTCTCCTGATAAAAACCTACTGTTCACCCCCCAGGTTTGCTCTGCGCCTCTCCTCTCCCACTGCTGCTCCAACTGATTGACTGGGAAAAGGCACTAATTGTGCAGGGCATATATTAAGAAGAAGTGGCCTAGTATGAGATATCATGGAGGGAAAATATCAAGGAAAACAATGAAGGCAGAGAATATCAATGCTGTATGACCTGAAAATGAAAAGAAATTATTGGAAATGCCACAGGATAGAAACTGAGGAAAGAACCTGCCTTTGGGCAGAGCACGGTTGATGAGAGCTACACTGAATAAGCTCACTTTTGGCATTTCTTCAGTTATCTGGAAAGCCTGGTTGCTGTTAAATTCCTGTGGGAAGGCAATTCTCAGATAGCTGTGGAAGCTCAGCCTTTGAATTTGTTTAAAAGTAGTGATTGGTAATCAGCAATCTATCGATGATACAAAGGATAATAGGATAGTCTGGGTAGAAGTCATTGAAGTGTTGGATCAGCCACTGGTACAGCAGGCTGATCGGGCTGAATGGCCTACTGTTCCCATGTTCGCTATGGAAAAATGTTCATTGAAGTTAAAGCAGGTAATGTTAACAGGGGTATCTACCCTCAGTTGTGATATGTTCCAACCAGTCAATTATTAGTCCACCCATATAAAAATATTCCTTTGCTGTTCTTCGTTCACTGAAGAAAATTAGCTCCTTGAGGAATGGCATGTTGATGTCGGCTGACTCTCTGACTATCTTTGTTCATGGATGCGAAACGAGCCATGAGAAAAGTAGTGTTGTAGAGGGTGATAAGTTGAAAATTAATAGTCTACAGTTTTCTATTGGCAAATAGACCCCACAGAACTTTTCAATTATGTATTCATTGATCTGTTGGTAATTTTCCTTAAACTGTGCCATGCTAGGCTTTGTCTTTCTGGCAATGCAGACGTGCCTGGATGTATTAGCCTACTTCCAGCTTCAATCTTCAGTAACTCAAATTCTGGTAGGGATTGTATCCATATTTACCTATTGTTAACATCATAAAGTTGTATTTTTATGGAAGCTGTATATCTTGTCAATTTATTCTCCACCCTTTTTGTTGGGTGGAATGCCCACTGTCTGGATAAGAAGATTTGTGACAAGTGTCATAATCAATCAGAGAGCAGTGTCTTGCTGTAGATGGACTTTCTCTGAAGACATTTTGAAATCCCTTTTGTGAATTCACGGTTTGAACCATAGCATTGGATAATGGTGCCTCCACAAAATTATATTTGCTATTTATTGTAGCTTGTCTGGTCTCAAGTCTCTGAATGGATCCGAGTGTGTCCCTGTTTGTTGGTAAAGCTGTAATTTATGGTTGGGGTTTCCTAATACTTCCTAATACTTGCTTCCTAATACTGAAGTTATCAATTGAAAAACTTGCAAAGATAAAAGCTGCAAAGCAACGGATTTGAATGGAATGAATGTGTAGAGTCTGGTAGCAAGTAGCCGCTTATTAATGAACACATGCCTGCGCAGCATTGTATACATCGAATATAATGTCCATGGGAGGTAGTGATATCAATATAGAGAAACTTATCGTGAGCCGGGGAAGAAATTTAATCCAGCCAAATGGCCACTTTAATAATAGAGGAAGAACTTACTTTCTAGAGCACATTCATATGAAATAGGCTTAGCAAGGCACTCAGCTGAAGGGCAACTAGAAATGGTCAAAAAAGTGCTGGTCTTGTCAGTGATGTCCAAATCCCATGAAAGAACAAAGGAAATCAAGGACGTGGAAGTAAATAAAAATGCACTATCAGAATTGCTGATATAGGTACAAACCAGAAAGAGCTCCATTTTGATGTTGGAACATTTGTTAATATAATACAGTAGTTTGGGTTATTTTCTTGTTGACAAATTCTGCTTGTTGACAAATTCTGACTGAAAGGTTACGGCTGATTGTTGACACTCAATATGTTTTCCAATTTCTGGCAGCCAACATGTGGTTGAGTTCATTTCTGTGGGTGTTTTCCATATGGGCTGTCACTTGTGCGAACAACTGATTAGTAGTCAGAAACCTGCTGCTTCCAATTTTCCAGTCTTTAAATTGAATAGAAGGAAGACCCGGGCATTTTGAGCCTGTAGTTTCTTGACCGGAACTTTCTTGCAAATGCTGCTCCAAACCAAAGCATCTGTTCAGGGAGCCTGGTAGGTCTTATCTTATACTAAATGCATCCACCATTTCTGTGAAATCTATACATTGCTACAGGGTGTGATATTTTTCTGAGTGTGTGTGCTGACGCTAAATTCTGTGTTGACCACCCCAAGCAATGTTCTGTGTCGGGGGGAGTTTCTTCAGCATTGTTATTGAAAATGACTAGTTTTATTTCTCTGAGCCTTTTTTTTTCTGGTCTTTACGTATTATCCCTAGTCAATGTTTTAAACCATCAGTCCAGGAGAGTCTGAGAACAAGAACAAATAATCTGCTAAAAATCCTTCATTGTATCTCTTAAAGTTGACTTTCACAAGAATGTGTCACTTAAGAACAACACTAGCAATTGGAACTGCCTATCCTCATTTTAAACTCCTAGAAATCTAATTTAGAGACTGCAAATCAGATGAATGTATTTTAAATGCTGAAATGATATGGCCAGAGATTTTTCCTATGTATTATTAGTGGATCTCCTATGGTACTGCTTACAGTAAGTTGCATGATACCCTGCTTTATAAGAGCCACATTATACCATATAATGCAGAATCTGTTAACTTGCAAAGGTGTCCCTGATGAACCACATGCTCATAGAACATAGAACATTACAGCGCAGTACAGGCCCTTCGGCCCTCGATGTTGCGCTGACCTGTGAAACCAATCTGAAGCCCATCTAACCTACACTATTCCATTATCATCCATGTGTTTATCCAATGACCATTTAAATGCCCTTAAAGTTGGCGAGTCTACTACTGTTGCAGGCAGGGCATTCCACGCCCTTACTACTCTCGTGAGTAAAGAACCTACCTCTGACATCTGTCCTATATCTATCACCCCTCAATTTAAAGCTATGTCCCCTCATGCTAGCCATCATCATCCGAGGAAAAAGGCTGTCACTGTCCACCCTATCTAATCCTCTGATCATCTTGTAGGTCTCTATTAAGTCACCTCTTAACCTTTTTCTCTCTAACGAAAACAGCCTCAAGTCCCTCAGCCTTTCCTCATAAGACCTTCCCTCCATACCAGGCAACATCCTGGTAAATCTCCTCTGCGCCCTTTCCAATGCTTCCACATCCTTCCTATAATGCGGCGACCAGAACTGTACGCAATACGCCAAGTGCGGCCGCACCAGAGTTTTGTCCAGCTGCAACATGACCTCATGGCTCCGAAACTCAATCCCTCTACCAATAAAACCTAACACACCGTACGCCTTCTTAACAACCCTATCAACCTGGGTGGCAACTTCCAGTGATCTATGCACATGGACACCGAGATCTCTCTGCTCATCCACACTACCAAGAATCTTACCATAAGCCCAGTACTCTGTATTCCCGTTACTCCTTCCAAAGTGAATCACCTCACACTTTTCCGCATTAAACTCCATTTGCCACCTCTCAGCCCAGCTCTGCAGCTTATCTATGTCCCTCTGTAACCTGCAACATCCTTCCACACTATCCACAACTCCACCGACTTTAGTGTCATCTGCAAATTTACTAACCCATCCTTCTACGCCCTCATCCAGGTCATTTATAAAAATGACAAACAGCAGTGGCCCCAAAACAGATCCTTGAGGTACACCACTAGTAACTGAACTCCAGGATGAACATTTCCCATCAACCACCACCCTCTGTCTTCTTACAGTTGGTCAATTTCTGATCCAAACCGCTAAATCACCCTCAATCCCCTGCCTCCGTATTTTCTGCAATAGCCTACCATGGGGAACCTTATCAAACGCTTTACTGAAATCCATATACACCACATCAACCGCTTTACCCTCATCCACCTGTTTGGTCACCTTCTCAAAGAACTCAATAAGGTTTGTGAGGCACGACCTACTCTTCACAAAACCGTGTTGACTATCCCTAATCAAATTATTCCTTTCTCGATGATTATAAATCCTATCTCTCATAATCCTTTCCAACACTTTACCCACAACCGAAGTAAGGCTCACTGGTCGAAAATTACCAGGGTTGTCTCTACTCCCCTTCTTGAACAAGGGGACAACATTTGCTATCCTCCAGTCTTCTGGCACTGTTCCTGTGGACAATGATGACATAAAGATCAAAGCCAAAGGCTCTGCAATCTCCTCCCTAGCTTCCCAGAGAATCCTAGGATAAATCCCATCTGGCCCAGGGGACTTATCTATTTTCACACTTTCCAGAATTGCTAACACCTCCTCCTTATGAACCTCAATCCCATCTAGTCTAATAGCCTGTATCTCAGTATTCTCCTTTTGTCTTTTTCCTGTGTGAATACTGACAAAAAATATTCATTTAGCGCCTCTCCTATCTCTTCGGGCTCCACGCACAACTTCCCACTACTGTCCTTGACTGGCCCTAATCTTACTCTAGTCATTCTTTTATTCCTGACATACCTATAGAAAGCTTTAGGCTTTTCCTTGATCCTACCTGCTAAAGATTTCTCATGTCCCCTACTGCCTCTTCTTAGCTCTCTCTTTAGGTCCTTCCTGGCTAACTTGTAACTCTCAAGCGCCCTAACTGAGCCTTCGCGCCTCATCTCTACATAAGCCTCCTCCTTCCTCTTGACAAGAGATTCAACTTATTTAGTAAACCACGGTTCCCTCGCTCGACCACTTCCTCCCTGCCTGACAGGTACATACTTATCAAGGACACGAAGTAGCTGTTCCTTGAACAAGCTCCACATTTCAATTGTGCCCAGCCCCTGCAGTTTCCTTCTCCATCCTATGCATCCTAAATCTTGCCTAATCACCTCATAATTGCCTTTCCCCCAGCTATAACTCTTGCCCTGCAGTATATACCTCTTCCTTTCCATCGCTAAAGTAAACGTAACCGAATTGTGGTCACTATCACCAAAGTGCTCACCTACCTCCAAATCTAACACCTGGCCTGGTTCATTACCCAGTACCAAATCCAATGTGGCCTCGCCTCTTGTCGGCCTATCTACATACTGTGTCAGGAAACCCTCCTGCACACATTGGACAAAAACTGACCCATCTGAAGTACTCGAACTATAGCGTTTCCAGTCAATATTTGGAAAGTTAAAGTCCCCCATAACAACTACCCTGTTACTTTTGCTCCTATCCAGAATCATCTTTGCAATCCTTTCCTCTACATCTCTGGAACTTTTCGGAGGCCTATAGAAAACTCCCAACAGGGTGACCTCTCCTTTCCTGTTTCTAACCTCAGCCCGTACTAGCTCAGTAGACGAGTCCTCATCAAACGTCCTTGAGTAACAATGCCACACCTCCCCCTCTTTTACCACCTTCCCTGATCTTACTGAAACATCTAAACCCCGGAACCTGCAACAACCATTCCTGTCCCTGCTCTATCCATGTCTCCGAAATGACCACAACATCGAAGTCCCAGGTACCAACCCATGCTGCAAGTTCACCCACCTTATTCCGGATGCTCCTGGCGTTGAAGTAGTCACACTTCAAACCACCTTCCTGCCTGCTGGTACACTCCTGTGACCTTGAAACCTTATTCATGACCTCACTACTGTCAACCTCCTGTACACTGGAGCTACAATTCAGGTTCCCATCCCCCTGCTGAATTAGTTTAAACCCTCCTGAAGAGCATTAGCAAATTTCCCCACCAGGATATTGGTACCCCTCTGGTTCAGCTGTATTCTATCCCATTTGTAGAGGTCCCACCTACCCCAGAATGAGCCCCAATTATCCAGGTATCTGAATCCCTCCTTCCTGCACCATCCCTGTAGCCACGTGTTCAACTGCTCTTTCTCCCTATTCCTCGCCTCACTAGCATGTGGCACGGGTAACAAACCAGAGATAACAACTCTGTTTGTTCTAGCTCTAAGCTTCTGCCTTACATCCCCATCCCTTTTCCTACCAATGTCGTTGGTGCCTATGTGGACCACGACTTGGGGCTGCTCCCCCTCCCCCTTAAGGATCCCAAAAACACAATCCGAGACATCACGGACCCTGGCACCTGGGAGGCAACATACCAACCGCGAGTCTCTCTCGTTCCCACAGAATCTCCTATCTGTCCCCCTAACTATGGAGTCCGCAATGACTAATGCTCTCCTCTTCCCCCCTTCCCTTCTGAGCAACAGGGACAGACTCTGTGCCAGAGACGCTTACCCCTGGTAAGTCGTCCCCCACAACAGTATCCAAAACTGTATACTTGTTATTGAGGGGAACGGCCACAGGGGATCCCTGCACTGTCTGCCTGTTCCCTTTCCGTCCCCCGACGCGGTTTCCGAGGAGCTGGAGTTGGGTGCACTTCCCGCAGATGAAGTCAGTGGAGACACTAGTGGTGACCCTTACCTCCCACATTCTACAGGAGGAGCATGCAACTGCCCTAACAGCCATTCCCACTGTTCTGAATTCCCAAACAGACTATTAAAAAAAGAACTAGTAACCTTACCAAATCAGCGCTCAGAACCTTTTTTTTTGGTTAGAGCTGGAGGATGGGTGGGAGACACTACCTAGATAGTGTTTCGGGTAAAGCAACCGCCCAAATATATTACCTCACTTACTCAGCCGTCCCGTGTCCGCTCCTGCTTAGCGTGCGCTCCGCCTATTCACGAGGTAAGTTTTTTAAAGGATTAACTTACCTTCCCAGGGTGCCCTCGCGCTTCCTCCCGGACTCCCACCACTGAAACAACTGAAAGGCCGCAGTCACGCGAGGTAAGACTTTTATAATCGAAAAGCTTACCTTCCCAGGGTGCCCTTGCGCTTCCTCCCGGTTACAAGCTGGAGGACCAGTCCCATTGTTACATTTTCATAGTATCATAGACTCCCTACAGTGTGGAAACAGGCCCTTTCGCCCAACAAGTCCACACTGACATACAGAGCATCCCTTAATCTACACACCCCTGAACACTACAGGCAATTTAGCATGGCCAATCCACCTAGCCTGCACATCTTTGGATTGTGGGAGGAAACCAGAGCACCTGGAGGAAACCCACGCAGACATGGGGAGAATGTGCAAACTCCACACAGACAATTGCCCAAGGGTGTAATCGAACCCGGGTTCCTGGTGCTGTGAGGCAGCAGTGCTAACCACTGAGCCACCGTGCCACCCCAGCTCGACTGTTCCTTCAATTTAATTGCCTCAAAGCAGGAGGTCACTACCTTTCTCAAAGAGGTCTTTAGTAAGGTTCCTTCAAGAATGCTCCAGGATTTCCTGGAAAGAAAAACTGGATTTCCCTGCTTGCAATGTAATTGTGAATTAGTGATGACGGAAGCCTCACCACCAGCTGGCTGGTTCCATTTGGATCAACCAACTGATTGATCTCAAATAGCATGCATCATGGAGTTCTACATTTCAGATCTTTGCACCATGCTGAGCTTGACCGCTCGGAGAAAATCATTTTTAACTTATAGACATATGGTGGTGGTGCTGAGGGAGCAGATGGTTTTGCTTTGTGAAATTGTATTACCTGTATATTGGGTGCAAAGTTGATACATATATTCATTTTGAGTTGGGGGAGAAGCAGTGGTGCTTTTCTAACTACATAACACTACTCAACATCTCTGCTGTCCCCTCTGGCACCCCAGCAAAAATTAATAATTTGCAACAGGTTTGAGAGACTCCACGTGCTTTAATCATAGACTCCCTACAGTGTGGAATCAGGCCATTCGGCCCAATACGTCCACACCACCCCTCCAAAGACTAAGCCACCCAGACCCATCCCCCTACAACTTTACATTTCCCATGGCTAATCCACCTTACTTACACCCTCCTGGGCACTATGGGCAGTTTAGCATGGCCAATCCACTTAACCTGCACATCTTTGGACTGTGGGAGGAAACCAGAACACCCAGAGGAAACCCACGCAGACAGCGGGAGAATGTCCAAACTCCACACAGACAGTTACTTGAGGACGGAATCGAACCCAGATTCCTGGTGCTGTGAGGCAGCAGGGCTAACCGCTGAGCCACCATGCTGCCCAATGGAGCCTGTATGCATTTCCTTCTCTGAAATGTTTACCTTTTGGCTAAAAATGCTCCAAATGAGTCTTAGCCTTGCAGTTTGGTTGCACTTTGCCAATTAGAACAGAAGTCAGCTGTATAAATGCTTTTAATATAATACACACAACCTGCTGTTTTATTGTATCTACAGCAGATCACCTGAGTATGCTATGTAACTTTAGGAGTTCAACTGTCTGGACCTGTGCGTGGTGCTTCAACCCACAAGCTGATAAATGCTTCAGTACAGGTAAAGTCAATAAATTATTAGTGAACTAGATCCTCTTAGTAATCATTTAACTTTGTTCAAATCACTGGGGCTTTGCATCTTAAGAAGATTGTGTTTGAAAATTAAAAGAAAGTTGACTAAGGCTTCCAGAACAATGTTTGTATTCAGTTGGTGATTTACTGAACTTCACTTTCAGCAAAGACCTATGTTTAATTCATTCTGTGCTGAGTTGCCGTGAAGCAGGCCATTAGAGGTACTGAAGTTCTGAAGAAGGGTCACCGGACCCAAAACGTTAACTCTGTTTTCTCCTCCACAGATGCTGCCAGACCTGCTGAGCTTTTCCAGCAACTTTGTTTTTGTTCCAGTAGAGGTACTGTACTTGACCTCTAAATACTTTATTGTTCACATCCCACTCTGCTGGTTCTACATGTGGAAATCTAGGAAGGATAGGATTCAGCTCAGCTGTGAAGCCCTCACAGTAACATAACCTAACATGGGAAAGCAAGGTAATGAGATACTGAAAGCCTTAACTGCATCTGTGGAACTGTGCTTAAACATCAGTTGGGTCCTTTAATAGAGAGGAAGAATGATTGAGGTAAGTTGTTAAATAGTGAGAGAAATTTGTTTTAATTTGACTGTACAGTGAATGTTGGTCAGTTTTGGACTTAGCTTGATGCAGTGGAGAGAAAGGCTTGAATGTCCTGGGTCATCTGACATGGATAGAATTGTTTGAAGACTAGCAGTGAGTATTTCCCCAGGCCCCTTGCTGACATGCCCCATCTTCCCACTTTCAACTAACGCCAGCAGAAAAGCAATTCAATTAATGTATCTTATCTGCTGTTTGTGGGACCTTTACGTCATAGAGTTATGTATCACAGAAATATGCCCTTCAGTCCAACTCGTCCATCTTGACCAAGTTTCCCAAACTGAACTAGTCCCATTTGTTAGCTTTTGGCCCATATCCCTCTAAACCTTTCCTAATTGTGTACCTGTCCAAATGCCTTTTAAATGTTGTAACTGTATCTGCATCTACCACTTCCTCTGGCAGTTCATTCCACATATGAACCACCCTGTGTGCAGAAAATGTTGCCCTTCAGGTTCCTTTTAATCCTTTTTCCTCTCACCTTAACCATATGCCCTCCAGATTTGAAATCCCCTACCCTAGGGAAAAGACCTTTGCTATTCACCTTATCTATGCCCTTCATGATTTTATAAACCTCTATAAGGTCACCCCTCAACCTTCTACACTCCAGTGAAAAATGTCCCAGCCTATCCATCCTCTCATTTTTATACCTCAAACCTTCCAGTCCTCATAGCATCCTTGTAAATCTTTTTTGCATGCTCTGCTATTTAATAATATGCTTCCAAAGCAGGTTGACCAGAATTGTACACTCTACTCCAAAAGTGGCCTCACCAATGTTCTGTACAACTATTCTTAGAAGGAGAGGTTAAACAAGCTGTTTGATAGGTAAAGGAGTGAAGGGCTTTGGCTAGAAACGGCAGTGAAGACCATAAAAAGGCAAGTCACAATCTTTATTATATGTGTAGCTCTGAAGGGTAAAATAGATTAACATCAAAGACTAATAGGTTATGATTCACTTTGAGACATCTTGAAGATTTATCTTTTTTTCTTGTTCTTAAAGTATTGAAGTGAAATAGAGTCCATATTAACCCACGAGTTGTGAAATAATGCTAGTGTTCAGCTGGAAGGAAGTTATCTATCCATCCACCCGGGCTGCTACAGTTGAGCTTAACCTAGCTTGGTTTTGTTGAGTTTTGAAAAATAAAATTGGGATCAAACCTGCACAACAGCCCATCGAGCATTGGACCACCAAGACCAATTTCTCCAATCATTAGTCCACTCATTAATAGTGTAATGACAGAATGATGCAGCTTACAAACTGTGCCACAATTTCAGTAGCTTCTCATTGGTATGAAATACACTGCATTTCTTCTTGTCA
Organism: Rhincodon typus; assembly: GCF_021869965.1. Lineage (NCBI taxonomy): Eukaryota > Metazoa > Chordata > Chondrichthyes > Orectolobiformes > Rhincodontidae > Rhincodon > Rhincodon typus. The sequence continues at coordinate 81,712,867 of NC_063339.1, forward strand.
CCCAAACCTGATGTAGCAACAATCTTATCAATAAAGACTTAAAAACATGTTATTTTTGTTTTGGAAGACAGGCTGCCGAATTTTCACCAGGTAAGTCACAATTACATCTGTTGCATTGTGTTTCCTAGGTTTGTTGTACCGTGTCTTTGTGACTGATGCCGTAACAGGTCAAAAACAGATATTCAACACAAATAGCAGTGTTCTTGCTCAGCAGTTTGCACACAGGGTAAGTAAGGATCTAAAATACTAAGGTTATCCTGAATGAAAGGGAATTATGAAACAGACCAGCCAGTTTTTATGAAGTGAAACCATATCTTAATATTATTTTAAAATTGTCTTATTGTGATAAAGGCTATGCTCTGGAAATTTGGTAGTTTTCTTTAGTCCTAGCATTTGTTTGTGTGGAATTGCTCATTCCCAGTTTTTATACGGCACGAAATCCTTTTGTTATTTTCTCTCCCACTGACAGCTGTAGCATTTTTTTTGGTGTTGAAGTGAGAGCAACACTGGCTAGTCTAGTATTTGTCATCCATCTCTCTTTTCTGAGATGTTGCTGAGCTATTTTCTGGATCTGCTGTAGCCATTGTAGGTGTAGGTACACTCACAGGGGTCTCGGGGAATTGCAGTTAATATAGTTCCAAGTCCGGGTGATGTGTGTTTTTTTTTTGGGGTGCTTGCCTGTGTCAGCACCTTTTGTTCTAGCCAGTAGAGAATCTTTGTGGGTTTAGAAGTTGCAGCTGAAGAAGACTCCGGGATTGCGTGTAAGCTTCTTGATTAGAAGCTAATTGAGGCATTTTTTAATTTGTTTATCCGGTGAACACCGATCTCTTTGATGGAGTGTGACCTTCATCTATCATTACTGAGAAGATACAGTATCTGATCAATCATTTTATTTGTGGCATCTTGCTTTAGCTACATTGTTCTCTATATGATATTGTCAGTTCTTTTAGCATTCAAGTTCTGAGGGTATTCTTCTGTCTAATCACGAATCAAAATGTTGGCAGTTTTTCCACACTTTTTGTCTTGATCCGGTGTGACTGCATTGAAAACAGAATTAATATCACCTATAATAATTTAGCCAAATGGAGCTTCATCAGACATTTGGACAAATGTTTTTAGGATTTATTTTACTGGTTGATAAGAATTCAAAGTCACATCTGCAAATGTACCAAGAATTCTGAGTATGCGGTGTTTCTGTAGGCCCCTGTGTTGTATAATGGCTGTCGATCGGGGGAGATTTTCAGCCTAGACATCAGGCAACGAATGACAAAAGCACTGAGCTGGGCAGGTACAATAATCTCCCAAAACTCTGCTGTGACCTCCATCCGGCTCTTGCAGGATGAAAATTACCTCATGGCTGCAGACATGATTGGAAAGGTAAGCTACCAGGATGTGTTCAAGGATTTACGATCATTTATGGATGACGTGCTTGGCTGTAGTATCTATAAAAATGTTTATGCTGTGTATGTTAGCTATTGGGTTTTTGCTGTCATTCTTTTCAATCACAATCACATCTGTTTATTCAGTTTGATACAGTCCCTTCAAATCTTGTCTCTATCAGTTGTTTGTGTCTGAGCCCTCCAAATGCATTCATACTTAACCTTAAGTCAGTATTTATTCTCTCTCATTTTCTGTCCTTCCTTACTGAGGACTGGTTTCAGCTTCAAGGCTATACTTGTCCAGATTGACCATTATCCATGGGTTAGTTGAACACCCTTGCCTCAGTGTGACATCACAGCCACAGATCCCTCCTCATATGCTTTCCACAAGAGTCACAAGATAGTCAATGTTGGCTAGATGTTGCTCATTCTGATACTTGGATGCACAAGCAGAACAGCCAGTCAAGACCAACAAAGCTCTCAAGAAACTAAAGTCCAAACATCACTATTTATGTTAGAAAACCAAACTAAATATGTTCGTAGAATGTGAAAAGGCAGTGTAGAACCACCATCTTGAACTGCTGCAGTCCATGTGCTTTACTCTCCTGGCTATTTGGCTGCCATATTTCTGAAAGGCAAAATAAAATAAGTATGTTTATTCCAATGCCTTTTCCCAATGCTCAGTTACTTGGATCTTTTCACTCCCAGTAATTTGGCATCATTCTGGAGGAGACTCTTGTTGCATACACAGACATCAACAGCTGGAGACAGTGGCAGATCTATGAGGCTGACAGCAATGTGGACAGCAGATTCAGAAAGGTGGTCACTGGCAGCATAGAGTCAGAGAGGGAATGAGTGACTGCCAAGGAATGGTTGAGAGAATCTGGCAGGTAATGCAGGAGTCCCTTTAGGTTCCTCAGAGGAATGCAGTAAGAGCCAAGATCATAGAGCCATGGGAAGCACAGCTGCAAAGATGAGAAAGAAGAAAAGAGGAAGAGCAATGTTAATAGTCAGGGATCAGGTAGGCCTTTCTATGGCTGCGGACGTGACTCCAAGAATGGTGTCTTGCCTCCTTATTGCCAGTTTAAAGGATGTTTACAGAGTGGCTGCAGGATATTCTTTTGAAAGGGTGAAGAAAAGCCAGAGGTGATGGTCCATTTTGGTACCAATGACATATATAGGATGGGAGACGTGGTGCTGAAAGCAGATTTTGGGCCACTAGGAAAGAGATTGAAGAAAAGGACTTCTAAAAGAGTCATCTCAGGATCTCCCCCAGCCCCAGTTGTTCATGAGCAGAGAAATGGGGGAATTGAGAGATACAACACATGGCTGAAAACTGGTGGAGGAAGCAGGGCATCCTGTTTCTGAGGTATTGGGCATGGTTCTCGGGCATGTGAGAGCTGTACATAATGGAGAGGTTGCATCTTGGCAGGACTGGAATTAACTAGTTTGCAGGGAATTTTTGTGTTGATTGGCAGAAGAGATCTCAGATTTAAGGGAAGTAAAACTGGAAAAGGGAGCTGGAAAGCAAAAAATTGTCAGAAGACTAATGTTTAAAAAGAAGCATTAAAGGCACTAAATCTAAAGCCAGAGATAGTGGGAACTGCCAATGCTGGAGAATCTGAGATAACAAGGTGTACAGCTGGATGAACACAGCAGGCCAAGCAGCATCAGAGGAGCAGGAAAGCTGACGTTTCGGGTCTGGACCCTTCTTCAGAAATGGGGGAGGAGAAGGGGATTCTGAAATAAATAGAGGGAGGGGGAGGCGGATGGAAGATGGATAAAGGAGCAGATAGGTGGAGAGGAGACAGACAGGTCAAAGAGGTGGGGATGGAGCCAGTAAAGGTGAGTGTAGGTGGGGAGTTAGGGTGGGGGTAGGTCAGTCCAGGGAGGATGGACAGGTCAAGGAGGCGGGGTGAGGCTGGTAGGTAGGAGGTGGGGGAGGGGCTTGAGGTGGGAGGAATGGATAGGTGGGAGAAAGGACGGACAGGTTAGGGAGGCGGGGACGAGCTGGGCTGGTTTTGGGATGCGGTCAGGGGAGGGAGATTTTGAAGCTTGTGAAGTCCACATTGATACATTGGGCTGCAGGGTTCCCAAGCGGAATATGAGGTGCTGTTCCTGCAACCTTGGAATGGCATCATTGTGGCATTGGAGGAGGCCCAAGATGGACATGTCATCCAAGGAGTGGGAGGGGGAGTTGAAGTGGTTCACGACTGGGAGGTGCAGTCGTTTGTCGTGAACCGAGCGTAGGTGTTCCACAAAGCGGTCTACAAGCCTCCGCTTGGTTTCCCCGATGTAGAGGAGGCCACATTGGGAACAGTGGATACAGTAAACCACATTTGCAGATGTGCAGGTGAACATCTGTTTGATGTGGAAGGTTTTCTTGGGGCCTGGGATGGGGGTGAGGGGGGAAGTGTAGGGGCAAGTGTAGCACTTCCTGTGGTTGCAGGGAAAAGTGCCGGAGGTGGTGGAGCTGCTGGAGAGTGTGGAGTGGACAAGGGAGTCACGGAGAGAGTGGTCCCTCCGGAAGGCAGATAAGGGTGAGGAGGGAAAAATATCTTTGGCAGTGGGGTCAGATTGCAGATGGCGGAAGTGCCAGAGGATGATGCGTTGGATCCGGAAGTTGGTGGGGTGGTACGTGAGGGCGAGGGGGATTCTGTTTCGGTTGTTATTGTGGGGAGGGGGTGTGAGGGATGAGTCGCAGGAAATGCGAGAGACACAGTCGAGGGCGTTTTCAACCACTGTGGAGGGGAAGGTGCGGTCCTTGAAAAACGAGGATATCTGGGATGTCCGGGAGTGGAATGCCTTATCCCAGGAGCAGATGCGGTGGAGGAGAAGGATTTGAGAATAGGGGATGGCATTTTTGCAGGAAGGTGGATGAGAGGAGGTGTACTCTAAGTAGCTGTGGGAGTCAGTAGGCTTGAAATGGATATCGGTTTCCAGGTGGTTGCCAGAGATGGAGACAGAGAGGTCCAGGAAGGAGAGAGAGGTATCGGAGATGGTCCAGGTGAACTTAAGGTTGGAGTGGAAGGTGTTAGTGAAGTGGATGAACTGTTCGAGCTCCTCATGGGAGTACGAGGTGGCGCCAATACAGTCATCGATGTAACGGAGGAAGAGGTGGGATAGGGCCAGTGTAGCTTCAGAAGAGAGATTGTTCCATGTATTCTACAAAGAGGCAGGCATAGCTTGGGCCCATGCGGGTACGCATGGCCACCCCCTTTGTCTGTAGGAAGTGGAAGGAATTGAAGGAGAAGTTGTTAAGGGTGAGGACGAGTTCGGCTAAGCGGATGAGGGTGTCAGTGGAGGGGGACTGGTCGGGCCTGCGGGACAGGAAGAAGCGGAGGGCCTTTAGGCCTTCTGCATGGGGAATGCAAGTGTATAGGGACTGGACGTCCATGCTAAAGATGAGGTGTTTACTGTTTGACTGTATTTGCGCCGCCTCATACTCCCACGAGGAGCTCGAACAGTTCATCCATTTCACTAACACCCATTCCCCTCTCTCTCTTTCCTTCCTGGACCTCTCTGTTTCCATCTCTGGCAACCACCTGGAAACCGATATCCATTTGAAGCCTACCGACTGCCACAGCTACCTAGAATACACCTCCTCTCACCCACCTTCCTGCAAAAATGCCATTCCCTATTCCCAATTCCTTCTCCGCCACATCTGCTCCCAAGATGAGGCATTCCACTCCCGGACATCCCAGATGTCCTCGTTTTTCAAGGACTGCAACTTCCCCTCCACAGTGGTCGAAAACGCCCTCGACTGTGTCTCTCGCATTTCCTGCAACTCATCCCTCACAACCCCGCCCCGCAATAACAACCAAAACAGAATCCCCCTCGTCCTCCACGTACCACCCCACCAACCTCCGGATCCAACGCATCATCCTCTGGTACTTTCGCCATCAGCAATCTGACCCCACTTCCAAAGAAATTTTTCCCTCCCCACCCTTATCTGCCTTCTGGAGGGACCACTCTCTCCGTGACTCTGCTCCAGACACCCCACCAGCCCTGGCACTTTTCCCTGCAACTGCAGGAAGTGCTACACTTGCCCCTACACCTCCCCCTCACCCGCATCCCAGGCCCCAAGAAAACCTTCCACATCAAACAGATAACAAGGTGCAGAGCTGGATGAACACAGCAGGCCAAGCAGCATCAAAGGAGCAGGAAAGCTGACATTTTGGGCCTAGACCATTCTGAAGATATGGAGGTGTCAGTGTTGGACTCAGTTGCACAAGGTCAAAAATCACACAACACCAGGTTACAGTCCAACAGGTTTATTTGAAAACACTAGCTTTCAGAGCGTTGCTCCTTTAGTGTAGTGAGAGAGGCACCAAGACACAGAATTTATAAGTAAAAGTTCAAAGGATCATACTGCTAATGCAAATGTATTGAATAAATCTACAATGGCTGGCTGACTCCCTCCTGCTAAATCTTTGGTTAGTTAAAAAGGAGATACAGGTTTTGACTGATTAAAATGCAAATCCCAGAATTTCTTTCAAGTCACTACTCCAAGACGACAAAAGGTCTTTTCAGCATATACAAGAAGTGACATCTCAGGTCAGCCAATGCATTTTAGATGTGAGCCCTTGATTAGAATCTGTCTGTGTTTTAACCTGGAGTCAGACTGGTTTTATTTCCAAAGCACGAATTTTTAAAACACCATATTGACTGGCTGTGTCTACAAATTGTGTGCTTTTCGAACATTCGCATCAGTTGTATGATCCTTTGAACTTTTACTTATACATTCTGTGTCTTGATGCCTCTCTCACTATACCTGATGAAGGAGCAACGTTTCGAAAGTTAGTGTTTTCAAATAAACCTGTTGGACTATAACCTGGTGTCAGATCACTTTACTGATGATTGAGAGTAGACTGATGTGGCGGTAATTGGCTGGGTTCGACTTTCCTGCTTTACGTGTACAAGACATACCTGGGCAATTTTCCACATCATTGTATAGATGCCAGTGTTGTAACCATACTGGAAGAGCTTGGATAGGGACGTAGCAAGTTTTGGTGCACAAGTCTTCGATACTATTTCCAGAATGTTGTCAGGCCCATTGTCTTTATTGTATCCAGTGTGTTCAGCAATTTGTTAATATCACATGGAATGAATTGATTTTGCTGAAGATTGGCTTCTATGAAGCTGGAGACCTCTGGAGGAGGCCAAAATAGATCATCCGCTCATTACTTCTAACTAAAGATTACTGCAAAATCTTCAACCTTATCTTCTGCACCGACGTATTGAGCTCTTCCATCATTGAGGATGGAGGTATTTGTAGAGCCTTCTCCTCCAGTGAATTGTTTAATTGTCTGCCATCATTCACAACTGGGTGCTGCAGGAGCGCAGAGCTTTGATCTGATCCGCTAGTTGTAGAATAACTTAACTCTGTCTATTAGTTGCTGCTCCCCCTGTTTGGCATTTTTTTGCTTTATTTCACAGGATGAGTTTCACTGGCAAGATAAGCATCTTTTACACATCCCTAACTGCCTTTGAAGTGAGGGCCTTGGACTATTTCAGAGGCTATTTAAGAGTGAACTAAACTGCTGTGCATCTGAAATCCAGTTAAGGACAGCAGAGTTCCAACTCTAACGGGCATTAATATGCCTGTTTTGTAGCTTCGCCAGGATGGGATCTCAAATTTAGATATTCCTTGGGTTGCTCCTGGCGTGCCTTCTTGCACTCTTCGTTGAACGAGCTTGATTCCCTGGTTTGTTGGTAATGGTTGAGTGAGGTTATGTCGAGCCATGATGTTGCAGATTACAAGTCTGTTGTTCTTGATGGCCCACAGCACCTCATGGATGCCCAGTCTTGAGTTGCTAGATCTTGATTTTTATTGATTTGATTTGATTTGATTTATTGTCACAAGTACCAAGATACACTAAACAGTATTGTTTTTGATGCTATCTAGGCAAATCATACCTTATGTAAGTACATCAGGGTGAGCAGAATGCAGAATATAGTGTTACAGAAACAGAGTAGGTGCAGAGAAAGATCAATTTTAATATGAGAGTTCATTCAAAAGTCTGATAACAGTGGGGAAGAAGCAGTTCTTGAGTCTGTTGTTAAGTGTTTTCAAACTTTTATATCTTCTGCCTGATGAAAGAGAGTGGTGAGAGTATAATGGGGGTGGGAGGGGTCTTTTGATTCTGTATTGGCTGCTTTCCCAAGGCATCAGGAAATATAGACAGAATCAATGGGAAGGAAGGTTGGTTTGTGTGATGGACTGGACTACATTCACAACTGTCTGTAATTACTTGCGATGTTGGGCAGAGCAGTTGCCGGACGAAGCTGTGATGCATCCAAATAGGATGCTTTCTTATGCTGCATCTATAAAAATTGGTAAGAGTCATTGTGGACATGATGAATTTCCTTAGTTTTCTGAGGATGTAGGTGGGTCCTTGACCACAGTGTCGACATGGACAGACCAGGACAGATTGTCGGTGATATTTTCTCCTAGGAACTTGAAGCTTTCTACCATCTCTTTAGTACCATTGAATCAAAAAGGGGCATGTCCTCCACTCCACTTCCTGAAATCAATGACTAGTTTCTTTGACATTGAGGCTGAGATTGTTATCTTTACACCATACCACTAAGCATTCTATCTTTTCCTTGTTGTTTAAAGTCCAACTCACTATGGTGGTGTCATTAGCAAACTTAAATCTCCCACTTCACTGGCCACAGGTGAAGTACCAGATGATTGGAGGATAGCTAATGTGGTTCTTTACTTCAAGAAGGACAGCAGGGATAGGCCAGGTAATTATACACCAATTAGTCTGATGTCAGAAATAGGGAAATTATTGGAAAAAGTTCTAAGGGATAGCAACTCAAGACTGGGCATCCATGAGGTGCTGTGGGCCATCAAGAGCAACAGACTTGTAATCTACAAGACCATGGCTCGACATAACCTCACTCCACCATTACCAACAAATCAACATTTGGAAAGGCAAAGGTTGATCAAGGATAGTCAGCACAGATTTGATCGAGAGAGATCCGGTCTGACTGATTTCATTGGGTTTTTTAAAAATATCACTAAATATATCGATGAAGTTAGTGCAACTGATGTAGTTTACATGGACTTCAGTAAGGTCTTTGACAAGGTCCTAGATGGAAGGCTGGTCCAAAAAGTCAACCATGGGATTCAAGACAAGTTAACAAACTGGATCCACAATTGGCTCACAAATAAGAGATAAAAGGGGATTGGTGCTGGGACCTATACTATTTGTTATGTGCATTAACAACTTGGATGTGAATGTAGAAGTAAGTTTGCAGATGATATGAAAATTGGTGATGTTGATAATGAGGAGAATGGTCTCGTGCTACAGTGCTGATATTGATCAGCTGATAAACTGGACAGAGCATTGACAGATGGAATCTAGTCCTGATTAGTGTGAGGTGATGCATTTTGGGAGGTCTGTACATGATGAATAGTAGGTCCGTAGGTTATACAAAAAGCAATTGGGTATACAAGTTCACAAATTCCTGAAGATATCAGCACAAGTAGATGGTTGTGGAAAAAAGTCCTGTCTTCGTTTGCCAGGGCATAGAATACAGGAGCAAGGAAGTCTTGTTGCAAGTTTATAGTGCATTGGTTGAGCTACACATGGAATGCTGTGTGAAGTTCTGGATGCCACACTATTGGAAGGATGTGATTGCACTGGAAAGGATACAGAGGAGATTCATCAGGAAATATGGAATGCACTGCCTGAGAGGGTGGTGGAGGCAGGTACTCTCAACATTTAAGAAGCAACTGGACAAGCACTTAAAATAATAGGACATGATAAGCTATGACCAAATGCAGGTAAATGGGATTAGTACTATGGTGTTTGTTGGTCAGCATAAACATCTGGGGCTGAAGGGCCTGTTTCTTTATGACTCTACACCATTTACCACAGTGGTAGTGTCATGCAACACAATGGATGGTATCCTCAATGTGCAGATGGGATTTTGTCTCCAAAAGGATGCGAGGTGGTCAATCCTATCAACACTATCACAGATAAACCTATAACGGATAGATTAGTGAAAATAAGACCAAATATGTTTTTCTGTTGCTGGTTTCCTGACCTTGTGCTCACAGCTATGTCCTTTAGGTCTCAACCAGTTGCCAAACAATCACAAAGAGAAGCCTTTGGACAAATTTTATTCCTTAAACTTTAACAAACAAATTGCATCGAACATAAACATGAAAGTACGGACAAATCGTAGTCAACATACATGACAAATTCCATGTCAGATTGCAGCTACAAGAACAAATCTCATGGATTGACCCGGCAGTCTGCTCAGCAGATATCACACAAATTTAACCATTGTGTTCTTCACAGTCTGATCTTCCTTGGGTAGATATCCTATTCCTTTTCTACAAACACTGAACTGCCATTTTCATAACTTAAGTTCCATGGGTGCAATCTTGAACAAAATATTAATACACTTCTCCAGAATTAGCTCCACTTTGCTTACTGAGATTGTGGTGGTATGGATCCACTTTTATCTGAATTATCAGTGATAACTCTGTATGGTTGGGTATTGTCAATCAGTTACTTGATTTAACATAAACAACTGTAGCATTGGCAATTACAGTCACCTGGATTCTTCCTTCAGTTTCTTCTAAATACCTGCAACTGCACCACAGGGTAAGCTCAAATGGCTCTGTCTTCTGGTTTCAAGCGGTTTAATTTCCCCTTCAGTTAGGTGCTGACTCCAAAAAAAACAAGCTTTGAAACCATGGTCAGTGTTATCCAACAGAATACGCGACAAGTCATCTGTTCAGAAAACAGCTGTCTCACACAGTCAATCACAGTACACGCAAAGTCATCTGTATTTTTTGCTCCTATTTTCTGCAATAATTCTTTCAACCAAATTCCTTGCAACTTGCATAATGTGCTGGTGTTTCAAGTAAATATACAAAATATATTTTAGAATAGAATAGAATCCCTACAGTGTGGAAACAGGCCCTTCGGCCCAACTAGTCCACACCAAACCTCAAAGCATCCCAGCCAGACCCACCCCCCTAATCTACACATCCCTGAACACTATGGGCAATTTAGCATGGCCAATCCACCTAGCATGCACATCTTTGGACTGTGGGAGGAAACTGGAGCAAACTCCACACAGACAGTTGCCTGAGGGTGGGATTGAACCCAGGTCCCTGGCGCTGTGAGGCAGCAGTGCTAACCACTGAGCCACCGTGCTGCCCAAGAGATTATTGTATTGACAGAGTTGGAGTTAAACTATGCTTCATTGTATTGAGTCCAGCACTTATGCTGTTTGTTTGCTTTCCTGCTTGAACTTTATAATCTTGCGCCATACTTTGTTTCAAATGTGCAGTGTACTTTTAATAGATTTGAACTTAATATTGTATGGTCTGAAAATCCTGATGTTGGAATGTATTTGACCGAGCCCTAACGTGGTTATATGTTTCACTGTATAAATGGCTAGCACAAGCCATAATTTGATGTATTGTTTTTTTCAGATTAAACTGTGGGACCTGAGGACTACAAGATGTGTTCAACAGTATGAGGGTCATCATAATGAGTGTGCTTATCTCCCAATCCATCCTCATGAAGAAGAGGGTATTCTTTTAGCTGGTAAGTGCTGCCTTTTGCCTTTTTTCACCCCTGTGATGTTGGAGAGCTTTTTCAAGGTTCAGCTGAATGCTGGAAAGTCTGCACATATGGAGTGTGCTCTGCAAACTAAAGCTTCCTCTGTCAGGTTCCAAAGTTCTGTGTCTAAATTTTACAGGTAGCTAATATTCAGAGGTTCCTGAAATAACCTGTGTGTGAATTTTAAATACAAATGAGAAACGGACGAAAGGATAAGACACTATCCATATTGCTGTGTTGAAAGAATTAGAAAATTAGTTTGTGGCAGCGGTAAAACAAGGTTGGCACAGCAGCTTTTTGTACTAAAGACTAATGGACAGCAGTAAAAAAAGTTTGACAGCAACTGAAATAAGGAGATATTAATGTTGATGATTAAAAGCTTGGTCAAAGTGAAAGATTTGAAGGACTGTTTTAAGGGAAGAAAGTGAGATAAAGAGGAGTAACAAGGGGCCCAACTAATAGAAGGCATGGCAACCAGTGGTGAAGGGATAAAAACTGAGAATGCACTAAAGTCTAGAATTGGAGGAGCACAGAACTATGAAACTTGAACAGATAGGAAGGGGCAAGATCAAGGAAGGATTTGAAAGCAAGGATGAGAATTTTAAAATGAAGACATCTCTTAACTGAGAGTCCATGTAAGTCGACAAACACAGAGGTGAGTGGTCAAGTTAGGACCTGAGCAGCAGTGTTTTGAATGACCTCAAGTTGACAGATGATAGAATGTGGGAGACCAGTCAGAAGCAAGATGTGACTGGCAGTTTTTTAAAAAATGATGCTTTTGTAAGGGGCTGATTGGAAGTCGATGGTCTTGGTGATTGCACAAAAATGTTGAGAAATGGTCATTTTTATAGGGAGTGAATTGAATTTTGGGGCTGGACTAGAAATTTGGGGAATTATTGTGTTTCTAGCTTTGATTCTTCATGATGTAAAAGTTGAGATTGCATCACAGATTTGCATCAATTATTCGAAATGTAGATGAGTTATGTCTCCATGCACATTCATACAAGGTGCAGCTATCAGTAAGACAGGCTGTGAGACTGAATTTGACAAGGCTGTCTATGTCAACAGTAATGTGTTGGTGTTACTAAATATATAGGCAAACTCTCCTTTAGGAACTGCCGATGCTGGAGAATCTGAGATAACAAGGTGTAGAGCTGGATGAACACAGCAGGCCAAGCAGCATCCGAGGAGCAGGAAAGCTGACGTTTCGGGTCTGGACCCTTCTTCAGAAATGGGGGAGGGGAAGCGGATTCTGAAATAAATAGAGAGAGGGGGAGGCGGATGGAAGATGGATAAAGGAGCAAATAAGTGGAGAGGAGACAGACAGGTCAAAGAGGCGGGGAAGGAGCCAGTAAAGGTGAGTGTAGGTGGGGAGTTAGGGTGGGGGTAGGTCAGTCCAGGAAGGATGGACAGGTCAAGGAGGCGGGATGAGGCTGGTAGGTAGGAGGTGGGGGTGGGGCTTGAGGTGGAAGGAGTGGATAGGTGGGAGGAAGGACGGACCGGTTAGGGAGGCGGGGACGAGCTGGGCTGGTGTTGGGATGCGGTTGGGGGAGGGGAGATTTTGAAGCCTGTGAAGTCCACATTGATACCATTGAGCTGCAGGGTTCCCAAGTGAAATATGAGGTGCTGTTCCTGCAACCTTCGGGTGGCATCGTTGTGGCACTGGAGGAGACCCAGGATGGACATGTCGTCCAAGGAGTGGGAGGGGGAATTGAAATGGTTCGCGACTGGGAGGTGCAGTCATTTGTTGCAAACCGAGCATAGGTGTTCCACAAAGTGGTCTCCAAACCTCCACTTGGTTTCCCCAATGTAGAGGAGGCCATATGGGGAACAGCATATACAGTATACCACATTAGCAGATGTGCATGTGAACATCTGCTTGATGTGGAAGGTCTTCTTGGGGCCTGGGATGGGGGTGAGAGGGGAGGCATAGGGACAGATGTAGCACTTCCTGCAGTTGCAGGGAAAAGTGCCAGGGGTGGTGGGGCTGGTGGGGAGTGTGGAGCGGACAAGGGAGTCACGGAGAGAGTAGTCCTTCCGGAAGGCAGATAAGGGTGGGGAGGGAAAAATATCTTTGGTAGTGGGGTCAGATTGCAGATGGCGGAAGTGCCGGAGGATGATGCGTTAGATCTGGAGGTTGGTGGGGTGGTACGTGAGGATGAGGGGGATTCTATTTTGGTGGTTGTTGCGGGGTGGGGGTGTGAGGAATGAGTTGCGGGAAATGCAAGAGACACAGTCGAGGGCATTTTTGACCACTGTGGAGGGGAAGTTGCAGTCCTCGAGAAACGAGGACATCTGGGATGTCCGGGAGTGGAATGCCTCATCTCGGGAGCAGATGAGGCGGAGGCGAAGGAATTGAGAATAGGGGATGGCATTTTTGCAGGAAGGTGGGTGAGAGGAGGTGTATTCTAGGTAGCTGTGGGAGTCGGTAGGCTTGAAGTGGATAGTGGTTTCTAGGTGGTTGCCAGAGATAGAAACAGAAGTCCAGGAAGGAGAAAGAGGTATCGGAGATGGTCCAGGTGAACTTAAGGTTGGGGTGGAAGGTGTTAGTGAAGTGGATGAACTGTTCGAGCTCCCGCGCCGATACGGTCATCGATGTACAAAAACAGTTCAGTTTATTTTCAATTTAAAAAGGAGTGTTTTGGGACTAATGGAATTATTTAAAATCTTTGGGTTTGTGTTATTCTATTTAATGTAAGTTTCTTTTGTAATCGACATCCAATTTATTGTTAAAGCAAAACTGTATTTATATTTCAGCGTGAGATCATGATATTAAAATCAAAACAAACAAAGACACAAATCTATCAAGCTAGGTTCCTGGCTGGGATCTGACTTGTCCAGAATAACATCAGCTGGGATCAGAAACACATAATGAGCTGCTTCCCACTTCCACTTCACTACTTCTGCGAATGAGATATTTTGAACAATAGATATCATCCAGACCCATGGAAATTAGAAATTTCAAATAAAAATAGAAAATGTTGGAAATTTTCAGGTTTTGCAGCATGTGAGGAAAAAGAAACGTACTTAATGTTTCAGGCTGATGACTTTTTCCAAAATATCACTGATCTAAAAGTTGAACTGTTTCTTTCCATAGAAGCTGTCAGAGATCATAGAGTTCTACAGCACAGAGACAGGCCCTTCGGCCCAAACTGGTCCACACCGACCAAAATGTCCATCCACGCTAACCCCATGTCCCTGCAGTTCGCCCATATCCTGTAAACCTTTCCTATCCATGTGTTTGTCCAAATGCCTTTTAAACAGTGTTAATGTACCCGCCTCAACCACTTCCGCTGGCAGCTCATTCCATGTGCTCTGTTTTAAAACAAAAGTTGCCCCTCGGATTCCCGTGTATTCTTTTCCCTCTTACTTTAAACTGATTCCCTCTAGTCCTCGATTCTACAACCCTAGGTAAAACACTGATTGCATTCACCCTATCCATGCCTCTTTATAAGGTCCCCCCTCCTCAGTCTCCTACGCTCTAAAGAAAAAAGTTCTAGCTTGTCCAATCCCTCCCTACAACTCAGTCCCTTGAGAGCTGGAAACATCCTTGTAAATTTCTTCTGCACTCTTTCCAGTTTGATAACATCTTTCCTACAGCAAGGTGAAACTGAAACTGAACACAACACTCCAAGTGCGGCCTCATCAACATCCTGTACAACTGCAACATAACTTCCCAACTTCTATACTCAGTGCGCTGACTGATGAAGGCCAGTGTGCCAAAGCCTTCTTCACTGCCCTGTCTACCTATGACTGCACTTTAAGGGAACCGTGCACCTGAGTTCCAAGGCCTTTCTGTTCCACTACACTCCTTAAGGCCCTACTATTCACCATGAAACTCCTCCCTTGATTTGACTTTCCAAAACGCAACATCTGTGTTAAACTCCATTTGTCATTTCTTGGCCCACTTCCCCAGCTGACCACGATACTGCTGCAATTTCTGATAACCTTCCTACTGTCCACGATACCGCCTATTTTAGTGTCATCTGCAAATTTAATAATCATGCCTTGTATATTGTCATCCAAATCATTGATATAGATAACAAACAGCAATGGACCCAGCACCGACCCCTGACGAACACCACTAGTGATGGGCCTCTAGTCCAACTAGTATCCTTCCACTATTACTCTCTGCTTCTCACCATCAAGCCAATTGTGTATCCAATTTGCCAACTCTCCCTGGATTTCATGCAATCTAACCTTCCAGAGCAGCCTACCCTGTGGAACGTTGTCCAAGGCCTTACTGAAATCCATATAGACAACGTCTACCACCCTGCCCTCATCGCACTTCCTGGTCACTTCTTCAAAGAACTCTAACATAACTTACCTACTACAGATGTTAAGCTTGCTGGTCTATAATTCCCAGGTTTTTTTTATAGCCCTTCTTAAGTAAGGGCACAATATTCACTATCCTTTGGTCTTCCAGGACCTCATTCATGGCTAACGATGATGCTA
The DNA here is from genome assembly GCF_021869965.1 of Rhincodon typus. Classification (NCBI taxonomy): domain Eukaryota; kingdom Metazoa; phylum Chordata; class Chondrichthyes; order Orectolobiformes; family Rhincodontidae; genus Rhincodon; species Rhincodon typus. The sequence goes on from NC_063339.1 coordinate 81,728,297, forward strand.
ATATATCAGCCAGGCTCCCCGCAGTTTCTTCTCTAGCCTCTTGCAGGGTTCTTGGATATATCTGATCAGGACCAGGAGATTTATCCACCTTCATACACTCTAATACTTCCAACACTTCCTCTGCTGTGATATGGACTGTCCCCAGGATATCGCCTCTAACTTCCCCAAGTCGTCTTGTCTTTCTCCACGGTAAACACAGAGGAAAAATATTCATTTGAGGACCTCGCCCATCTCCTGTGGTTCCACACATACATGTCCACTTTGGTCCTTGAGGGATCTTATTCTGTCTCTAGTTGTTCTTTTTCCTTTATTATACTTAAAGAATCTCTTTGGATTCACCCTAATCTTCTCAGCCAAAGCTATCTCATGCCCCCTTTTCGCCCTCCTGATTTCCTTCTTCAGTGAACTCCTGTATCCCCTATATGCCTCCAGGGATTCCCTTGATCCCAGCTGCCTGTCCCTGTTCCATGCCTCCTCCTTTGTTTCCAGTCAAAGCCTCAATATCTCTTGTCATCCGGGGTCCTCCACTGCTGCCAACCTTGCCCTTCACCCTCACAGGAACATACAGATCTTGAACTCTAGCTATCACACTTCTAAAGGCCGTCGACTTGCCAGAGATTCCTTTGCCTGCAAACAAACTACTCCAATCAACCCCTGCAAGCTCCTGAATGATTCCATCAAAATTCACCTTGCCCCAGTTTAGAGCTTGAACCTGTAGACAGTTCTGTCCTTCTCCATAACTATTTTAAAATTAATAGAACTATGGTACTGGTCCCAAAGTGATCCCCCACTGTCACCTGTCCTGCCCTATTTTCCAAGATTAGGTTGAGTTTTGCCCCTGTCTGAGTAGGAACCTCTATATACTGCTTGAGGAAACTTTCCTGAACAAATTTAACAAATTCCACCCCATCCTAGTCCTTAACACTATGGCAGTCCCAGTCTATATCAGGAAAATTAAAATCCCCTACTAAGGCAACCCTATTTCTCTTGCAAGTCTCCGCAATCTCCCTGCATATTAATTCCTCTAATTCCTGTTGATTATTTGGGGGCCTATAGTACAACCCCACTAACATCACCATCCTCTTCTTATTTCTTAGCTCCACCCACAAAGCCTCACTGGATGATACCTCAATAATTTCATCTGACTACAGCTGTGATACTGCCCTTTATCAATAATGCAACTTCCCCTGCCATCTTTCCTCCACCTCTGTCCCGCCTAAAGCACCTGTACCCTGGCTCATTAAGCTGCCAGTCCTGCCCTCCTTTAGCCATGTTTCTGTAATGGCTATAATATTCCAGCCCCACGGACCTATCCACACCCTGAGTTCATCGGCCTTACCTGTCAGCACTCTTACATTGAAATAGATGCAATTTAATCCACAGACATTCCTCGCTCCCTGTCCAGTTCCAGCCTGACCTGTCTCTTCAATTTGTTATTTCTGATTATTGTATCTCCTTCCAGCCTTGCACTTGCCTCTCTGTTGTTGAGGATTCCACCCCCCTGCCAATCTAGTTTAAATCCTCCCTTGCAGCACTAGCAAATTTGCCCACCAGGATATTGGACCCCTCCAGTTCAGGTGCAACCTGGTTCAGAAAAGATCCCAATGATCCAGGAATCTAAGTCCCTGCCCTTGCACCAATTCTTTAGTCATGCATTCATCTGCCATATCCTCCTGTTCTGAAAAGTCGCAGCATTTTCTTATTGTAATTTCAAAAAACATTTGTCTCTCAATCTCACCAGGTTTCCCAGCCCTCAATTTTAAATGTCAACAGGATCACAGCCTGATTTGATGTAAAAGTAGGAACTAAAGAACTATTCTGGCAAAGTTAATTAGCACTTTTGCTGCTCTCAACTTATCATTACACACGTAGCTTGAGCTAATTTCTTAACATCTATCTGATAGAAATAATGAAATAAATCACTATTAATTTTTCAGTTGGACAAGATTGCTACACTCGAATCTGGAGTCTACATGATGGTACCATCCTTCGAACAATTCCATCTCCTCACTCTATTTCCAAGGACTCCATCCCCAGTATAGTTTTCTCTTCACAATTGGGAGGGAGAGGTGGTGTACCTGGACTTCTGATGGCAGTCTGTCATGATCTGTATCACTTTCCATACAATTCTAATAACTGAATTAGTAAGAGAAGAGCTCTGAGGCACAGCCACCAATCATGAGTTTTGTCAAGTGAATCAGTACTTTGAAGAAGAAGGTTTCAAGTTGTTATATTTTTCTATCCTTCTCCAGCAAGGACAGGCTAAATACCTGTGGGAAGAGCACAAGAGGCTGAACAGCTGGTCATTTAAGTTGGTGTTCTGAATGGCATATTTAGTTATGCTGGTTAGGTAAAATTTAAATTAATCAATAAACCACTGGCTTTTGTTTTGTTAGATTATGAGGGGATTGTTAATATTGCAGCAGGTGTTGCACATTTGACCAGAGTAATCAGATATGTTGGACAACACGAGCCTTAAGCACCACACGTGCTGTAAATTTGTGTAAACTGCATATAGTTTCTGTTTAAGAGCTAAGTAGGTGGGAATTTTTTTTTTGTGTAAAAGCAAAATATCGTCTGAAATTCTGACAAGTCATAGAACAGACTGGTAATTTACAAAAAATACAGTGAAAAGTGTTTAAGTTGCCACGTGCTGGTGCCTTATATTAATAACAGAAATCCTACTGAAAAAATTAAGACAAAGTCCATTTTTGTTCAATTCATGGCTCACGGGTTCCCAAGTTAAGAAAAAGACAGGAACCAGGTTATTTGAATTTCAGGCTGGACCACCATGCTGCCGAAGAACCTGCCTCAAGGACCTACCTCCATGCTGCTGAAGCAGACCACCACACTGGACCATTAAAATCCTGGGCCGCAAGACTCCACAGAAGCCGCCTCAAGCAATACTGGACCGTTGGAATCCTGGGTCAAGCCCACCTCACCACAAAAGGCATCGTCGATCTGGACTGTTGGAATTCCAGGCTGAACCCACCAAGCCGCCAAAGCAGACCACCACTCCATAGGACCCACCAGGATGTGGCTGTCATGTGATTAAGTTCAACTCTTTCCCCCCCTGCCCCCAGCTGCTGAAACTCTGACATGAAAATGATATTTTGCTTTAGTGTTTGTTTACACATTGCTACATTTACAAAATATGTTTTTGAAAAATAAACTAGCAAGTGCTACTGTGTGCAATCTAAATAAGCAAATAATACATCACTGCCTTAAGAGGGTTGAATCGGTTTCAGTAAAAGCAAATGGGACAAAGCTGAAGAACTGTAGATTTATGGGAACATATGATGAGCACTGACCTACCTACAGCTATACTGGCCTGAAAACACCTGATCTAGTCTGATCTTGAAAACTAAGCAGGCTTGGGTCTAATGAGTACTTGGATGGGAGACTGTGCGTAATGTGCAATAGAAGGAATGCAATAATAGTCAGCCAGGAGGCCTAGGTTCAAGGCTTTGTATTAACATCAGTGATTGGGTTGCTTTGCGATATGTTTAGTAAATGATACAGAGTCATAGAGTAATAGAGCAGGGAAACAGGCCCTTTAGCCCAAACTGCTCCATGCTGACTATGGTACCCACTTAGCTAGTTCCAATTGCCCCTGCATTTGGTCCATATCCCTTAAAACCCTTCCCATCTCAATGCTTTTTAAATGTTGCTATTACACCTGCCTCAACCACTTTCTCCAGCAGCCCATACTACATTCGTACCACTCTCTGTGTGAAGAAGTTGCCCCTCAGGTCCTTCTTAAATCTTTGCCCTCTCACTTTAAACCTATACCCTCTAGTTTTCAATTCCCCATCCCTGGGGAAAAAGTATATATGCATTCATCCTATCTATGTCCCTCATGATTTTGTATACCTCAAGAAGGTCACCCGTCATTCTCCTATGTTCCAAGGAGTAAAGTCCTATTCTGGCCAACCTCTCTGAATAACTCAGGCCTACTAGTCCTGGCAACATCCTCATAAATCATTTTTGCACACTTGCCAGTTTAACCATGTCTTTCCTATAACGGAGTGACCAAAACCGTACACAATATTCCAAGTGTGGCCTCATCAACGACTTATACAACCATAATTTTATGTCCCACCTCATACTAAATGCTTTGACTGATGACGGCCAGCATGCTAAATGCTTTCTTCACCACCCTGCCTATCTGTGATGCCTCTTTCAATGAACTATGTACTTACACTCCTTCTGTTCCACAACACTCCTCAGGGCCCTGCCATTTACTGTACAAGTCCAATCTTGGTTTGAATTTCCAAAGTACAACACCTCACATATATCTGTATTGAATTGCATTTGCCAATCCTCATCCCACTTCCCCATCTGATTGAGATCTCTGTAATTTTTGATAACCACCTTTGCTATTGATAATACCTCCTAATTTGTGTCATCTGCTAACTTACTAATCATGCCTTATACATTCGCATCCAGATCATTTTATGTGAATAAGAAATAACAAAGGTCCCAGCACTGACCCCTGTGGCACACCACTAGTCACAGGCCTCCAGTCTGAGAAACAACCTTCAGCTATCACCCCTCTGCTTCCTACCACCAAGCCAATTTTGAATCCAGTTAGCTAGCTCTCCCTGGATCCCTTGTAACCTAGCTTTCATGATGAGCCTGTTGTGCAGGACCTTGTCAAAGGCCCTACTAAAGTCCATATAGGCAACATCTAATGCCCTACCCTATAGGGTGGCACGGTGGCTCAGTGGTTAGCACTGCTGCCTCACAGCACAAGGGACCATTCCACTCTTGGGTGACTGTGTGGAGTTTGCACATTCTCCCTGTGTCTGCGTGGGTTTTGTTGGGGTGCTCCAGTTTCCTCCCACAGTCCAAAGATGTGCAGGGTAGGTGGATTGCCCATGCTAAATTGCCCTTAGTGTCCAGGGATGTTTAGGTTAGGTGGGTTAGACATGGGGAAATGCAGGGATAGGGGAATGGGTCTGGGTGGTGGGATGCTGTTCGGAGGGTTGGTGTAGACTGGTTGGGCTGAATAGCCTGTTTCCATACTGTAGGGACTCCAGCTAAAGATGAAGCAAAAATCTCTGCAACAGCCTCTGCAATTTCTTCCCCAGCCTTCCACAACATCTGAGGATGGGCTTGATCAGGCCCAGGAGATTTATCCATCTTTAGGTGCTTTAAGGCTGCAAACACTTCATCTCTGGTAATCCGTATTTGTTTCCCGTATTTCCTTAGCATCTATGATTCTCTCTTCAGTAAACACGAGGAGAAATATTCATTGAAAATCCACCCCCCCCCACCTTCTTCTCCTGTGGCTCCACAAGTAGATGGCCATTCTGGTCTTTAAGGGGACCTATTCTCTCCCTAGCCACCCCTTTACTCTTAATATAGCTATAGAACCTTTTGGGATTATCTTTAACCTTATCTGCCAGATCCATCTCATACCTTCTTTTTGTTCTTCTGATTTCCCTCTTACACTTTTTATAGTCATCTAGGCATTCAATTGAGCCTGATAACTTAAACCCGCCTTCTTTTTCCTGACCAGAGCCTCAATATTCCTCGTCAGCCAGGGATCCCTAAACCTGCCAACTTTTCCCTTCACCCCAACAGACTGTCCCTGGACTCTTGAAATCACACTTTTAAAAGCCTCCTATTTGCCAGTCATTTCTTTTCCTTCAAACAGACCCACCCAATCGATCTGTGTTAGATCTTGCGTAATGGCCCCAAAATTGACCCTGCTCCAGTTTAGCACCTTAACCTGGGGACCGGTTCTATCTTCTTCCATAAGTATGTTAAAACTGAGAGAGTTATGGTCACTGGACCCAAAGTGCTGTCCAACTGATACTTCAGTCACTTGCCCGACCTCATTTCATAAGAGGAGGTCCAGTGTTGCATCCTCCTGAGTAGGGCCCTCTACGTATTGATTTAGAAAACTTTCTTGGACACATTTGACAAATTCCATCCCGTATGCCTTTTACACTCTGGATGGCCCAGTCAAAACAGAGGAAAATTAAAATCTCCGATCAATACTACTCTGTTATTCCGACAGATATCTGTAATTTCTCTACACATCTGCTCCTATAGTACCTGCTGACTATTTGGGGGTCTATCTTGTGTTGGCTGGAGAAGCTGGAAATCTACGGGACTTTGCAGAGTCTTAGACTGATAATATATAACTGACTCTCCTTGTATTTGCTTGACAAACAGTTATCCTATTTGAACCTCAAAGCAGTTTGTCAAAGTGAACACTGCCACTAGCCTAGCAAACTGGTGGGAGGGAGGAGTTTTTTATAAAAGTAATAAATGTTGAGGCTGTAAAGCAGACTAGTAATACTTACAACTAAAAATGCTCAAAGCAAAAGAAAACTTCACAAAGGTAACGGGGCATTAGCAACAAATAAGACCAGCAGGTTAAAACAGAAAACAGTTGAAGCTAAAGAAAAAACAAAGATCTGAATGCTAGAAATCTGAAACAAAACAAATGTTGAAGAAGCTCAAGAGGTCTGGCAGCATCTGTGGGGAGAAATCTGAATTAACGGTTCAAGTCCAATTCCTTCTTCAGAACTGACAAACTGGTGGTGAGGGAGTGGGTGTGGGAGGACGTGGAGCCCAGAGGGAGGGAGGGAGAGCGAGAGAGAAGGCAAACAAAGGGATGGATGATAGTATGTGTTATGCACCAGACCGGAATCTCTCAAAATATTTTAAGAAGGTAGCCCAGACACTAATTTTTTCCTATTTTAAATGTAAATGTGAAATGTGTTCCTGACGCAACGTGACTGGTCAAATGTTAAGCAAAACACAATTTATTTAACACTGTAAAATACAAATAAAAGAAAGAAGAATTTAGAATAACAACTATTGAAAAACTTAACTAAATAATGAATACAGTACCTATTACGAATTAATTGTTCCAATATAGTAACATCCTATAAACACACCCCTTGGCAAAAAGGCAAATTCAGACACACGTTCTCACATGCAGTTCTCCAATCCAGGAGGAAAAAACATTAAGACAATTCAGAGAGTGTAGCAGCCAGGAGACTTTCACTGAAGCTTTCATCTCTTTCGAGACTCCAATGGCTTCTGCTTAAAATTAAACCTAAAAACAAAAAAAAAACTAGAATGCCTGGTCTGTGAGAACCAGTCACTGCAACTCATTTCAATTATGTTGTCTTTGAGCACGTGTTCAATCTCTTTTTCAACCTGTGCCAACTTTACAGGGTTAAGTCTATAAGGATGTTGCTTAATTGGAATGGTAGTTCCCATATCTACATCATGCCTAATTAGATTAGTACTTCCCTGCTTATTCCCACATATCTCCTCATGTGATTGTAAGAACTCTTTCAGGTCATTTTGATTTTCCACTGGAAGGTAACCAGTTACCCCAATTTTTGAAAACTTCCAATTCAAGATCCTCCAAATTTGACTCTTCACTCTTGTGTTGTAACCAGTAACACATTCTCCTTTTGCTTTCCTTCCCTATCAAAATACCTTTTGAGCATATTCACAAAATGCATTATGTGAGATTTTCTTTCTATCTGGCATTCTTTTCAACTAATTCATCTCAGTTAATTTCCTTTCAATTTGATAAGATCCACTAAACCTTGCTTTTAAAGGTTCACCCACCACTAGAAGTAACACTAACACTTTATCTCCACTAGCAAAATTGTGAATTTTGATTTCTTATTTGTTTCCTGTTTTGTCATAGCTGTGCTATTTTTAAATGCTGCCTAGCTAACATTACCCACTCTATTTAATCATCCCATAAAATTTGACATAGTCCAAATATGTTGTCTCTAAACTCTGTCCCACCAATTTCTCCTTAATTTCAATTGTCCTCTCACCTCATGCCCAAAAATTAATTCAAATGGACGGAATTGGTAGATTCTTTTGGCACATCCCTAATTGCAAAATGTACAAATGGAACTCCTTCCTCTCAATCCTCTGGATAGTCTTGACTATAAACCTTCAACATGGTCTTTAAAGTTTGATGCCACCATTCTAATGCTCCCTGAAATTCTGATGATACACAGTGGATTTGAATTGTTTGAAATTCCTAAGCTATCCACAATTTCCCTGAATAATTTTTATGTAAAATTTGACCCTTAATCTGATTGTATCTCTGTGAGTTGTCCTTATCCAGTGAAAAAAATGAGTAACTCCTCTAAAGTCCTTTGAGCTGTGATATTGCACAATGGAATGGCCTCTGGCAATCTAGTGGACACATCCATTATTGTCAACAAATACTCTGTTTTAGGTAAAGGTCCTATGCAATCAATTAAGACCCTTGTAAAAGGTTCCTGAAAAGCAGGAATGGGTATTAAAGGTGCCTGAGGTTTTCCAATTACCTGATATGTATGACATGTCTGGCAAAATTTAACTACATCCATATGCAGTCCAGGCCAGTAAAAATGTTTTGGTATTTTGGTTTGAGTTTTCCATACTCCCAAATGACCTCCTACTGGTAATTCATGTGCTACCCACAACATCTCCTTTATAGAACCCACTGGTAATACAACTTGATGAGCTTCTGGCCATTTCTCATCTGCCTGAATATGTGATGGTCTCCATTTTCCCATCAAGATATCATTTTTATGATAGTAAATTCTGGGATACATTCAGATTCTTCTTCAGTGCACACTTTTTGATAGAATTGCTTTAGTTTTTTGTCTTTTTGTTGTAATTCAATTAGTTTCTCTGAACTAAAAATATCCACTTTGTCCTCCATCTGTTCTTGTTTTTTCCCTCAACCATTTGATCAAACATGGTCTCTGATAATTGTAATTCAACTTCCTTATCTTTATTCTTTGATTTCTTCTCCTGGTTCAACTTGTGGCTTTGTGACCTTGGTAACACACAGTCAGGAAAAAACCCCAGTAATACTTCAGTTGCCTGATTTTCCACTGGCTTTTTAACCATAGTAGACCACACTCCCACCTGTGATCCAGCTATATCGTTACCAAGGACAAATTGTATTCCTGGAGTTGAGAGTTTCTCCAGAGCTAGTACCACCACGCATCCACTTTTCACTGGACACTCCAAACTCACTTTACATAATGGAGCACTTCTCATCTCTCAACATCAAAGATTGGCATGCTTCTGTATCTCATGGAATTGTAATTTTTTTTACTGCTTTTTGGTCGCTCCTCAGGCCTCTGACTCACTCAGCAATGAAAGTGGCAAAACTGGTGACAGCTTCTGAAAACAGTGAGAGCTGCAGCTGTATAACACCTCTTCAGATCTCTGTTGGCACCCTGCTTTAGGGGAACTTGAATGGCTTGGTGACACGAGTATCTATGGCTCAATCGGTTAGTAGCATTCAGCAGCCCCAACTTCAGCTTGTTTGCCAATTCTGAAAACTTTGCCTTGATCACTTTTTGTAAAACTCCTGAAATCATTTCTTCCACCCCTAGAAAACTCTTAGTGACCAAAAGAGCCATTGCTACACAAAGCACACCCAATTTAAACCAACCAAATTCGATACCTACCACTCACTGCCTTTGAGTCCAAGAATACTAAACCCAACTTGGAATTATCGATTTTGATCCTGAGAAGAGACCCCAGTTTGTTATGGACTGAATCAGACTCCCTCAAGACCTTAACTTTTTCTTATTTTAAAGGTAAATGTGAAGTGCTGTGTTCCAGATGCATTTCAACTGGTCAAACTACTTGACATTAAGCAAAACACAGTTTATTTAAACACTATAGTTAAAATACAAACAAATGGAAGAGGAATTTAGAATAACTTAACTATTGGAGAACCAAATAACAGATGCAATACCTATTACTAATTAACTACTCCAATATAGTAACATCCATAAACACACCCCTTGACAAAAAGGCAAATTCAGACACAGATTCTCACATGCAGAATCATCATAGAATCCCTACAGTGTGGAAACAGGCCTTTTGGCCCAAGTCCACACCGACCCTTGCAGCATCCCACCCAGACCCATCCCCCTATAACACACCTAAACTATACATCCCTGGACACACTACAGGCAATGTAGCATGGCCAATCCACCTAACCTGCACATCTTTGGACTGTGAGAGGAAACCGGAGTACCCGGAGGAAACCCACGCAGACATGGGGAGAATGTGCAAATTCCTCTAGGAAAACAACATTGAGAAGATTCAGAGAGTGTAGCAGCCAGGAGACATTCACTGAAGTTTCCAACTCTTTCGAGACCCCGATGCCTTCTGCTTAAAACTAAACCTAAAAACTAAAAGAAACCAGAACACCTGGTCTGTGAGAGCTGGCCATACCTGGGCTGTTTCCATTGTTCCAATTTGAAAAAAAAGACCCAAGGCCTCACAAATTGTTTACTTTTGTAGGAGTGACCTCAGTGTCTGAGGCAAGAAGACTCTGTAGGCATCGGAAATTCAGCAGGAACAGCTGTTTGTTCAAGTGGCAATCAATTGCAGCAAGGAGAACAGCTCCAAATCATCACGCAGGATAATCGAGCCCACTCTACAGAATACCCACACATTATTTTATACTTACTTTGTAATTATGTAATTCTACAAACTGTTATTATGCAGTTGATTGTATCAAGTCTATAAGTCAATTAACTAAGCAGTAATTACATCAAGTCTGTAAACCAATTAACTGGGCAGTCAGTTAGGTCAGGTCTGTAAATACCATACCATAGAATCCCTACAGTGTGGAAACAGGCCCTTCGGCTCAACAAGTCTACACCGGACCTCAGACATCCCACCCAGACCCATCCCTATAACCCACCTAAATCTACACATCCCTGAACACTACAGGCAATTTAGTTTGGCCAATCCACCTAGCCTGCACATCTTTGGACAATGGGAGGAAACTCACACAGACATGGGGAGAATGTGCAAACTCCACACAGTCACCCGAGGGTGGAATTGAACTTGGGTCCCTGGTAATGTGAGGCAGCAGTGCTAACCACTGAGCCACTGTAACACCCCAAATAAATTACGTCAAGTTCATAATTCAATTAACTAGGCATGTTGATTGCATCAAGTCATTGTGTATTACATATTTACCAGTCGGATTCAAACACACGGTGCCCGTTCGCTTGTACAGTCACTTGCTTATCTTGTAACCTTTGCCCCTGAATATCCTGTGGTCTGCTAAGGTTCTGCCCTGCTTACTCATATCAGTTAGCGATTAACAAGGCTTCCGTGGTGTGGGTAGCATGTCTTTAGTAATACAGGGTCAATTGCCTTAAGATATCCCATTCTGTGGTTTTTGTGAGACACTATATTATAAACCCCATTACTTTTGTACTAAAGGTCCTCTTTACCAATCCACCTACCAATGCTGTATCCACCATCATGCTCTCATTCATTCATGACTTTACCAACCACTCACTAGGATACTATGTTTACTATTACCGCATTTCATTCATTCATTCATAAAACTGTGATCTTGCAATACATTTCACTATTAAAGGTAGACTAAATTAAAATGTCCCTTCCAACCCATTACTGCCTTTTCACAGTTTTAACCCATTCCCACCCCCATGCTGCTAGCAGTGTCAAGACCTGTGTCTACATCAGAAGCTATCCCCGAGTATGTGTTAATTTTGTAACCTATTCAGAACAATTCCAGTCCAGCCACTGCGTCACCCAGAAGTATGAAAGATTATAATATTAATCAATACTCAGCAACTCTCTCCTGGGACTTGAATAGCTTGCATGACATCAAACAAATTTTCTCCATTAGCATGTATCTGTTAGATACATATTAAACAGGCTTGTTAGTAGTTCTGTTAATTTGTTTAGGTAAAGATCGAAAAAACATATGAGGATCTTAGAGAGATTATTCTACTGGAGGAGTTAAAAAATTCACTTCCAGAGATGAGAAGAACTCATACTGAGAAACAGAAAGTTCAAACAGCAAGAAGAGTTGCAGAGATGGAGGATGAATATGTATTAGTGCATAAATCGAAATTTAGCTTCGAACAGAAATTTCATTCCGTGAGAGATAGAAATAGGAAAAAGGGAGATCCTTCAATGATAAACGAAAGGTAGATCACACCGGAACAGTTTACCACAGGTGAAAAAAGAAACGCAAGAGGGTGAAAAGAAAGCGAAAAGCCTCAGGTGTTTTCACTACAATGGAGTGGGACAAACAAAGTCAGAGTGCCAGTGGTTTAAAAAAGGCACTGGGAAAAGGTGTTTTCACTGCCATAAGGTGGGGCACATAAAGTCACAGTGCTGGTGATTTAAGAAAGGCGCTGGGAAAAAAGGACGTAGTAAAAGCGGCTAAATCAGTGGGATCAGTTGAGGTAGTGAACAAAATCCCAAAGGAAGTTGAGGAGCTGCAGGAGAGTGCCCAGCCTAGTTATGAGCTGGTTAGTAAGATGGTGCCTGATCTCTACAAAAATGTCACCTCTGTGGGTAAAGTTTACTCAGGAAGAACAGGGGGAGAAAGTAAAGAAGTTAAAATATTGAGAGATACAGGAAGCTAGTCAGTCTCTTAAAGTAAGAGATGAAAGTATTTGCACTTATTCTGAAATGTTGCCTGAGAGAGTGGTAATCTGTGGAAAAGATGGACAGAGATTTAGCGTTTCCTGTGTAAGATCAGGTTGGAAAGTCCAATGAAGACTGGGGAAGTGAAAGTGGAAGTGATTGAAAGAGTGTCAATTCCAGGAATACAATTTGTTCTTGGATCAAAAGTGGGAGTGGCACCCCTTATAGTGGAGAAGCCGAAGGAAAACCAGGGGAACTGAGGAGTTAAAGAAAAATACCCTGGAATTTTTCCGGACTGTGTGGTGATAAGATCCCTTAGTCATAAATTACATCAAGAAGGAAAAACTAAAGAGAAAGACAAAGCTGTTGAGGTCCAGTTAGCTGACACCCTGTTTGATGAAATGGTAGAGGATCAGGTAGAGGTGTTTAGTTCTATAAAATTACTGGAGTTACAACAAAAAGCTGAGACATTAAATGATCTATATCATAAAACCTACTCAGAAAAGGAATCAGAATGTATTCCCGAGAGTTATTATCTTAAGGATAGAATCCTAAGGTGACTTCGGCAGGTTCGTGCAGAGGAGAAATGGGTGGAAGTTCACCAGATTGTTTTGCCGGTAGCAAACAGACAGGAATTATTGCAGGTAACACGTGAATTACCGGTAGGAGGTCATCTAGGAGTGAGGAAGACTCAGGCTAAAATATAAAAGCACTTCAACAATTCTGCAAGGATTTTAATAAGATCAATGCCATAACTAAATCAGACCCATACCCAATACCAAGGCTGGAGGACTGTGTGGAGAAAGCTGGACAAGCTAATTACATCAGAAAGTTAGATTTAGAGGTAGTAGGAACTGCAGATGCTGGAGAATCTGAGATAACAAGGTGTAGAGCTGAATGAACACAGCAGGCCAAGCAGCATCAGAGGAGCAGGAAGGCTGACGTTTCAGGCCTAGACCCTTCTTCAGAAATGAAGTCCCTTTTCTGAAGAAGGGTCTAGGCCCAAAATGTCAGCCTTCCTGCTCCTCTGATGCTGCTTGGCAGGCTGTGTTCATCCAGCTCTACACCGGATTATCTCAGAAAGTTAGATTTACTTTGTAGTTACTGGCAAATACCTTTGTCAGAGAGAGTGAAAGAGGTTTCTGCATTTGTAACCCCAAATGCGCTGTATCAATTTAAAGTAATGCCCTTTGGAATGAAGAATGCACCAGCCACATTTCAAAGACTTATGAACCCAGTTATGACTGGATTGACTAATTGTGCCATCTATATAAATGACTTAGTGATCTTTAGCCATTCATTGAAAGATCACATGGTGCATGAAAAAGTGTGCAGAAGACACTGAAAGTCTGCAGAGGGATACAGATAGTCTAAGTGAGTGGGCAAAGGTCTGGCAGATGGAGTGCAATGTTGGTAAGTGTGAGGTCATCCATTTTGGTAGGAATAACAGCAAAATGGACTGTGTTTTAAATGGTAAAAAATTGCAGCACACTACTGTGCAGAGGGACTTGGGTGTCCTTGTGCATGAATTGCTAAAAGTAGGATTGCAGGTGCAGCAGGTAATTAAAAAGGCAAATGGAATTTTGTCAGCCATTGCTAGAGGGATGGAGTTTAAAAATAGGGAGGCTATGCTGCAGCTGTATAGGGTCCTGGTGAGGCCACACCTGGAGTAGTGTGTGCAGTTTTGGTCTCCTTACTTGAGAAGAGATATACTAGCACTGGAGGGGATGCAGAGGAGATTCACTCGGTTGATTCCAGAGTTGAGAGGGTTGGATTATGAGTAGAGACTGAGTAGACTGGGATTATACTCATTGGAATTCAGAAGAATGAGGGGAGATCTTATAGAAACATATAAGATTATGAAGGGAATAGGTAAGGTGGAGGCAGGGAGGTTGTTTCTGCTAGCAGGTGAAACTAGGACTAGAGGGCATCTCCTCAAAATAAAGGGAAGCAGACATAGGACTCAGGTCAGGAGGAACTTCTTCACTCAAAGGGTTGTGAATCTGTGGAATTCCCTGCCCAGTGAAGCGGTTGAAGCTACCTCGCTGAATGTTTTTAAGGCAAGGCTAGATAAATGTTTGAACAGTAAAGGAATTAAGGGTTATGGTGAGTGGGCAGGTAAGTGGAACTGAGTCTCAAAAAGATCAGCCATGATCTTACTAAATGGCAGGGCAGGCTCGAGGGGCCAGATGGCCTACTCCTGCTCCTAGTTCTTATGTTCTTATGCATTTGGCAGAGCTCTTTAAAAAAACTACGAGAGGCAAAACTGGTTATAAGTTTAGCAAAAACTGAATTCACAAAGGCAGAAGTGATGCTCTTGGGACACAAAATCGGACATGGAAGGATGACCCAAGGAAGCCATCGAGGAATTTCAAGACCATCCTTGAAGAAAGAGGTGCTTCGATTTTTGGGACTGAGTGGATTCTACCGGATGTTTGTGTTAAACTTTAATAGCGTGGCAGCACCGCTGATGGATTTGCTAAAGAAGGATATGAAATTTCAGTGGACAGACAATGCCAGTAGGCATTTGAGAATTTAAAAACAGTGTCAACCACTGCACCAGTTTTAGCCACACCAAATTTCTTGAAAACCTTCAAAGTTACTATCAACGCCAGCAATATAGGGTTTGGAGCTGTGTTGATGCAGGAGAACGATGGTGGAATTGAAAAGTCAATTGGTTATTTTTCAAAGAAACTCAATATTCATCAGAGAAAATACTCCATCATTGAAAAAGAATTATTGAGTTTGGTACAGGTCTTACAACATTTTAATGCTTATGTTACAAACAATATTTCAGAGATAGTTGTGTATACAGACCACAACCCTCTCATCTTATTGGAAACATTTAAAGACAAAAATATGTGACTATTTTGTTGGAGTCTTGTGTTACAAACTTTTAATTTACAGATTGTACATGTTGTAGGTCATAAAAATGTTATTGCAGACACCTTATCATGAGTTTAAAAGAAATGTGTAGATAAGATAGAACTGGTGCGGTCCAATGTTATATATATACAGAATTAGTGTGAAAGGTGTAAAACAGTAGTTTGTTAGTAGTTCTGTTCATTTGTTCACTGTTAGGGTTAAAATAAATAAATTTTTACTTGTTGCTTCTAAAGTGAGTATCAGGGATTCCTTTCATTCAACTACTCTTTTAACAGGTTACGAGGGACGAGGCAAGCATCTCTGGGTGTTTCAGGTTTAATTATTGGAAGGAAACCTCTACTCCCAACATAACAGATTGGGGAATTAAAATGGATGGGAATTGAAAGATTGAGTTGGTTGAAGCATGCAGAGTGCAGATCCAGTTCCCATGTCCGCATGTGGTCTCCCTGATATACAGGAGACCACATCGGGAGCAACAGATGCAATACATCAAGTTGGATGAAGTGCAGGTGAGTCTCTGCCAAATTTGGAAGGATTGTTTGGGGCCTTGGACGGAGCTAAGAAGGGAGAGGTGGGGGCAGGTGTTGCACCTTTTGTGGTTGCAGGGAAAGGTACCGGGTGTGGTGCAGAAGTTGATGGGGAGTGTAGAGCTGACAAGGGAGTCACGGAATGAACAGTCCCTATGGAAAGCAGACTGGGTAGGGAGGGAAATATCTTTTTAGTGGTGGGGCCTGATTGTAGGTAGCAGAAACGTTGGAGGATGATGCGTTGGATTTGGAGATTGGTGGGGAGATACGTGAGGATGAAGGGAACTCTATCCTTATTGTTGGAGGGGGGGGGGGGCAGGAGGGTGTTTGAGGGCAGAAGTGTAGAAAATGGAGGAGACACAGTGAAGGCATCCTTAATTACAGAGGGGAAATACAGTCCCTAAAGTAGGAGGATAACTGGGATGTCCTGGAGTAGAACGTCTTATCCCAGGAACAGATGCAGTGGAGGCTGAGGAATCAGGAGTATGCGATAGCATTTTTGCAGGAGGGTGGGTGAGAGGAGGTGTAGTCAAGGTAGTTGTGGGAATCAGCGAGTTTGAAATGAATGTCTGTGGCGAGTTGGTTTCTGGAGATGGAAACGGAGATGGAGAGGTCCATGTAAGAGAGGGAGTTGTCAGAAATAGTCCAGGTAAATTTGACGGTGGGTTGGAAGGTGTTGGTGAACTTGATGAACTGCTCGAGCTTCTCGTAGGAGCACAAGGCTGCACCAATGCCATCATCAATACAGTGGAGGACGAGGTGAGGGATGGCGCTGGTGTAGTTGCGGAAGAGGGACTGTTTCACGAATCCTACAAAGAGACAGGCATAGCTTGGGTCCATGCAGGTGCCCATGGCCATCCTTTGGTTTGTAGGAAATGGGAGGAATCGAAGGAAAAATTGTTGAGCGTGTGGACCAGTTTAGCTAAGTGAATTAGAGTGTCAGTGGATGGGGACTAGTTGGGCCTACGGAAGCAGAAGACAAGCCCTCTGTGTGGGGGATGCATGTACAGGGACTGTATGCCCATGGTGAAGATGAGGTGTTTTGGACGAGGGAATTGAAAGTTTTGAAAAGGTAGAGGGCATGTGGGTAGAGAATTCCTGGACCAAACAGGGAAGAATGGAGTCAAGGTTGGAGATGAGTTCAGGGGAGCAGGAGCAGATAGAGACAATGGGTCGACCGGGGCAGTTGAGTTTATGGATTTTGGGTAGGGGTGGTTCCCCAACCCTGCACCACCCATTTCTATCAGATTGGAGGCTGTGGATGGGACATCTCCTAAAGGGGTTGTTGATGGTCTGGGAGATGATGGTTAGGTGATCAGAGGTGGGGTCATGATCGAGGGGACGGTAGGAAGTGTCAGAGAGATGGTATCTGGCCTCAGTGATGTAGAGGTCAGTATGCCATACTACCACTGCACGCCCCCACCCTTGTTGGCAGGTTTGATAGTGACGTGTTAGGGTTGGATTGCGTGTTCCGATAGGGAGAGGCTGGAACAAGTGAAAGGGGTGGAGAGGTCACAGCAGCAGTTTGAGATGAAGAGTTCAAGGGAGGGTAGGAGGCCAGGAGAGGGTGTCCAGGAGGATGGAGTTTGCTAGAGGCAGGAGAAGGGATTGCTAGAGGGTGGGATGGATTCCCATTCAAAGAAATAGGCAAGGAGGCGGAGGCGGCAGCGGCGGAAAACAGTTTGACATCATGGCGTTTATGTGTGGGTACAGGGGAATGAATGTGAGCCCTTTGCTGAGGACTGACTATTTAGCATCAGTGAGGGGAAGGTCCTGGGGGATGTAGGTTACCCGGCAGGGCTTGGGGCCGGGTGTAGAACTGGAGCTGGGACTGGGCCTGCAGACTTTATTAGGAGTGGATGTGTGTACTGAAGTGGTCATGTGGGGGGGGGAAGCAGAAGCAATAGCAATGCGATTATCACTGATGTTGGCAGTCACGTGGTCATCGAAGTCTGAGAAAATGGCAGTCACATGACCTATAGGAGTAGTTGGAGTGCCCACGTGGTCAATGGCATGGAGCTGATCCCAGAGAAGGTCGCAGATCAGGTTAGGATGCTGAATGATTCAGATCTGTGTCAGGAGGTAAGTATGGGAAAGTTTGGCATACTTACGGTTTTTGGTGTCCGATAGGGTGAAGAAAAAGCATTTGTTGAGGGTATGGATCCTTCTGAGAACAAAGAACAGTAGAGGTCCTCTACAGGTCTGGGAGAGAGAGGCCCTAAACGGGGCAAGGTTAACTGTAGGGACAGAATGTTGATGCATGGCAGAGAACATGGAGCTGAGAATCCGTAGGGAGAACCATTTCTGGAGGCACTGGAGGTACAGTAGATAGAGATTTTTCTTTACAGCGTAGGAGACTGAGCAGGGGGGTGGATTTTACAGAAGTGCGTAAGATAGTGAGAGACATGGAAAGGGTGAATGCACTCAGTCTTTTTCCCAGGGTTGGGGAATTGAGGACCAGACGGCATCAGTTTAAGTAAGAGGGGAAAGAATACATGGGAACCTGATGAGCAACTTTTTTTTTTAAACTCAGAGGGTGGTATGCATATGGAATGAGCTGCCAGCAGAAGTGGTTATGGCAGATATATTAATAGCATCTAAAAGGCATTTGGACGAATACACAGAAAGGAAAGGTTTAGAAGGATATAGGCCAAGTGCAGGGAAATGAGGTTAGCGTGGCTGGACACGTTGGTAGGCATGGACCAGTTTGGGCCAAAGGGCCTGTCTCTGTGCTGTAGGACTCTATGACTATGATTCTATGATTTTCACGGTTGGGTCTAAATTGTTAAGATCTGAAAGTTTGTCTGTTTGTTGTTTTTGATCAGTATAGATGGTGCTCCAGATCTCTATGACTTAAATCATGTGAAATCCCTCAATAAATAAACTACTGAAAAGGATTCTAACGGTGCAGTGGTTGTACCGCTACCTCTGAGCCAGGAGACCTGGTTTGAAGTCCCAACTGTTCTGGGGTGTGACATGAGCAAGCTAACATAAAAATATCTATAAACAACAGAATTGAGTTGCCAAGCAGGGTACGCAATGTAAAGGACATCCATCTATTTATTTACATAAATCATTCACAAACCATAAATTTGTAATATTTTCCATGAACATGTTGATACCATTTATCAATAAGTATTTTGGATACCAGTGCAGCACTAACAAAAAAACATATGTTTTTATATAAATAAACTTTTCAGAAAGGTGTCAAGGTACATTAGGAACTTGTTCCTCAGTACATTTTAAAGACTACAACAGAGGGGGAGAAGCCTGCATTACTGCAGACTTCTATTGATACCCTGGGGCCTTGGCAGCACAGTGGGGCTACTTGTGACTGCCTCAACAATAGTATTACAGGTATTTCTGTCATAACGTGTTTCATTAACGCAAATTGGCTGTAATGCATTTGAATAATGCCAACTTTCTACTGTACAATTATAACAATTTCCTTATAATGCAATTTTCTATAGCGCGAGTTTGCACAAGAATGCAACTATCGTGTTATAGGAGAAATATCTGCACTGAGAAAGCTAGAGTGCTGTTACACATAATAAAACTTGAAGGTATCATCCACTTAAGCAGACGTCACTTCTTGCAACGTATATAATTATAAGTAGACTTGGCAACTCACTCCATACAAATACAGGATTTACAGAAAGGTCAGTTCTGATGAGTGTCCATGAGGAATATCACAAACATGAACAGCGAGTTGAATAAGAAAACAACTTTCTACAATGATATGACCAAGTTTCTATTGAAGTCTGGTTATTATCCAGAACCTTTAAAAAATATACCTCTTGTCAAGTTCATGAAATCGTAGGGTTAAGAACTATTTTAACAATTCTATTCTATTTTTGAAATGTCATGCATATGTGATAATTAAGAAATGAATAATTTGGGTTAAAATTTGGTGTTAGATCAGCATTGTTATTTCCAAGTGTGCCAATCAGAGGTCACCTGGCTTTTTATTACAGTTTATACAGACTCGCACCGGATGGTCCCATCCACGTGAAGTGACTGTCCGCCGATCCTGAGAGCACTCATTGCAAAAACCCTGCCCACAGGCTCGGCAGTGATGCTTGGACATCTTTGCTGTAAACTCTTTCCGACAATAACAACAATCAGTGATCTCGTGGTCAGGCACCCAGTAGGATGGTCTGGCTGCATCTTTCACAAGACCTAGCAAATACATCATTGATGAGTTATCAATTTAAATTAAAATGAACAAAAATATTTATTACATGCAATAAATGCAGTTGTGGGCTATTCAGCCCATCAAGTCCGCTCTGCCATTCCACGAGATCATGGATGATCTGAAAATCCTCAACTCCACTTGCCGGACTTTTCTCCCATAACTGTTGAACTCCCTTAACTGAATAATAATGTCTATCTCAGCCCTGAATATACTTACTGACCCAAGCTTGACAGTCTTCTGTGGTAAAGAATTCCACAGATCCACTACACTCCGGGGAAAAAAATCCTCACCTCTGTCTTAAATGTGCACTGATCCTTGTGGCACTCCACTAGTTACAGGGTGCCATCCTGGAAAACGCTGACCCCTGTCTTATCCCAACTCTTTTCTTGTATTAGTTTGCCGATCCTCTATCTATGCTAATATACTACCCCCAATACTATGGGCTCTTAAGTAGCCAAATGTCTTATAGCTTATCAAACACCTTCTGAGAATCCATATATATCACGTCCATTGCCTCCCTTTATCTAGCTTGCTTGTTAACTCTTCCAAAGTATTCTGACACATTTTTCAGGCATCTTTTCCCCTTCAGGAAGCCAAGTTGACTCTGCTTGATCACATTACACATTTCTAAAAAGGTCTGCTATTACATTTTCTTAAAAATAATATCTTAACGTCTTCCCAATAGTAGGCATGCAAACTAGCCGATAGTTACCAGTTTCTGCCTTCTTCCCTTTTTAAATAAAGATGTTACATTGGCAGTTTCCAGCCCTCTGTGACATTTTAAGGATTCTTGGAAAATTACTGCCAGTACATCCATCATTTCTGTAGCTACTTCCTTTGATATCCTAGGATGAAATTATCAGGTCCAAGGGACTTAGCGATCTTTATTGGCATTAGTTTCCCTAGCACTTTTTCTCTAGTGACAGTTATTGTATATATTTCTTCTTTTGCCCCCTTGCTCAGTTCCCTCTTCCAATACTAATTCTTCAAGGATGTGGATGCTACTTCATCATTACACCTGATCAACCATTTGTCATCTCTGTCCCAAGACAGATGGAAACAGCAAACAAGTTCAGCTCAGAAACACAGGGCTTCCATACTCGCTTCATCAACTGGCTAAATACCCACAACTGATTGTAGTTTGCACTGTCTAGGCTAACATCAGGCTGGGCATATATCAAATGAGGCAGAGGACACACCATCTGGTCCTTTCTTGGAAACAGATGAATTTCAGGTGAGGGCTCACACAGATTGGCTTCACAGTATGATATCTATTGCCAATTTTTTTTGAAATGGTCATAACATCAAAGTATCACTTCAAAATCAACGCTGTATTGAAGCTCACTTCTGAATGTGAACCGAGTACAAAACTGTTTTAATGCAGCAGCAAGTAGCCTTTTACACTTTGAACACCTGCCCCCCCAACACCCCCACAATCTCCAGTCCCCACACACAGACACAAAGCCTATCACTGCAATATACTCTCTCGCCCTCAAGCACATGGTGGGCCTTTTCCTGTTCTGTAGATTGCCATCACGCTATTTCAATGAATTAAGCAGTTGATGCCTAGACCTAGCTCTCAAGTTTCATCTATCCAAGAACTTGTTCAGAAAGATTACAACTTATAATTACTGTCACATTGGCAAGCTTTGGTGAGCTACTCAACTTATTAAGTGACTGGACTAGCCACCAGGTTCATTCAGCACAGAAGGTCATCTCCCAGCAGCTCACTTTGAACTCTAGGGATTTGAAACAGCTCCTGAATCAATTTCAGATTCATTCAGCCAATAGTTATTTTAAACCAAACACCATGATGTGTTTCTGTAGGTGCATGTGAATATACTACCAATTTTCCAATAGCGGAGAAAAAATTAATTCAGACCTCTGTTGATCACTGAAATTTCAACACTCGTTTCAAATTGCATTGGAAACAACATGCACCTCTATAGCTTTAATAGAGAAAACAATCCCATGGCAATTCAGAGAAACAAATGTTGAGCAAGGAAAGGTATTTTCTGGGGCCAGAGCTTGATCATAGGTGGATTTTAAGGAGAATTGTGAAGGACAGGGTGGATTTAAGGAGGGAATGTGAGGCCCATTAAGCTTATGAACACCGCCACCCTAGTAGGGTCTAGGGAGAGCAGGCAAGACCAGACCATTTCCGACAAAAGAGAATCTAACCATCACCACGTGATGTTCAATAGCATTACCATCTCTGAATCCCCTACTATTAAAATCCTGTTGGGTTTTCATTAACCATAATCTGATCTGGACCATCCATATAAATACAGTGACTATGTTAAGCATTTATACAGACAAAGTGAACAGGCAGAGAATAGAGGGATATGGACCATGCGCAGGTAGGATGGCATGGCAGCACAGTGGATGGCAACACGATGGCACACTGCCACAGTGGTTAGTACTGCTGCCTCACAGTGCCAGGGGCCTGGATTCAATTTCAGTCTATATGGAGTTTGCACATTCTGTGTCTGCATGGGTTTCCTCTGGGTATTCCTGTTTCCTCCCACAGTCCAAAGATGTGCAGGTTAGGTGGATTAGCCATGCTAAATTGCCCATAGTGTCCAGGGATGTGGCCAGATGGATTAGCCATGGGAAATGCAGGGTTACAGGGATGGGAATGTTGTCTGATTGATACATTCTTCAGAGCATCTGTGTGACTCAATAGGCCAAAGGTTACTATGATTCTATTGAAGGGATTCTATGACTCTATTCTGAGTTTAGAATAGAGAGTCATGGTCAGTACAGACATAGTTGGCTGAAGGGCCTGTTCCTGTACTATTCCATGTTCTAAAGCAAATCACAGGCTAGAAATTCTGTGGTGAGTAACTCATTTCCTACCTGCCAATCTACAAGGTTCAAATCAGGAGTGTGATGGAATGCTCCCCACTTGCTTGGATGGGTGCAGCTCCAACAACACTCAACAAGCTTAACTCTATCCAGGTCAGAGCAGCCCACTTCCTTGGCTTCAATCCCATTCACCATCAACATTCATTCCCTTCACCAACGATGTGACAGAAGTGCATAACTTCTACAAGATATACTGCAGTAAGTCATCAAAACTCCTTTGATAGTAGCTTTGAAACATGTGACCTCTACCATTTAGAAGGACAAAGGGAACACATACATGGGAACACTACCACCTGCAAGTTCCCCTCACCATCCTGACTTGCAAATATGTCGCTGTTCCTTTAGTGTAATTGGGTCAAAATCTTGCAACTCCCTCTCTAACAGCTTTGTGGGTTTACATACAGCACACAGACTACAGCAACTGAAGGAGGTAGCTCACCACCACCTTCTCCTGCACAATAAATTCTGGCCTAGCCAGTGACAACCATAATCCATGAACAAACTTAACAAGGTGCAGGAGCACAAAGAGGAGGATTTGGGAGGATTGAAGAGTTCTTGGATAAGTGAAGTGTGGGAAGGAAGTTGCAAGGCAAAAGAAATTTACACAGTAGAGAAAAGCAAGGGATTTGAATATAAAGGGTTGAAATTTAAAATGTAAGGCACTTAGGTTCAGGAAACCAGTGTGTGAGGACAGATGATACCTTTGCCCAAGGTATGGGCAGCAGTAGTTTTGTTAACCTGCAGTTCAGAGGGGGTGGGGAAAAGCACTCTAGCCAGGTTTATAATCAGGTCTAGTGATAGACCTGGATTAGAATAACAGAGGTTGGCTAGATATTTTCATCATTGATGAAAATCCAGTTGTTATTTCCATCTCAATAGGAACATTTCTATTCAGACATACTGGATCAGGTTAGATGACAGTTTTCTTTTGAGGGCTTGCTAGCACACTCTTTGGATAGGGAGAGGGGGGATATATTGAAAAAAAAAAATCTTATAAGCCTTCAAAATGTCAAAATTTTTGACTTATTTTTATACCAGCTCAAAAAATCATGCCATACCCAGGAAATGATCAAAGCAGCAAATGTGTAACTCATCATGAAACCTGCTTGAGAACAGGAGAAAGCAATGTTTGCCCTTGAAATGCTTGCCCTACTTTATAAATCTCTTACCCAATGGAAAATCGATTGCTGTGGCCACCGCTCCAAAGGTGTTCTGCACAGCTTCACCAACTTTCCGTGCGATAATTGTACCACTTTCATCACCACCTTGGTCTACGACATCTTCAATCATGTTAAAATCAAAACAACATCAAAAAAATTAACATTCCATACATGAACAGTAACAAACTAATCACTTTAATTGTGATACACAACAAACTTCACCACAAGGTATGGTGTAAAGATGTGAGCAATAATGCACAAAGGTGAGATTAGTGATTAAACAGTGGTTTCCAAATAGGTTGATAGTTACGGAGTCATAGAGATGCACAGCACGGAACCAGATCCTTGCTGTCCAGGTATCCTAAATTAGTCTAGTCCCATTTGCCAGCATTTGGCCCATATCCCTCTAAATCTTTCTTATTCACATACCCATCCAGATGCCTTTTAAATGTTGTAATTACACCAGCCTCCACTACATCCTCCAGCAACACATTCCATACATGCAGCACTCTGTGTGAAAAGTTGCCCTTGAGGTCTCTTTTAAATCTTTCTCCTTTCACCTTAAACCAATGTCCTCTAGTTTTTGGACTCCCCCTACCTTGGGGAAAAGACTTTGGCTGTTCACCATATCCATGCTCTTCATGATTTTATAAACTCCTATAAAATCTCTGATACTCCAGGGAAAATAGCCCCTATTCAGCCTCTCCCTATAGCTCAAACTCTCCAACCCTGGTGACATCCTTGTAAAGTTTCACAACATCCTTCCTATAGCAGGGAGAGCAGAACAGTATTCCAAAAGTGGTCTAACCAATGCCCTGTACAGCCGCAACATGACCTCCCAACTCCTATACTCAATGCACTGACCAATAAAGGCAAGCATACCAAACACTTTCTTCACTATCCTGTTTACTTGTGACTCCACTTTCAAGGAACTGTGAGCCTGCACTCCAAGGTCTCTTTGTTCAGCAGCACTCCTCAGGACCTTAACATTAAGCATACATGTCCTGCCCTGACTGGCCTTTCCAAAATGCAGCACCTCATGTTTTTCTAGATTAAACTCTATTTGCCACTCCTCAGCCCATAGGCCCATCTGATCAAAGTCGCAGTGCATTCCAAGATAACCTTCTTGGCTGTCCACTAGACCATCAGTTTGATGTCATCTGCAAACTTACTGACCACACACTGATGTTCACTGTATTCCATATGATCTTACCTTGTTAACTAGTCTACCAAGCGGAACTTTATCAAATGCCCGACTGAAATCCATATAGACCATATCCACCGCTCTTCCTCCATCAACCACCTTAGTCAATTCCTCAAAAAACTCATTCATGTTAGTGAGACACAATTTCCTACGCACAAAGCCATGTTGACTATCCCTAAATCAGTTCTTGCCTTTCCAAATACTTGTAAATCCTGTCCGTCAAAATCTCCTCCAATAACTTGATGCAATTATCAGAATTAGTCTTTTGATGTTTCATAAACTACAGCTGAAAAGCCAGGTCAGATGGGAAACACAATGTTTGCGCCTTTAGAACATCCAGAATAAAACTAAAGATGAGAATCATGAAGAGAAACATTGGAAGATTCAAATATGTATAGTAATTCAAATGAGTGTTCTTTAAGTAAATCTTTTTCTGTCCATTTATTCTTGCAATTCATGCATCATGGAGTTCCATTAACAGCATTCACAAGGACACTAACTAAAGGCATTGCTTTTCTTCCATTACTACCAATCTTGACATAAGAAATTAAATTTATCAGTTTAATTTCCGTCATTTTAACATTAAAAAGGGTTTTCAACTGAAAACATCCAAGACAACAATGGTAACCAGAACCTTAAGCTGAGTAACTGGAGCATATACCATCGCATCTCAACTCATCATGACTCTGTACTCAGGCACCTTTACTCACAATCCCTCCCTCCAAAACAGAACACAGCAGCAATATTACTTCTTCTGAAATTCACAAGGACAGAAGAAACAGGAGCAGGAATAGGCCAATCAGTCTTTCAAACCTGATCATGGCTAACCTGATGTGGCTTTAACTCTACTGTCCTTCCTGTCTCCTATAACTCTCATCTCTGAATATATTCAAGGTTGTGTTAGACAGATTTATGATTGGCAAATGTCCCAGCAACCTCTGTGCTCTGAGGAAGAGAATTTCACAGACTAATGACCCTTTACAAAAAGAAAAGTCCTCATTTCCATTAATGGGAGACCCCATTCTTGGAAGCTGTGCTGTCTAATTTAAATTTTCCATAAGGGGGAACATCTTTTCAGTATCTACCCTGTCAGAATCTGGAATTATTCAGTAACATCACCTCTCATTCTTCTTAACTCCACCCAATGCATCCTCTCTCTTTGTTGCCACTTCTTAAATTTCATTTGATCCAGGGAACTTGTCAGATTTTAGCTCCACTACGTTTCCTGGTAAACTTTCTTTCCTCAAATGATAGTGATTGCTCCAAATTTCCTCGCGTTTGCCTTTTGATTTTCAACTTGGGATGCATTTTGTGACCTGTTCTGTGAAATCCAATTTACAATAATTGTTCAAAGCGTTAATTTTGATGTCTGCAATTCTCATTATCAATTTCCAGTCTCTAAGGCACTACAAATATCCAATCCTCAACGATGGAATCCTCAATGTATCAGTGCAAAAGATAAGGCTAAAGCATTCACAACAATCTTCAGCCAGAAGTGCTGAGTGGATGATTCATTTTGGCCTTCTCCAGCGGTCCCCAGCATCACAGATACCAGTCTTCAGCCAATTCAATTCACTCCATATGAATATCAAGAAACAGTTACCCCTGGCAGTTCATTGCACACACAAAACACTCTGTGTAAAAACAGTGTCCTTCGGGTCCTTTTTAAATTTTTCTCCTGTTACTCTAAAATTATGCCCCCTAGTTTTGAACTCCGACACCCTAGGGAAAAGATCCCTGCTATTCATCTTATCTATACCACTCATGATTTTATAAACCTCTATAAGGTCACCCTCAACCTCCTATGCACCAGTGTAAAAAGTCTCAGCCTATCCAACCTATTTTTATGACTCAAATCCTCCATTCCCAGCAACATCCTGGTAAATCTCTTCTGAACCTGCACCAATACAGTAACATCCTTCCTAAAGCAGGGAGACCAGCACTACACACAGAAAAGGCCTCACCAACGTCCTGTATAACCTCAACATGACATCCCAACTTAAAAGGTCTGAGCAATGAAGGCAAGCAGACTAAACGTCTTATTAACTGCTCTGTCTACTCAGGATGCAAATTTCAAAGAATTATGTGCCTGACCCAGTACCCAACTATTAATTGTTTAAGTCCTGTCCTTGTTTGTATTAACAAAATGCAATACCTCACACTTATCCAAATTAAACTCCATCTGCCACTCCTCAGCCCATTGGCCCAATTGATCAAGATCTTTTCGTAATCTTAGATAACCTTCTTCACTGTCCACAATAAAACTGATTTTGGTGTCAACCACAAACTCAGTAATCATGCTTCCCACATTCTCATCCAAATCTTTGTATGACAAACAAAAATGGACCTAGTTCCGATCCCTTTGGAACACTGCTGGACAGAAGTCCCAATCCGAAAAACAACCCTCCACCACCACCCTCTGTCTCCTACCATCAAGTCAATTTTGTACCCAATTGGCGAGGTCACCATGAGTCCCATATGATCTAACTTTACTAATTAGTTCTACCACACAGAATCTTATCAAATGCTTTACTAAAGTCCGTGTAAACAATATCTACCGCTCTGCCCTCAATCTTTTTAGTTACTTCTTCAAAAAAACCCAAATCAAGTTTGAGACACAATTTCCCATGCACAAAACCATGCTGATTATATTTAATTAGTCTTTGCCTCTCCAGTTACACGTAAATCATATCTTTCAGAATCACCTCCAACAACTTACCCACCACCAATGTCTATAGTTCCCAGACTTTCCCCTACAGCCTTCCTAAAATAAAAGGCACAACATTAGCCACCCTCCTGTCCTCCAGCAACTCACCCGTGGTTATAGATGATACAAATTCAATTCTATGATATAAACCACTAGCCAATATTGAAGCTCATGGAATTGAAGATAAAATATTGATCTGGTTAGGAATTTGGTTGAGCGGAAGGAGAAAAAAAAGGTGGCACGGTGGCACAGTGGTTAGCACTGCTACCTCACATTGATCTTTAAGGGACCCTATTCTCTCTCTAGTGGCTCTTATGCTCTTCATATACTTGTAGAATCTCTTTGATTTATCCTTAGCCTTACCTGCCAAGGCTAATGTGAATAATTGAGGCCCTAACACAGACCCAGGCGGGTCATCACTGGTGACACTGTGTTGCTTTGAGTACCAACCAATTATCACCTGCCACACAAACCATTTCCTAGTTCTGGTCAGTAATTTGCCCTCAGTTCTGTGGGTTTCTACCTTAGTTAGCAGGCTCGTATGTGGAACTTCATCAAATGCTTTCTGGAAGTCCACATAAGCAACAACCATAAGCTTTCTCCTGTCAATACCTCAGACACTTCAAAAAATTCAATGAGGTTTGTCAGGCATGACTTACCTGTCATGAATCCATGCTGGCTCTCCCTGATTAGCTGAAAATTTAAGGTGCTCAGTTATCTCATCCTTGATAGACTACAACAGTTTCCTCACCATAGGTGTTAGTCTAATTGGTCTGTAATTCCCTGGTTTTCCTCTTTCGCCCTCCTTAAAAAATGGAATGCTGTCTGCAATTTTCCAATCCGGAGGGATGTCTCCTGTATCTAGGGATCTCTGAAACACATACAGAGTGAGGCACAACCTAAGGGAGAGTGTATTTCTGGGATTTTGGAGCAGTGTGGAATTGAACACGATAAACCAAAGCCCAGGCTTAGGGGGCCAGCACAAAACAAAGAGTGACGCTACAGAAAACTGTAAGTTCATTGCTTGATAATATCTGCTAATTTGACTATTTATTATAAGTTATTTTCAGATTGAAGGTAAATAGGAGAAATATTTTACAGATTAAAAACTAAATGACCAGTAGCAAATTGAAAAAAAGTTAAGAACTAAGTAAACAAAATAGCAATGCAGAGACATGCAAAGTGCTGTAACTGCTTGATGTGGGAGCTGGTGGATCTCATTGCGATTCCTAGTGATCACATCAATAGTAATGTTTGTTGCTTGGGGAGCTGCAGCTCTGAGTTGATGATCGGGAGTCTCAGCTTCGAACACGGCAGCATATTAGGGAAGGGGTAGTTACCTGGATGCTGTGTTTCAGGAGGCAGTCACACCCCTTAGAATAACTACCTCAAATTTGGTCAGTGGTCGAGGACAGGAGGGTGTGACTATGACAGAGGCACGTTGAGGGATCCAGGAGGTAGTGCTGAAAGGTGTTCAATGCTTGAGCTTGTCTAACAGGTTTGAGATTCTTGCTCCATGTGGAGCAGAATGAGGGCTTTAGGGAGGATGAACGAACTGACCATAGCATCGTGGTACAGGGAACTATTCAAGAGCGGGGAGAAAACAGAAAGGTAGTTGTAGTCGAGAATAGTATAGTTAGGGGAATAGGCATCGTTCTGTGGCCAGGTTTGAGGTTTTTTACCTGCCTGATGTAAGGGTTCAGGATATCGGATCTGGGCTGCAGAGGAACTTGGGCTGGGCTGGGCTGGGGTAGGGGAGGAGAGATCCAGTTGTTGTTTGTACTGACATGGACCACAATAAACACAGAATGAGCAAAGAGGTCTGAGGGAATATGAGAAGCTGGGGGAAAATTAAAAAGCATCTAAGGCATGAGCTATTTGGCACAGGGTCAACTTAAAGAGGTAAACGCATGACTCAAAAGATTGGTGGGAGAAATGCGTTTGAATTCATGGGACATTGGCCCTGTACTGGGGAAGAAGGGAACTGTTCCAACGGGGCAGACTTCACCTGAATCACGATGGGACCAGAGTCCTGGCGAATCGCACAACCAGGGCGGTAGATAGGGCTTTAAAACAAATAGTGGAGGGGTGGGTTCAGTTCCATGGAAAGTTATAAAATCTAAGTTAATGGAGAAGGTAGGATTGCAGGTTAATGATAGGGTTGATTGTTATCAGAAAATAAAAGGAAGGGACAGAATGTGTGAATGTCATATTGCACCAAAAAGGGGAACTTGATATTTGAACAAACTTAAAGGCTTTGTACCTTAACACACAATGTTTTTGAAATCAGGTAGATGAACTAATGGCACCAACCAAAATAAATTAACATGATCTCACAGCCATTACGGAAACATGGTTACTAAGGAGATCAAAACTGGGAAATTTCAGGGTTACCTGGCCTTTCAGAAAGGTAGGAGGAATGGAAATGATGATGAGGTAGCACTATTGATAAGTGATGAAATGAGGACAGTTGCAAGATATGATCTAGACTTGGATTACGTACAGGAGGTAAATAACGGCAAGGGAAAGAAGACATTAACAGAAGTAGTGAACAGACCCCCCAAACAGTAGCCATTCTGTAGGAAGGTCTGTAAATCAACAAATAATAGGAGCAAGTATAGAACAATAATACTGGTGACTTTAATCATGTGATCAAATTGGAAAGGGTAGTTATAACAACAAATTCATAGAATGTATCAGAGATAGTTTCCTAGAATGATATGTTATGTAGTCAACTGGGAGAAGATATCCTGGATCTGGCAATGGGTAATGAGAGCGGGTTAATAAATGAGTTCAGAGTAAAAGATCTCCTGGGAAGTAGTGATCATAACATGATAGTTCAGTATTCAATTTCAGACTGAGAAACTTTGGTTGGAAACAACTTTATTATAGGGAATTACAATGAAATGAAAAGACAGATGGCAGGAATGACAGTAAGCAAAACAAGAGACAGGCATTTAAAAAAAGAGGTAATCCATGACTCTCAGCAAAAATATATCCCAGTGAGGAGACAAGATTGTAAGGGAGGGATGAACCAACCATGGTTAACCAAGGAAGTTAAGGAGAATATGGAGTCGAAAGAAAAAATATAAAATGAGGCAAAAGTCAGTGATAGCCCCGAAGACTAGGATAAATTCAGAATCCAGCAAAGGAGGACTAAAAACATAATTAAATCAGATAAAATAAACTATGAAGGAAAACTAGTGAAGAAAATAAAAGCTGACAATAAGAGCTTCTTTAAATATATGAAAAGGACAAGAGGTCAAAGTGAACATAGGTCCCTTAGAGAATGAATCTGGGGAGATAGTTATGGAGATCAAGGAAGTGGCAGAGGAGTTAAACAGATATTTCGCATCAGTCTTTATGTTGGAAGATATTTTGAACATCCATTAATATCAATGAATATGGGGAAGGAAGTAAGTACCATTAACATCACTAACGAAGCAGTTGTAGACAAACTGATGAGGCTAAAGGCAAATAAGTCCCTGGGCCCCAATGACTTGCATCCTAGGATCTTAAAAGAGGTATCTGCGCAGATAGTGGATGCATTGGTTATAATTTACTAAAATCCTTGGAGTCTGGAGAGGTACCAGGGGATTGGAAAAATGTGAATGTAACACTCCTATTTAAAATGTGAGGGAGTCAAAAAGGGGGCAACCATAGACCAAGTAGCCTAACATCTATTGTTGAAAAAGTATTGGAATAAATTAAGGACGTGATAAAGAACACTTTGAAAATCTTTATCTAATTAAGCAGAGTGAGCTTGGCTTCATCAAAGGGAAATAGTTTCTGACTAATTTAACAATTCAATCAGAATGGCTAGAGGGGGCCAGTAAATATGTTATATTCAGACTTCCAGAAGGCATTTGACAAGATACTTCACAAAAGCCCTAAGATGACAGCCCACAGTTTTGGAGGTCGTATATTGGCATGGGTAGAGAATTGGCTAATGGGCAGGAAACAGAATTTGGTAATAAGAGATTCTTTTTCAGATTGGCCACCTGTAACTAGTGGGGTTCCATAACGATCACTGCTGGGACCACAACTGTTTGCAATATATATTAAAATGACTCAGAGGAAGGATTGAATGTACTGCAGCCAAATTTGTAGATGACACAAAAATAGGTAAAAGACAAGTTTCAAAAAAGATACAAACAGTCTAGAGAGAGAGATGTTAAAAACTGCCAATGCTGGAGTCTGACATAACACAGTGTGGAGCTGGAGGAACACAACAGGCCAGGCAGCATCAGAGGAGCGGGAAAGCTGACGTTTGGATCGGGACCCTTCTTCAGAAATGGGGGAGGGGAATGGGGAGCTGAAATAAATAGAGAGAGGGGATCGCAGTGATAGCGAGTAGATAGTGGAGCAGATAGGTGGGACTGACAGGACAAGGAGGCGGGAATGAAGCTCGTAAAGGCGAGTGTAGGGAGGTAGGTAGTGGTTGGGATCGGTCAGCAAGGTGGGAGGAGCAGATAGGTGGGAGAGAAGGCGGACAGGTCAAGGAGGCGGGGATGAGATGGGGGAGCTGGTATTGGGAGGAGGTCGGGGGTGGGGAGATTTTGAAGCTAGTAAAGTCCACATTGAGACCATTGGGTTGTAGGCTTCCAAGGCGGAAAACGAGGTGCTGTTCCTCCAGTTTCCGGGTGGCATTGTCGTGACACTGGAGGAGGCCCAGGATGGACATGTCATCCAGGGAATGGGAGGGGGAGTTGAAGTAGTTCGCGACTGGGAGGTGTTCTCATTTGTCATGAACCGAGCATAGGTGCTCTACAAAGCGGTCTCCAAGCCTCCGCTTGGTCTCACTGATGTAGAGGAGACCACATCGGGAACAGCGAATACAATAGACCACATCAGCGGATGCGCAGGTGAACATCTGTTTGTTGTGGAAGGTTTTTTTTGGGGCCTGGGATGGAGGGGAGGGGGGAGGTGTAGGGGCAGGTGTAGCACCTCCTGCAGTTGCAGAAAAAGGTGCTGAGTTCAGATTGCAGGTGGCAGAAGTGGCAGAGAATAATGCGTTGAATCCAGAGGTTAATGGGGTGATACGTGAGGACAAGGGAATTCTGTCTTTGTTTTTATTGTGGGGAAGGGGTGTGAGAACTGAGGTGTGGGAAACGCAAGAGATGCGGTCGAGGGCATTTTTGACCACTGATGTGGGGGTGGTGGGAAGTTGCGGTCCTTGAAATACAAAGACATCTGGGATGTTCGGGAGTGGAACACCTCATCTTGGGAGCAGATGTGGCGGAGGCGGAGGAATTGGGAGTAGGGGATCGCATTCTTGCAGGAAGGTAGGTGAGAGGAGGTGTAGTCTAGGTAGCTGTGAGAGTCGGTGGGCTTGAAATAGATATCAGTTGAGGTGGTCACCAGAGATGGAGACAGAGAGGTCCAGGAAGGACAGAGAGGTATCAGAGATGGTCCAGGTGAACTTAAGGTTGGGTGGAAGGTGTTAGTAAAGTGGATGAACTGTTCGAGCTCCTCATGGGAGCACGAGGTGACGCTGATACAGTCATCGATGTAGCGGAGGAAGAGGTGGGGAATAGTGCCAGTGTAGCTGCGGAAAAGGGACTGTTCCACGCATCTTACCAGGAGGCAGGCATAGCCTGGGACCATGCAGGTACCCTTGGCCACCCCCTTAGTCTGTAGGATGTGGGAGGAGTTGAAGGAGAAGTTGTTAAGGCTAAGGATGAGTTCAGTTAAGCGGATAAGGGTGACTGTGAAAGGATATATTTCCCTCCCCACCCTTATCTGCCTTCCGGAGGGATTGCTCTCTGCTCAACTCCCTCATCAGCTCCACACTTCCCACTAGCCCCACCACCCCCAGCACCATTACCTGCAACCGCAGGTGGTGCTACACCTGCCCCTCCACCTCCCCCCTCACTTCCACCCCAGGCCCCAAAAAAATCTTCCACAACAAACAGATGTTCATCTGCGCATCCACTAATGTGGTCTATTGTATCCGCTGTTCCCGATGTGGCCTCCTCTACATTGGAGAGGCCAAGCGGAGGCTCGGAGACTGCTTTGTGGAGCACCTATGCTCGGTTCACGACAAACGACAACACCTCCCAGTCACAAACCACTTCAATTCCCCCTCCTGCTCCCTGAATGACGTGTCTATCCTGGGCCTCCTCCAGTGTCACAACGATGCCGCTTGGAAACTGAAGGAACAGCAGCTCATATTCCGCCTTGGAAACCTACAACCCAATGGTCTCAATGTGGACTTTACTAGTTTCAAAATCTCCTCACCCTCGACCTCATCCCAAGACCAGCCCCCACCCTTATCCCCGTTTCATTGACCTGTCCGTCTTCTCTCCCACCTATCTGCTCTGCTATCTACTTCCTATCACCACGCTCACCCACCCCCCACTATTTATTTCAGAGCCCCCTTTCCCCTCCCCATTTCTGAAGAAGGGTCCTGACCCGAAACGTCAGCTTTCCTGCTCCTCTGATGCCGCCTGGACTGCTGTGTTCCTCCAGCTCCACACTGTCTTATCTTATAGTCTACAGAGAGATACTGATAAGTTAAGTAATGTGGAGTATAATGTGGGAAAATGTGAAGAAGTTCATTTTGGAAGGCGGAACAGAATAATAGATTATCAAAATGGAGAAAAACTGCAGAACGCTGCAACACAAAAGGACTTGGGGGGTCCTTGTGCACAAAACACAGAAAGCTAGTGTACAGCCGTAGCAATTGATCAGGAAGGCTAATGGAATGTTGGCCCTTATTTCAAAGGGGTACAAGTATAAGAGTAGGGAAGTCTTACTGTACCTGCTAAAGTACTGAGGGTAGTTTTAGTCCCTTATTTAAGGGAAGGAAGCATTTCATTGTTAGTAGTTAAGAGATGAGGGAATTTGCGATGATGGTCCCCAGTATGGAAGGATTGTTATATGACAAAGGGTAAACAGGTTGGGACTCTACTCATTGGAATTTCGAAGAATGAGAGGTGATCTCGTTGAAACATATAGGATTCTTAAAGGACTTAACAGGGTAAATACTGAGAGGATGTTCTCCTCACAGGAGAGTCTAGGACCAGACAGCACAGTCTCAGCATAAAGGGGTGCCAATTTAAGACTGAGATGAGGAGGAATTTCTTCTCTCAGATGGTTGAAAGTCTTTGGAATTCCTTGCCACATGGACCTGTGAGGTAGAGTCTGTGTATATTTAAGGCTGAGATGGATAGATTCTCGATCAGTCAAGGAATCAAAGGGTTAAGAGGAAAGTTGGTATGAAGAATGTCGGATCAGCCATGATTACACTGAATGGCAGAGTAGGCTCGAGGGCAAAAACAGCCCACTCTTGTTCCTATTTCTTATGGCTTGAGACACTTCTGGCAAGCCATCCTTCTTTTCTACTGCAAATACTGAGGCAAAGTAATTATTCAACATATCTGCCATTTCACCATAGTCACTAAAAATATCCCCACTTTCAATCTTTAGTGAGCCAACATTGCTCCTGATCACACACACTGCCGTTAATTAACCATGAAATTTTTTATTGATTTTGGTGTCCTTGGCAAGTTTCCTTTCATAATCCCTTTTAGTAGCATTTAAGTTATTTTGTTGGTCTTTGTATCTTTCCAATTCATCAGGATGTTTTTGTTTTTGCATATTTGTAAACTCTTTCTTTTATAGAATCATGGAATCCCCAGTGTGGAAGCAGGCCATTCAGCCCATCGAGTCCACACCAACCCTCCTAAGAGCATTCTACCCAGATCTACCCCAATCCCTATCCCTTCATTTCCCACCCTGGACACTATGGACAATTTAGCATAGACAATCCACCTAACCTGCACATCTTTGGACTGTGGGAGGAAACCCACAGAGGGAGAATGGGGAGAACGTGCAAACTCCACACAGACAGTTGCCCAAGGCTGGAATTGAACCTGGCTCCCTGGTGCTGTGAGGCAGCAGTGCTAACTACTGTGCAGCCCCTTGGTTTTATGCTGTCTCTCATCTCTTCAGTTGTCCATGGCTGTTTTTTTTTCCCCCTGTGAAATGGAGCTTTTCCCTCTCAGGGGTACAAACTGGTTTTGTTTAGTGTTAATTTTTTTTTTGAACATCCTCCACTATTCTTCATTTGTTTTACCGTTAAGCAGATTTTCCCAGTATACTACAGACAGTCTCCGTCTCATCTCATTAAAGTTGGCTTTTAAAACTCTAGTTGATGATTAATACTTTTGGCTTTCAAATGCAATATTGAACTCAAATGTGTTAGGATCACTATTTGATCAATATTCATGCACAATTAGTTACTAATTAAATCCAGTCATTACTCATTACTGAATCCCAATATTGCTTGTCCCCTGTTGCATCCAGGACATACTGCTGTAGGAAACTAACACAGACACCCTCCAGAAATTCACCTTTCTGACAGGTACTTGTCTGCCTCTCCCAATTAATGTTAAAGTTAAAATCCCCATTAATACTGCTCCGGCTTTGCTACACACTTGCCTAATTTCTTCATTTATGAAGTTAACACATCACAGCTGCTACCAAAGAGTCTGTACACCACACCTATCGCAGTTTTAGATCCTTTACGTTCCTTAGTTCCAACGATATGGTCTTCTCTGATCCTCTCTCTTCATTATATCCTCCCTCACCATTACAGTAATTTTGTTTCTAATCAGTGAGACTATTTCACGTCCTCTGCCATTTTTCCCCTATCCATTCTGTAAAACTTATAGCTTGGTATATTTAGTTCCCAATCCCAAAATCCTGTAGTAATGTCTCAGTAATGGCTTCTGTATCATAACTTCAATTTGTGCCTACAGTGCATTTAATTCATTCTTTACATTTTGTGCATTTGTATATCAAACTTTTATTTAGGCCATATACTTTAACCTGTCCCTCAGAACTGATGTTTTATTCATTGTTTATAATTTTCCTTTTCCAGTTTAATCAATACACTTCTTATAGTTTCTCATTACCTGACATACCTGAAGTAGGATACCTGACTGTTTCTTTACTCTGTCATTACTAGATTTTGAAACCGTACTGACTTACCCCTGAAGTCCTTGTGACCACCTTATTTAGCCTGTCCGCTAGGATCCCGGTCCTAAGTTGGTTCAGGTGGAACCCTTCCCAACCCAACAGTCCAGTTCCTTCCTGTTACAATGATGATGCCACTGCTCCATGAAACAGAACTGCTCTTTCCCATACATTGTTAACCACATTTACTTCCCTCATCTTACCTCTTTACCAATTGCACATTGCTCAACTAATAACCCAGAGATTTCAACCTTTGAAGTTCTGTTTTTTTAATGTTGTTCCTAATTCTTGATATTCCCCATAGACTTTAACAACTGGATCCTCTCTCGCCACTCTATATCCTTTCAAGCCAGTTTGAGATGTCCCTTACTTTGGCACTAGGCATGCAACACACCATGTGGGACTCACGATCCTCTTCATGACATTTTCATGCTATTAGTACACCTTATTACAGAATTCGCTATCACTACCGCTTTTCTTTTTGCTTTTGCAATCAAATAGCTTCCTGTCCCACAGTGCAGTGGTCAGTTTGGCCATCCTCCCTACAGTCATTTTCCTCATCCACACAGGAAGTAAGTACCTCATTCCTGTTGGATAAGGTCAAGAGCTGAGTCTTCTCCACTGCTAAAATCAGAATCTCTCTACCTGCCTCACTTGCAATCACACTCCTATCCCTGACCACTTGTCAAATTTGAAATACTTAACCTACAGGGTGTCACTGCCTCCTGAGATGCAGCAGATGTGCCAGTTCAGTTCAGCAACTCTGAGCCGGAGTTTCTCAAGGAACCAACACTCGCCATAGATGTGGTCTCTATGAAACACGATGGGGTTCACAAGCTTCCACAAGACATCAACTGACCTTGCTTCTAGTTAATTAGATTTGAATTTGCCTTTTTAAACTTCCTACTGGTCTTTAACGTTTAGTGTTTCTCTCCGGTTTACTTCTAATCGGAAAGTAACTAAATTAGGTAGTCAAATTAGCAGCTCTTACCAACCAATGAACCAATTTCCTATGATGTCACTTTGATTGGTGTTGGCCACGAATCCTGGGTTTCAATTTATCCTGTTAAAAAAATCCTTACAAACTATGACTCAAAGAAGCAAGCAAAAACTACCTCTTCTCCTCTGCACCAAATTCCCCCAACTATATACTCACTTGGGCCATCTCACTGAACCTGACAACAACCAGTTGCAAATAATTGCCTGAAATCAGCAAAAGATTGTTAAATAAGGACAAGAAGTTTCATTGATCTAGCAACTTTAATGAAGTGTCCCATGGTGCTTCACAGGAGTATTACCAAACACAGGGATGGGATGGGACAAGACAAGATAGAGTTAAAAGACAGTACCAGTGACATTGTAGGGAGGTGGGAGATGGGAGATGGTTCAGGAAATAAGATTACCAGTTCTGATTACTGCAGCTTCATAGCATCCATCACAAACTCTGACTGGAGCTGAACCCCAACCACGTTCTGGAACGGGCTTAGATTTTGACGAGCAACCATCACAAAATCCTTCGCCACAAGCTCTGCAGTGATGCTTTGTTTCCTGATCTTCAAAAGGTTTATTGCATTTATGACAAGTCTGTTAAATAAATGTAATACTCATGAATTTTTTCCCCGCAGACTTACATTCATCTTGTAATTCACCGAATATACATTTCAGCTTTCTGGCAGTCTCAGCAGACTGACACGTCCTTCCTTATAAATAACACTGAAGAATGTGGAGGTGTGTTTGTCATATTTAGCACATGAAATAGATAAAATATTTACTGAATAGACAAGAATAAGTACTATAAAACAGATGCTCCAGCCGCCTGAAAAATAAAGTCTAGTCTACCATCAGATATAATGTCGCAAATGACATGTTTAATACACATAATATTAATCCAGCCTCACACCTTACTCTTGTTCTACACAAAATGCATTTTACCTGACTTCGGTCAGCAGGACTGAAAGACCCCAAGCAGGAATGGCATTAGAAATGAAGGAGGAGGTAGCAAGAACTGCAGATACTGGAGTCAGAGACAACATATTGTGGAGCTGGAGGAACACAGCAGGCCAGGCAGCATCAGAGGAGCAGGAAAGTTGACGTTTCGGGTCGGAAGAAGGGTCCCGACCCGAAACATCAACTTTGCTGCCCGGCCTGCTGTGTTCCTCCAGCTACACACCGTGTTGTTCAAGAAATGAAAAAACTGCTCCAGATGACAAACATTAATATTTTCAATACTCTGAATAAACCAAGCCTGTCTCAGGGCTTTTCCAGCTAATTTACACAGAGGAAAACGCACAAGATGCTGGATTAAATATTAGAAATTCCTTTAAAGCCATGAAGTAGAGTTCACATAGCACAGGATGAGTGAACATCAGGACATATTGCTGGTCCTGCAGTGGATACAGATTTACTGTAAATATTTAGAAGGGACTAGCATAGACCAAAGGCGGGAAATACAATGCTAGATACAAACAATAGATGGCATTTTGGATAACACACATCTTGAATTCATCGTCATCTCTGGAATCTAGTGTCTGACCACATCTATTTTTTGCCTGGTAGTAAATTCCATTGTCCTCCAATGTTGTGGGGAGGGTATTGGTTATCATGTTATTCAGCTGCAACATGGCTGAATGGGACAGTCTCAAAAGACCAGCTGATCATTTGCAAACTGTCTTTTCATATGTAAGTACCCCACTGACCAGAGTATTCATCAGTCCATCGCAGCTACAACTCAACATCCACACAAGGAAGTGGTCGTTTGTTACTGAGCAGGATTCTAAACCACATGGTCCCCAACCACTAATTCAAATTACATTAAATATTCTTGTACCATAAACTTTCTGAAACTAGTTTATAACGTTGAAAGTTGCTTCAATCTATTACTGGCACAGTTCGAAATGTTGTGCAGCAGCATTTGTTGATGTACAGAAGAAATGTCAATATATTTAAAAATTTACCAATGATACTCAGCTTGGAATGACAAATCGTGAGGATGATATTAGTCGATTGCAGCAGAGTAGACAGACAAGAGGGAGATAGAATTTAACACAGAGACTATGAGGTAATGCACTTTGGCAAATAGGCTTCACAGACAATGACAGTTCTAAAGAATGTACAGGAACAGAGGAACCTGGGAATTAACGTACATCAAACACTGAAGCAAGCAGGACTTCTTGAGAAAATGGTTAGCATGCAAAAGGATCTGGAGCTTCAGAAATAGGGGCACTGGGTACAAAAGCCAAGATATGATAAACCCGAATAAACCTGTGGTTGGACCAAAACTGGAGTTCTTCATATAGTTCTGCTCACCACAAAGAATGGCTCCAGGGACAGGGGATTCTAATTACAAGGTCTTGCCAGTGAAGTTGGGCTTGTTCTCCTTGAAGCAATAGAATTAAAGGGGATTTAATAGAGGTTACAAAGTTATAACTTTAGACAGGGCACAGAAAGAAATCCATTAGTTGATGGTGCAAGATTTTATGGGACACAGAGGACACAGATTTTATGATTTGGCTAAGAGATGCAGGGGTCATGGGAGGAAGAACTTTTTTTTTTAAATAAAAGAACACAGAACCAGTGGCTAGAAGCTGACATACTCAATGATTTCCAAGGAAGATGAATAGTCACGTGGAGGATATAAACTTGCAGGCCCACAGGGATACAGCAGAAGGATAGAACTTAGTGAATTACTTCACAGGGAGCCAGCAGAGACTGGTGAGCTGAATGGCCTCCTTCTGTGCCATAACTGATTCTGAGTTCAGAAAGAAAGGGTAGAGAGAAATTACAATCACCTTTCCACATATCGGGAATGTTGTGTTACAAAAGTGAAGGACAGAGCGACAGTATGAAACCTCAGACAGAGATGACTTGGCACTTACAATAATCTGAGAGTTTGGTCTCCAGTAGGCTGGTGCAATCTGGTCTGTCAGCCAAGCGGTCACTGCTTTGGTTGGTTTTGCACCAAATTCCGAAACCGACTGTGCCATCAAATTCATGCCATCCAGCAATCGCTGCGCAGCATTGTTATTGTCCTTTAGAAATCCATCACTCTGAGGAAGAGAGAGGTGTCATCTTTACTGGTCATTATTAAAATTAGTAAAATAATGAGTGGACAGATTGACACTCGCAATCTTCCCATCAGTTCCCAGAATAAGGTGTAGTATTCAAGTATTCAAGTTCTGCATGGTAGACCAATTAGTAAAGTTAGATCACATGGAATTCAGGGAGAGCTGGTCAATTGGATACAAAATTGGCTGGATGGTAGATGATAGAGGGTGGTGGTGCAGGGTGGTTTTTCAGACTGGAGGCCTGTGACCAGCGAGGTTCTGCAAAGATTGGTGCTGGGTCCACTGTCATTTATATAAACAATTTCATTGAGAATTTAGGAGACATGGTTAGTAAGTTTCCGGATGATGCCAAAATTGGTAGTATAGTCAACAGTGAAGAAGGTAATCCAACACTACAAGCGGATCTTGATCAATTGGGCCAGATGGGCTGAGAAGGGGCAGGTGGAGTTTAATTTGGTAAATGTGAGGTATTGAATTTAGTAAAATGAACAAGAGCAGGACTTATACAATTAACAGTAAGGCTCTGGGTAGTGTTGTTGAACACAGACACTTAAGGCTTCAGGTACATTGCTCTTTGAAAGGTAGACAGGGTGATTAAGAAGGTGCTTAGCCTGCTTGCCTTCACTGCTCAGACCGTTGAGTATAAGGAGTTGGGATGCCATGTCGAGGTTTTCCAGGACATTGGTGAGGCCACTTTTGGAGTACTGTGTACAGTTCTGGTCACCCTGCTACAGCAAGGATATTACTAAACTGGAGAGGGTTCAGTAAAGATTTACTGGAATGATAGAGGGTTTGAATTATAGAGGAGAAGATGGATAGACCAGGACATTTTTCCACTGGAGCATAGGAGGTTGAGGGGTGACCCTATAGAGGTTTATACAATCATGAGGGACATAGATAAGGTGAATAGCAAAGGTCTTTTCCCTAGGGAGGGGGTGTTCAAAACTAGGAGGTATATTTTTAAGATGAGAGGAATTGGATTTAAAAGGGACCAGAGGGGTATCTTTTTCAGGAACATTGGTTCGTATGTGGAATGAACTGTCCGAGGAAGTGGTACAAATAGGTAATCATAATATTTGAAAGACATTTGGATAGGTACATGAATAGGAAAGTTTTAGAGGGATACAGGCCAAACTCAGGCATGTGAAACTAGTTTAGTTTGAGAACTTAATCCCATGGACGAGTTGGACCGAAGTGTCTGTATCCGTGCTGTTTGACTAATGACATCTGCAGCAGTCAGTACCGTCCTTCCCAACCCAAGAAAAGGAGTTAAGTTGCAGCCAATGAACCAGACTTTTTATATTCTCTTACCCTTCAGCACTTTAACACAGAGACTAAGAGATAATGCAGAAGTATCCTTATACAAACAGAACAACATGCAATACAAGAGAAATCGAGAAATGGTGATGACAAGAAGAATCTTCAAATTTAAAAGGGAAATTCTGCCTTTTCTAAATAAATCATCCTGAAACCACCCAAGCAAAACACACTACAGATTAGGTACAATGTCAAAGCTAATACACATCTGCGGACAAATCACCCAACAGCACAGGGAAAAAATAATAACTGCATTGCTTTTACTTCTAGATGGCTCTTCTCTGCAAACAGGGCTGTTTCTGGAATCCCAACTTTTAAAGGTTTTTCACAAATCATCACATCTCTTATGCATTTTAGAGAAGTGAGAGAGAGAATGAAACACACAAAAACAGAAATTGGAGAAACTTGGCTAATGTTTTTAGTCCAGTGATCCTTCTTCAGACCCTTTGAAGGAGGGTCACTGGACTCAAAATGTTAACTGTGTTCTCTCCACAGATACTGTCAGACCTGCTGAGAATGAAAGACAACCCTTGTCCCCATGACTAAGAATGAAGAAAAACCTGGGAATTCAAACAATCTACATGATAAAACCGGATTCCTTCAAGTGACTGCGATGGCATTACAAGCGTAGTTTAAAAGCAGTCAGGGACAGTGAGAAGAATCATTTTCCTCACACACAGCAACCTTGCCAACTTTAATTTGACTCCATCTGCCCATGGCATGTGGCATGTTGGCCAGCCTATCCAGGGCACGTCTTATTGCTCATTCATGGGATATGGCTGTTGCTGACTGGACCAGCATTTAGTGCATGAATTTTGTGCTCTAACCACTTCTTCCAAAATGTCAGTACAAACTAAGATGGTGAATACAGAACTGAATGATCCCCAGGGATCTATGCAGAATTAACTGGGTAGCAGGAACAGCCCTTCTTGTGAGCTCAGGGCTACACGGTTAGAGAAAACCAGGGCTCCTGCTCATTCGAAACAATTGCTGAAAACAGGATGGAACATAACTGTGTTAACAAAATGTTCTCTAACACCTGGACTCCAGTTATTACAATCAGCACTAAAAAGTATGAATCACCTATATGAACGAGGAGGCCACCACTCAGCCTCTTGAGCCTGCTCTGCCATACAACCATGGTTAATCTTATCGTAACCTCAACTTCATATTCCCAACTACACCTGGTAGCCTTTCACCCACTTTCTTAGCAAGAATCTATCCACATCCGCCTTAAAAATACTCAAAGAGTCTGCATTCACCACTTTTTGAGGAAACAACTTAAAGACTCTCAACACTCAGAAGATTTTACCTCATCTACCTTAAATAAGTGAAGCCTTATTTTTAAAGTGACACTTCATTTTAGATTCTCCCACTAGTGGAAACATCATCTCTACATCCACCCAGTCATGATGCTTCAGCAGTTTATACATTTCAATCAAGTGACTTCTTACTGCTCTAAACTCCAGTATATACAAGTCAAATCAGTTTAAACTTACCTCCTAAGTCAAACCATCCATTAATATTGGTTTAGTAAACATTCTCTGAACTAATTCCAATTTATTTCCATCCTTCCTTAAATAAAGGCACCAATACTGTGCGCAGTATGCCAGGTATAGTCACACCAGTGTCCTGCATACTGTAGCATAATCACCCTATTTCTGTTTTCAATTCCTCTTGCAATAACTTTTAGAACTACGATTCAAGTGCTGAACCTGAGCCAATCACCATTCTCCAGCTACGCAAAAACCATTAGAAAAATATGCTCTTTCCACAAAATGGGTGAACTTATTACCTGAATTACATTGTCAAATGATGCTGTTGTTTTCCCTTACAACAAACTCAAATCGAAGTAGTAGACAGTGAGCGAGCAAAACAGCCAGGGAGAGAGTGAGACAGACAGAGTGAGCGCACAAGGGAGGGGGAAAAAGAAAGAGGGAAAAGGAGATCCATAGAATCCCTACAGTGTGAAAATAGGCCATTCAGCCCAATAAGTCCACACTGATCCAGACTCACCCCGCCCCCACCCTATCCCTGTAACCCTGAATTTTCCATGGTAAATCCAACTAACCTACACATCCCCAGACAGTATGGGCAATTTAGCATGACCAATCTAGTGAACCAGATACAAAATCAGAAGTTGCTCGAAAAGCTCAGCAGGTCTGGCAGCATCTGACAAGAGAAATCAAAATTAATGTTTTGAGTCTGGTGACCCTTCCTCTTCCTCGCAACTCAGTTAACCAGCACATCTTTGGACTGTGGGGGGACACGGGGAGAATGTGCAAACACCACACACACACAGTTGCTCAAGGCTGGAACTGAACCCGGGTCCCTAGCACTGTGAGGGAACAGTGCTAACCACTGAGCCGCCGTGCCGCCCCGCCGCCCCAAAGACAGAATATGACAATGCTGTCACTTTAAGAGATGGTAGGAACTGCCGATGCTGGAGAATCTGAGATAACAAGGTGTAGAGCTGGATGAACAATGCAGGCCAAGCAGCATCAGAGGACCAGGAAAGCTGACGTTTCGGGTCTGGACCGAT
This sequence comes from Rhincodon typus, assembly GCF_021869965.1. NCBI lineage: Eukaryota > Metazoa > Chordata > Chondrichthyes > Orectolobiformes > Rhincodontidae > Rhincodon > Rhincodon typus. Next base: position 81,773,181 of record NC_063339.1, read on the forward strand.
GCTGCTTGGCCTGCTGTGTTCATCCAGCTCTACACCTTGTTATTTCACTTTAAGAGGTTTTTCTGTCCTTTTTTTTGAAGTTGGGGCTGTCAGGGTGAGGTACAATGTTGGCTAGTGAAGACCACTTGTTAAACAGCTTGGGAGCCCTTGGGTCTTTTTTCAGTGCAGCCTGAATGGGTGTGGCTAGCAGTCACATATGATGATTTCTAGGTTTTGGTTTTTCAGTGGCATCAGAGCAGAGCTGGAAGCTTCATTGAATGTCTCCTGATTGCTACCGTCTCTGAAATATTGTCTTGATGTTTTTCCCTCCTGGATTGGAGAACTGCATCTGTATCTGAATCTGAATTTTCCTTTTTTAGCCAGGTGCATGTTACTATGTTGGAACAGTTAATGAATAATAGGCAGGAGGGAGGGGCTGACAAGCAGAGGGGAAGGAGGGAGGGTCTGACAGGCACAGGGCAGGGGCCCAGTTGGTAACAGGCCGAGAGGGAGGGGCTGACGGGCCAGAGAGAGAGAGAGAGAGAGAGAGAGAGAGATGGAGAGAGATTGCAGCAAGTATGTTTGGTTGCTAATCATATCGTATCACACGGATTGTTCGGAACAACAGTTAGAGGCGTTCGGGAATTTACAGGAACCAAGTCTTGGGATGGATGGTAATTTCATTTGATGAGTTATATCTAGGGAGGTTGGGAGAGGTAGGCAGATCATACAGGAGTATCCTGTGGCTATAGCAATCTCAAACAAATATGCTGTTTTTGAAAGTGTCTGGGGTCATGGATTCTCAGGGGAATCTAACACTGACAGCCAGGTTTCTGATACCGAGGCTGGCTCTACTGTAATGAAGGGCATGTCAAGTTCCAAGCGGTTGATTGTGATAGGGTCTCTCTAGTCAGAGGCATAGACAAGACATTTGTGGCCAACAGCAAGACATCAGCAAGAAATTAGGCGAGGTTAAAAAGTGGGTCATAGAGTCATGGAGTCATACAGCACAGAAGCAGACTCTTTGGTCCAACTAATCTATGCTGATCAAGTTTCCCAGACTAAACTAGTCCCACTTGCCTGTGTCATTTTCAAATTGGCAGACTATGATTGTTGGAATGCCACAAGAATCACTGCTGGGGTCTCAGTAAATTTACAATCTAGGTTAATGACAGGAGTGGCACAGTGGCTCAGTGGTTAGCACTGCTGCCTCAGCGCCAGGGACCCAGGTTCGATTTCGGCCTCGGGTGATGTCTGCATGGGTTTCCTTCGGTTGCTCTGGTTTCCTCCCACACTCCAAAGATGTGCAGGTCAGGTGGATTGGCTACGCTAAATTGCCCATCATGTCTAGGGTGGGAAATGCAGGGATTGGAAGGGAGGCTGTCCGAGGGGTGGTGTGGACTTGATGGGCCGAATGGCCTGCTTCCACACTATAGGGATTCTATGAAGAGACTGAGGAATAACTTGTCCAAGCTTGCAAACAATATAAAGCTCAATGAAAATGTAAGCTGTGAGGAGGACACAGCAAGATTGCTGCAAGATACGTATAGGTTAAATGGGTGAGCTATGACCTGACAAATGAAGCAAGATGTGTCAGCTATAAAAATGGAAAAGCAATTTTATTTTAAAAGGCTGGAACTTTTAAGCTTTGTTGTTCAGAAATGCTTGGGTATCTTGCACAAGGACCATAAAAAGTTAGCATGCATGTACAACTAGCAAGAGGGAAGGCAAGGGGTCCTGGAGAACCAGAATGACAGTCTTGTTACAATTAAATAGGGTTTTGGTGAGACCAAACCTCAAGTACTGTGTGCAGTTTTGGTCTTCATATTTAAGAAAGAATATAAGTACAAGTACATTAGATCTGCATTCCATGAGGTACAGTCAAGGCTGACCCAATTAGTTCCTGGGATGAGAGACTTATCCTTTAATGACAGGCAAAGAAAACTTAGTGTATAATTTTGGGGTATACAGCAATAAGAGATGATCAAACATATATGATTCTTGACATAGTAGACACAGACTGTACCCCTTGACCATGGGAACCTAGAACATGGGGACATAGCCTTAAGAAATAGGATCAATTTAGAGTTTAAGATGAGGATAAATTTCTTAATCAGAGGGCTTGCAATTGTTGGAATTCACTATTCTCTGCTTCACTATTGTGTAACAAATGCTTGTACAAATACATTTTAAAACTTGCAGGCAATTAAGACACTTGGAAAGTGGGCACAAAAGTGGAGCTAAGGCAGAAGATCAACTATGATGATGCTAAGCGGCAGAGCAGGCTCAAAGTGCCACATGGTTTACTTCTGCTCCAATTTCTTATGTTCACCCACTTGTCCTCAGCAGCTCTAATGGAAAAACCACAGAAGCCCCAGAAATGTGACTGAGATAACTACTCAGTGTGTTCTCCTCAATATTAGTTGTAAATTAAGCAGGTAATCCTTCTTTTGGGGTGGGGGGGGGTGGAGTACAAACAACACTTTCCACTATTTCTGCAGTTCTTATGGGCCTACAGCAATAGCAGGACTGAGTCTGGGTGGAATGCTCTTCGGAGGGTCAGTGCAGACTCAATGGGCCAAATGGTCTCTATCTTGCTATGATTCTAAGGCAAGTGAGTGAATCTAGAGGAAATATATTGCATGATATGAAATTGTTAAATTATGCACAGACATCACACAGTACATCAGCTACGTGGTCGATAAATTATTCCTTTTTGCAGTCAGAGCTTCATAGTTCACATGATTGAGAGATTTTGACACCGAGATTGCTTCCCCTGGCTATGGAACTTAGAATACCAGTTCCGTATACCTAGAATGTGATCAATTATTTAGAATGAAGAGGAGGACAAATCTCTTAACCAGAGGATTGAGAATCTTTGAAATTCTCTACGCCAGTGTTCTCAGCTTCGCTGTTGTGTATCCAAGCCTTGTGTGGATATATTTTAGATCTCTCAGGAAATCAAAGCATGTGGACAAGTGCAGTTAAGGCAGAAGATATATTATGATGCTGCTAAATGGCAGAGCAAGTTTGAATTATTACCAATGTAATTCCTATAAAATGTCAGGCCAAGTAGTTAAGAAACACAGAGGGCAAAGAGCAATAGTCGAGTTAGTATGCCCTATTTTCTTTCTGTTCAAGTAAGTGGATGGCAAATGGGCTAACATCTCATTCAATATATCTATAAGCTGCATTACAGGTTGGAAGATATGTCTGTGCATATTTTTTCTTACATCATGACTCGGTCCTGATTTAGTTCGGAGGAATTACTCCATGTAAGAGCCAGGTGCGTCCCTATTGGGAGGGAGGAAACACAGGATAGAATTTTCCCAGCCCTTGAGTGATAAGGGCAAAGGTGAGCTATTTGGAAAAATACAGCAACAATGGAAAAATGAGATGCTCAACTTTGAGGGGAAGAAAGGTTGATTGTCCACTTATGGTTTCAACATATCAATAAAAATCTCACTAGTGAGTGGTAAAGGGCCTATTTGCACACATCATCCCATTATTACCTAATCCTGCCTCATTGATATGTGGGTTGCTAATTTACCACACCGCAAAGAGAAACAAGACAGCACCAATTCCGAACAGGAAAAGTCAGAGCAGTCAGCTGGAATCACCAGATAACTGGCATTTTCTCTGAGCCTCCACTTTGATCAACATTCCCCAACACGTCAGGGCACACTTCATGGGCAGTGACCGCCTGCATCCTCCTTCCACAGAGTTGACATCGGCGTATGTTTCATACTTCGGAACAGGATGCATCTTTGGCCTTTTAGCTTGCTTTCTTATGCTCACTCATTTTGCATGTATTTGGGTGCTCACAGCAGCTGTTTTATCTTGTCATGTCTTTTTGTTTATTACTGCTTCATTCACAGTAGTTCTGTCTCGCCTTGCCTTTTAGTGTAGGCCAAAAGCCAAAGTGGCTTGATTGTTTGCAATGAACAATCAAGGAGGAGGACATGTTGCTGTATGGCACTGTGCTATGTCAATATTATTCCTACACTACGTAACCAGCAGCTTATGCGACAAACACACTAAATGTGCTTCAACCAAATGGCCGTACCTCAAAGAATAAGGGGAACCAATTCTCATTCAAGTCAAATGGCACTGTCGTCAGGATGTGAAGAAAGTGCAGGAGGCCCACAGTTTTTTGTCCTTGATTGAATGTCCTCCAGATGAGTGAGGCACAGTATGATAGTAAATGAGGATGTCCCAGTGTAACAGAACCATCATCTGCTGGAACATTCCAGGTGTAGGGTGCTATAGACTGTATACAGGTAGTGGTGGCAGTGGCATACTATTAGGTGTCTGATCTTATTAATAGGAAAGGATTCCATTTGATCAATGTCCAACTTATCTGTGATCATTGCAATCACATCTTAGAAACCTACAGTAAGTGCCCTGGAAGTTTTCATGATTCCTAGAACCTTCATAACTCACATGTCCCTACTTAACTACCAAGGGCGGATGTCTTAGAAGGGTGACTGCTGCAAGACAATGTGTACCCTCTGCAATGATGGCTGATGACTGCATTACACCATCCCCTGACTGAGGACAAGCTTGCATTCAATGTAATATTATCTTCCCCAAGGGTTCACTGATGATCATGTGATAGATTTGTTCAAGAAGCAACTCCAATGTTTGTGTAGTCTGGGATTCCTTCCAGTATGCTATAGAAAAACTGCACTGTATTATCCTTGCATGGTGTGCTCTGGACAACTGGGGCAGGCAAAAAAAGGGATCAGACAGACAATAAGAAGCTGTGACAGTGATAGCATTTTTCCGAGGAGGAAGATAAGGACAATGATCAGGAGAACCATCACCTTCACCATGATACAGTGCTCAAGTGTCAGCCATAACAAACTAAACAGGACGTGTTTGACACCTGTTTCCAATCGAATGGAATTGGGTGAAATCATCACAATGAAAACAAATTTCTGGAGAAACTCTGCAGGTCTGGCAGCATTTATGGAGAGTCAACGTCTTGGGACCAGTGACCTTTCTTTGTTCTGAAATGAACAGCAATTTCTGGTTTGTAACATTTGAACTAATGCACAGCTGAGTTTTAAATGTGGCACTGGTGTTGTGAAACCAAGGTCCTGGCAGTGGTAAGCAAGTCTGCTCCTACTGAGCATAAGATAGTGTGACAGCAGCACCATAGAGATGTAGTAGTGTATATTTAATCAGGTGAGCACTGTAAAATTACTAGAGCTCAAAGAGGGAAATTGTCCATGAAACTTCTCAATATTGACACTTAGCCAAATTTTAGGAAAATTCAGTCCATAGTTTTCAACTTGTCCGAGTTTAGCGTCTTAGCTACATCCTCAAAAGTCTCTACGAAGTGGATAGAGGCAAAGCATGTTCATTGCCTAATTTTTAAGCTGCCAAAGAAAGCATGTCACAAGAGATCAAATAGCGATGCTAATAATTAAAATCCTGAAAGTAGAAAGCATACCTTGTAGAACTGGAACTCCAACTAAGTGAAGAACCTGAGTAACTTTCTGCTGTGCATTCCAATGTAGTCATATCTCCCTCTTTCTCCATTGTAATTTTTGGTTTCCTGGATTTTGCTCTAACAAAAAAGGTCTTGGTGGGTAGTAACATTTGGATTACTCCCAGTGCCATGTGCTAGTGAGAGTAGGAATAAGTGTATGAAACAGATGAATGCATGGCGAAGGAGCTGGTATAAATGGCAAGGATTCACATTTTTGGTCATTGGGATCTCTTCATGGGTAGAAGTGACCTGTATGAGAAAGATGGATTGCACTTGAATTGTAAGAGGACTAATATTCTGGCGGGGAGATTTGCTGGTGCCACTCGGGAGGCTTTAAACTAGTAAGGCAGAGCAAGTGGGACCTAAAAAGATAGTGAGAAAAGAGATAGGTCTGAGGCTGGTACAGTTGAGAGAGTAGCAAGTTAAATAGTCAAGGCAAGCAAGAGCAAGGCAGAGGACCAAGTAAGACTGGTCAATGAAAACAGCTGCCACAGACCCCTGGAGACCTTTTACTTTTTTTTTAAAACAGACTAGCATTCTTTTCTCAAAACTTTCAATAAGTTGATAATTGGAGAGAGCAAAAACAAAGAACAGCTTCCAGTCCAGCAGCTTCTAAAGAAAAACCACCTCCGCCCAAAGTCCAGCCTTTTGTTTTTCTTTATAACACTTTCCGTGGTTAGCTGGCCAAACCTGATCCTCCCATCATCAACCAATCCAACCAGCTGCCTCAACATATCAACATCTCAGAGCTGAATCATCTGCAATGTTCTTAGAGCAGTAATTATCTTGCATTATCTTTCCAGATCCATTCCCTATCAACAAATATCAGTCTTTGGTTCTCTCCTTTTTTAAAATAGCAAGCTGCTGTTCAAAGTTCAAACTGCATTCTAGGTAGGTAAGATGGGGTAAATTTTGATAGGGGGTTAAGGCAACCACTTACCACTTGAACTTTAAAGCCCTAATTGGGGAATCAGGTGAACTGAGTGATCTAGGGTTGCAGATTCACATATTATCAAAAAGTAGTGATGCACGTTAATAAGGTCACAAAAAAAACCATTTAATTTCTAGACATTTAAATTCCTTGCTTTCCAATTGTAATGTTCAACTCACAAAGATTATACTTGGCAGCACAGAGTTCTGTTCTCCATACTATAGACAAACAGTCGGTACTTCCGGAACATTTCCCTCCTGTGACCCCATTTTAAGGCTTGATAACTACTGCCACTCCTCAGCTAATGATGTGGGAGAAGAACTACTACTGGTGCATGAGGAAAGGAGGGTCTGCCATCGCTACCTCAGAGATCGCAACTTTACTTAGGAGTCCAATCTTCACTTTGGGAATCCCTAATATAAAAACATTGTAAAAAGTACAAGGATGATAGCAGAATTGAGAGGCGGTATCTGTCAAAAAAGATTAAACAGACAGCAATTCCTTTCTCTGGAAAAAAGGCTGAGCAATGTCTTGAGCATAAAGATTACAAAATGTCTGGACGTAGAGATGTTTTAATTTGAAGTTCGTATCAGAACTACAAGATGTCTAGACGTAGAGATGTTTTAATTTGAAGTTCGTATCAGAACTATGAGCCATAAACACATTAGTAATTAATAAATCTAATAGGGAATTCAAGAAAAAAATCTTGACCCAATTTCGTTAGAACATGGAACTCAAGAACAAAAAGAAGTTGAGACAAACAACTTAGATGTTTTTAAGGGAGATCTAGGAAAACACAAGGGATTTCTTGATAAACAGAAGGGAGAAAGGAGCTGAATGCCAATAGAGTGACATAAAACGAGTGGGAGGCCAATGCAGACTTCAAAAAAGTCTTCCAGCACATTAATTGATTTGAAGCCAGAAGTCAGGCAAATTCTCTCTTCATTAAGACTTGGATATGTTGCCAATAGTCCTGAGAATACCATTCATAAAACAAAAGCAAATTACTGGAAATCTGAACTATAGATAGGAAATGCTGGGAAAACAGAGCAGGTCAGGTGGCATCAAGGAAGAGAGAAAGAATAGAAACTGGAAATGTTAACTCTTTTGCTCAATTTATTTTGAGCAGTTTCTGTTTTACGTGTAGCTGTAGTAATGTTAATTCAGCACACATCAACTCTGACCTTTATCTGTCAGTAAGCCAACTACTTCTTGCCGAAATTATCATTCTTTGAATCATCTTTCTTTGAAGGTGACTGTTTCCAAAACTGAATTCCCACAAGTAGGAAAGCAAATGGTAAAATAAATAGCAGCAATTACAACCTTATGTTTCCAATTTCCTACTAAAAATACAAAAACAAGTCACACCCAAGCTGAAAGCACTAGCAGATATTCTGCTCCCTTTGTACTGTTCTTTGCCCTGCTAATAAAACCGAGGATGTAATCACATGATATCATCAGGAGAAATGTAATTTGCATTACTCACTCCAAGCCAAACATGTTCAATTTCTGTTCGCACCACAGTGTCCACTGGATCCTGGTTGCCAAACCAGTATTGCCGACTACGATAAATGATGCCACAATTTGGGCACTCAATTACATACCTGAAAGAGGTAATAAGTTTGTCAACTAATTAAATTCATTAGTAGTTCACAAAAAAAAAGGTGTGCATACGATTCCAATATTCCTGTACAGCAGTAGTACCCAAACTTTAGTTAGTTGCTTCCTTCCAAATCTATTTGCTGCCTGTGGGGTCAATACAGTATCAGGTTTGATACTTTAGCTCTTAACAAATAAACCTTGTACAAAATGTAACACACATATCCAAATTTAACACTGGCATAATAATACTGTTTTTATGTGACAAACTATTCTCAACTCAACAACAACTGTCCCCAGCTCTCCCAGAAATTAACTGCACCCAAGTTTCCCAACTGTCCAGTCCCCATCAGGGCCTACTACTGGATGCAGGTGGCAATAACTCAAGTTCTCCCCACCTCGCACACATGGCCTATGTGAGGCAGTCAACATTCACGGTGTCTCTTGGATTCTTTTGCTACAATGGCATTACCCGAAACACAGATCCAGAGCATGCTGATGTCATCATACCAATTTTACCCGAGCCTTTGGCACATCTGGGATCTCAGAGACCTCTCGTGAGACTTCCAGCCAGCTCTGCCAATTTCAGGCTGCTCTAATATCCAGAGCGCACCAGGTTAAGGGGGAAGAGACAAGTTTACTGGCAATTGTACCACATATGAGCAAATTGCATGTTTTCTAATTGAATTTCTTTTGAACCAAGCTCTCCCCAAAATGTAGAAAAAGCATCAAACTCATACTTTACAGATAGTAAGAACTGCAGATGCTGAAGTCAGAGATAACACAGTGTGGAGCTGGAGGAACACAGCAGGCCAGGCAGCAGAGGAGCAGGAAAGCTGACATTTCGGGACCCGAAACGTCAACTTTCCAGTTCCTCTGATGGTGCCTGGCCCACTGTGTTCCTCTAGCTCCACACTGTGCAAACTCACACCAGACTTTTTTGCTGAAACTCGACATGACTTCCTGGGTAGCATGCTACAAACAAGCTCCACTGTTCCCCAAGTCATCACAAATATAAAACTTTGAGTAAACCACCAAATTTACCAAACTGCCCCATTCAGATTACAAGAATATGCACACCGCATTTTTAGTATTAACAAGGAAATAAATATTTATTGTAATCAGATTTTAACCAATGGCAAGAAAAGAAACAAGAATCCCTAATTATAATACTGATGACAAGAAAGAAACACGAATTGGTAACTTATAATTGTACAAATTAAATTTTACCCCTTTAAAATTCCCAAACATACACAAACAGAACACAAAGAGGCAAGACAAGACAACAGATATTACAGGTGTGTTTCAGGAAGGACCAAGAAGTCAGTTCTGGCATCAGTCCAAATAAAGCTAATGAATTGTTTTCCTTCAGTTCGGCTTGGTTCATTCTGACTCTGATGAGTGTGCAAGGTTGCTGGCATGCTGTTTCCCAATCTTTCATTCACTAGTTATAAAGATTCACTCTTACAGTACCTCAAAGTGGTTTATTTCAAGAGGAGAATTTGGAGACAGGGAAACAGAGACACACAGAGACCAAGAGAGCGCGACAGAGCACGCGCGAGAAAGAGGCGGGGGCGAGACGGGGAGGGAGAGGGGGAGGGAGAGACACAGACAGACAGAGAGCGGGAGACGGCCAGGCTGCCAGGCAGGCACGGAGCCAGAGAGAGACAGAGACAGAGAGAGAGAATAGCTAGCTGCTCAGATTTTCTGTTAGTTCACCACTCAGAGGCAGAGAAGTTTACATGGTTTCTCTTCTTTGGCAGAAATATCCAGCCGGTATTGGCCAAACACAAAGGTGTAACCATTTGGCCAAGAACCAGTTAAGGGGTTGTCACTATTGTTACAACCCACCACGATAGGGTGTCATAGATTGAGCTATTCCTAGAATCATACCAAATGTTAACGTTTTGTTTTTAGGGTACATACAGGTCACCAGTTTACCTGAATTTCAAACCAAGATTGATAGAAAGCACATACGAGGTTTCTATACCAAATATGAATTAGTATTCATTACAGATAGACTGCACATTGCAGGAACCTATAACCACAAAAGAAGTGATCAGAATAGGTCGCAAACCCCTTGGTGTGGAATTCTCCAGCTATCCTGGTAAATTCCTGCTTTTAGAAACAATTATTTCACCATCTTCTCCAGAGCTTTAACGCATGGTTCTTCTGCTGTGCTGAGAACGTGTAAACATACATAATTGGTCCTGGTTGAAAAACCAATTAAAAGTCTATCACTGGGCAAAACTTCCCTATACACACAAAAACAGGGGTAAGAGAAAAGCCAAAAGAACTGTGGATGCTGTAAATCAGAAACAAGAACAGAAAGCTCAGCGGGTCTGGCAGCATCAGTGAAGAGAAACCAGAGTTAATGTTTCGGGTCTGGTGACTCTTCCTCAGAACTGGTGGTAGCTAGGAAAATGTCGCTTTATATGCAGAAAGAGGGTGCAGCAGAGGGTCAGGAGTAAATGGTAGGTTGGGATAGAGCCCAAAGAGAGAGAAGAACAGTTGGAAAGACAAAAGAGTGGATAGCAATCTGACTAGGAGGGCGAATAGCTGTTAAATGGAGACTGTTAGAGGCTAACAATAGGTAGTGTGTAAGGCAGACTGAGATAACAAGGCCTGGTGTATGGGGTAGGGGGCAAGGATATGGCAGAGTTCAGTTCCTAAATTACTGAACTCCATATGGAGTCCGGAGGGCTGCAGGGTCCCCAAATGAAAAATGAGGTGTTGCTCTTCCAGCTTGTGCTGAGCTTGCTGGAACACTGTAGCAAGCCGGAGATGGAGATGTTGGCCACTCCTTTTCGTTTTATATATTTATAGAAACTTTTCCTATCTGTCTTTATATTCTGTGCTAGTTTTTTCTCATTTTCTATCTTACTTTTCCTTATAGCTTTTTTTGTGGCTTTCTGTTGACCTTTAAAGTTTTCCCAATCTTCTAGTTTCATGCTGTTTTTGGCCACTTTGTATGCCTTCTCTTTCAATCTGATAGCCTCCCTTATTTCTTTAGACACCCTTTAGATCCCTGCTGAAGGCAGACAAGGGAGAGGGAAGGGAATATGTGTCTAATGGTGGCATCTCGTTGGACGTGGCGGAAATGGCGGCTGATGATCTTCTGAATGTGGATGCTGGTCAGATGGTAGGTAAGGGAAACCCTATCGCTGTTGCAGGAAGGAAAAGAGGGGGTGAGGGCGGAAGTGCAGGAGAATGAGGTGCAGTTTGGGGATCATTAGAACAGGACATATTGATTTGGTCAAAGAGGGTTGTGAAGGCTCAGTGTTTATGTTCAAGTAGAATTTGAAAGATCTCTGATTACCAATGGCATATCAGTTTACAGGGACTGGGTGAGAAAAAGCACTGCAGTGTTTGATTAGCTATGGACATAGTCAATGATGGAACAGACTTCATGGGCTGAATGCTTACTTCTATTTTTTAAATTCTATTTTTGTCTTGATCTTCAATGAACAGACTTCGGGCCTTCTTTGCTTATATTTTCCAAACACGCTAGTCCTAAAAACTATTGGTCTTGACTGACTGTCTGTTCTAAGTGTGAATAAATGTGTCTATGCTTGGATTTAAAGGGGATTAGTTTAAATTTGCATAGCAGTAATTCATCATCTATTTTGCTACATTTTAGAGGTTAAGGCTGTTACAATAAATATGCTTTTGTTTCTCAGTCAGTCATTGATGAAATCTGGTAAGAGTTCTTTTATCTTAAACAGTGGTCACAGTCAGCTGCTAACCATCCAGGAGATGGAAAAGGAGTTGGTGTAGCACTGCTAGTTAAATGATACAATAATGAGGAAGGATATTAGTTTCAGTGAAGTGGAATCTGTAAGGGTAATTTAGTAATACCAAGTGATAGAAAACAATAGCGGAGATTGTATGCAAACCCCTGAATTAAAGTCATAGTGTTGGGTGAGCCATTAAGCACGAAATTAGAGATACAAACACTAAAGGTAAAACTGTAATTATGGGCATCTTCAATCTCAATGAAAATTGGGCAAATCAGAACAGTATCAGACAGGAGAAATTCCTAAATTGTGTACAGGATGGGTTTCCGGGATCAATATGTTGAGGAACGAATTGAAGAACAGGCCATCCTAGACGGGGGTGTTATATAATGAGATAATTGGCAGTCTAGCTTTGTGACGGCCCTTGGGGAAAATTGACCATAATATAACAGAATTCTTCATTAAAATGGAGAATGATGTAGTTCATTCTGAGATTAAGGACCTGAATCTAAATAAAGGAAACTACAATTAAGAGATGCAAGCTGGCAATAATAAATTGGGGAATGTTACTGAATAGGCAATGGCTAATATTTGGACAGTGCGTAAAGGAACTGCAACAATTATTCGTTCCATACTGGAATATAACATAAAACAGGAAGGTGGCCCAACAATGACAAACAAGGGAAATTAGGAACAGTATTAATTCTAAGGAAGGGACATAAAAATTGCTCAATAAAAGCAGTAGACAGGATAATTGGGAATAGATAAGATTTTAGTAACGGAGCACAAAGAAATTAGGAGGGGGAAAATAGAGTACAAGAGTAAACTTGATTTCAATAGCTCCTGCAGGTATGTGAAGAGAAAAATGTAGGTCCCTCACAATTAGAATCAGAGGAAGTTATAATGGTGAACAAAGAGATAGCAGATCTATTAAATACATATTTTGGTTCTGTCTTCACAAAGGAGACACAAATAACATTCCAAAAATGTTGAGGATGCACAAGATTCAGTGAGAGGGAGGAACTTGAAGAAATCAGTATTAGCAGTGCAATGAAATTGCGGAAAGTTGATGGAATTAAAGGCCGATAAATCCCAAAGACCCAATAATCTACCTCCCAGAGGACTTAAGGAAATGGCCTAGAAATAGTGAATGAATTTTTTTTTTCTTTATTCATTCATGGGATGAGGGCGTCACTAGCTAGGCAACATTGATTGCCCATCCCTAATTGCCCAGAGGGCAGTTAAGGGTCAACCACATTACTGTGGGTCTGGAGTCACATGTAAGACAGACCAGGTAAGGATGGCAGTTTCCCTCCCTAAAGGAATTAGTGAACCAGATGGGTTTTTCTGACAATCGGCAATGGATTCACGGTCATCATTAGACTCTTAATTCCAGATATTTGCTGAATTCAAATTCCACCCATCTGCATTCCACCATTGATGGTCATCTTTCAAGATTCAATAAACTGAAACAGAATTGGGATGCAGCTAACGTAACCATGCTAGGGAAAGAGAAAACAGGGAATTATAAACCAGCTAGCCTGACATTGGTGAAAGACTTAACAGCACAGCACTTGGAAAACAGTGACAGGATTGGACAGAGTCAACGTGGATTTATGAAAGGGAAATCATACCTGACAAATTTACTAGACGTTTGAGAGGGTGTAACTAGTAGAGTTGACGGGGATGTGTTTATTTGGACTTTCATAAGGCTTTCGACCTTATCAGATTATCACTTAAAATTAAAGTTCTTGGGATTGAAGATAAAGTACTGGCATGGATAGAAAACGGAAGGTCAATGGACTCTAAATGTTAACTCTTTTGCTCTCCACAGAGGCTGCAAGACCTGCTGAGTTTCTCCAGCACCTTTTGTTTGTTTGGATAGGGAACTTGTTGGCAGACAAGGACTAATGATCTACACAGGGATCAGTGTTTGGATCTTAGTTATTCACAGTTTGTATTAACTAGTTACGAGGGAACGAAATATACTATCTCCAAGTTTGCAGACAACACAAAGCTGGGTGAGAGGGTAAGCTGTGAGGAGGATGCAGAGATGCTTCAGTGTGGTTGGACAACTAGAGTGATTGGGCAGATGAAGCATAATGTGGATAAACGTGAGGTCATCCACTTTAGTTAAATAAAAAGGAAGGCAAGTTATTATCTGAATTGATTTGGAGGTGCCAGTGTTGGATTGGGGTGAACAAAGTCGGAAGTCACACAACAACAGGTTATAGTCCAACAGGTTTATTTTAAATCACAAGCTTTCAGAGCACCTGACGAAGAGTAGCACTCCAAAAGCTTGTGTTTTCAAATAAACCGTTGGACGACAACCTGGTATCATGAGACTTCTGACATTATCCGAGTTGTGATAGATTGGGAAAGGCCCTTATACATCGGTTGCTGAAATAAACATAGATGCAGTAGGTAGTGAAGATAAATGTTGGCTTTCAAAGCGAGAGAATTTGGAGTACAGGAGCAGGGACATCTTGCTGCAATTGTACAGGACCTTGGTGAGACCACAACTAGTGCACTGTGCGCATTTTTGGTATCCTTCTCTGAGGAAGGATGTTCTGCCTACAGAGGAATTATACCAAAGTTTTACCAGGCAGATTCCAGGGATGGTAGGACTGACATATAAAGATAGATTGGATTGGTTAGGATTTTATTCACTGGAGTTCAGAAGAATGAAGGATTAGTTTATAGAAACCTATAAACTATTAAAGGACTAGGGGCATATGTAGGAATAACTTTTCCCCTTAACACACACCAGAGTGCATAGACTTAAGGTAAGGGGCAGTATTTCATAGAATCCCTACAGTGTGGAAACAGGCCCTTTGGCCCAACTAGTCCACGCTGACCCATAGAGCATCCCACCCAGACCCATCCCCCTAATCTACACATCCCTGAACACTACAGGCAATTTAGCTTGGCTAATCCACCTACCCTGCACATCTTTGGACTGTGGGAGGAAACCGGAGCACCTGGAGAAAACCCACACAGACACGGGGAGAATACCTGTGTGGAGTTTGCACAGTCACCTGAGGGTGGAATTGAACCCGGGTCCCTGGCGCTGTGAGGGAGCAGTGCTAACCACTGAGCCACTTTGCTGCCCCGTGATTGGGGCAGAAGGCATTTAAGCAGTAATCTTTTCACCCAGAAATGGTGGGTACGTGGAACCCCATATCCAAAAGGGTGGTTGAGAAACATGGGTAAACCCAGGAATCATGCTCCCAATGATCAGGGAGTGCCGAACCAGGGATCACAGTCTATGGGGTAGGCCATTTAGCACAGAAATGCCTTCACCCAGAGAGTGGTGATTCTATGGAATTCTCTGCCAGAGAAAGCAGCTGAGGCCAAATTAATGAATGTTTTCAAGAAAAAAAGTTATACATTCTCTGGGCTAAAGGAATCAGATGGTATGGGGAGAAAGCACAACAAGGCACCGAGTTGGATGATCAGCGATGATCATCTTGAATGGCAGAGCAGACTTGAAGAGCCAAATGGCTACCTCCTGCTCCTATTTTCTATGTTTCTATTTTCCCCAATGACAGACATGAAGCTGACTGGCCTACAATTTCCTGCTTTCTGTCCCCCTCTTTTCTTGAACAGAGAAGTTACATTTGCAATCTTCCAATCTGCTGGGTCAGAGTAGCCAAAGACAAAATCTCCAAATTTTGTTGGTTATTTTCAAATTTGAGATCAATATACCTTTGTTCAACAAAAATATGATGTGATATGGACCAAAGGCAGGCATATGGAGTTAGGCCACAGATCAGCCACACAAATCTTATTAAATGGCAGAACAGGCTCAAGTGTTTGAATGGTCCTATGTTCCCATGTTTCTCAACCACAGGCATTTTTCAGACATTGGGCTTCCACAAACCCACCACTTCTGGGTGAAAAGATTACTCCTTAAATCCCCTTTAAGTCCTGCCCCTTTCCTTAAATCTATGCACCCTGGTCTCCATTAAGGGAGAAATTTTATTCCTATATACCATATCTATGCCCCTTATAATTTTAAAGGCCTCAATCAAGTTCCCTCGCAGCCTTCTCTGCTCCAACAAAAACAAGCCCATACAACCAGGCAATATCTTAATGAAGCTCTTCTGCATTCTCTCCAGTGCAAACATGCAATCACACAATCACATCCCGTGTGGCAACCTGAGTTGCACACAGTACTCCAGCTGTGGTCCAGCCAATGTTCTATACAGCTCCATTATAACCTTCCTTTCTCTTATATTCAGTGCCTCGACTGATAAAGACAAGTATCCCATATACTTTCTTAACCACCTGATCCACCAGTCCTGTTGCTTTCAAGGGTCTGTGGACACATACAAGATCCCCCTGATCTTGAGTACTACCCAGGGTCCTACCACTCATCGTGTACTCCCATGCCTGCTAGTTCTTCCAACATGCATCATTTTACAGTATTCCACATTAAATTCCATTGGCTACTGCCCTATCCATCTGACCAACTCATCTATAACTTCCTGTTTTCCTCCGTGCTATTTACCACACCACCAACTTTTGTACAAATGTTTCTACATTATTTAGGCTTCAGCCAAACTCCATATTTCATGATGACGAAAGACTCAGTGAACCACTTTCCACACCACACACACACATACCTACCTTACCCCTACTCACTCACACCCTGCCTTGCATTCATCCCTGACTCACTCTGCTTCTGTCCTCATCGACCCCTACTTGCCCATCCCCCATGAGATGTATAGATACAAAGTGTGGGATTGCTGGATTGGAGAGAAGTATTTGTCAGCTCAGAGTGGCAGCTGCATGACTTGCCCATGTAAAAACACATATCAATTTCAGTGAAGGTTGTTCAAAGTCAGTGGCTTTTGACCTTTGGGTTTCAGGTCACTGAGGGTGGGGAAAAAAAAAGCACAAAAACCGACAAGGAAACTGACAGTTCCAATTCTTTTCACCCCAAAACGGCCAGAAACTCATGAAGCTTCCCAAAGATCAGAAGTGACTTCCTCAGGGCAACCATCAGTGAAAGTGATGGATGGATTCTTTTTAAAGCAGCCCAGAAAATTTAGTAGTTCTCAGGTGAAGGTGCTAAATTGGGGGAAGGCTAATTACAACAATATTAGGCAGGAACTGAAGAATGCAGATTGGAGGCAGACGTTTGAGGGCAAATCAACATCTGGTATTTGGAAGGCTTTCAAGTGTAAGTTGTTGGGAACTCAGGATCGGCACTTTCCAGTATGGATGAAGGATAAGCATAGCAAGTTTAGGGAACCTTGGATAACGAGAGATATTGTGAGCCTAATCAAAAAGAAAAAACAAAGCATTTATCAAGGAAAGTTGAAAGAAACTTAATCAAGGAGTCAGGAGGGCTAAAAGTGGTCATGAA
>NC_063339.1:81794069-81799458 GCF_021869965.1 Rhincodon typus
TAAGGGTCAGCCAATTCTGAATCCAGTCTGCCACATTTCCCCCTATCCCATGCCTCCCTACTTTCTGCATGAGCCTACCATGGGGAACTTTATCAAACGCCTTACTTAAATCCACATATACCACATCCACTGCTCTACCTCCATCCACGTGTTTGGTCACCTCTTCAAAGAATTCAATAAGGTTTGTGAGGCATGATCTACTCCTCACAAATCCATGCTGACTATCACAAATCAAACCGTGCCTATCCAAGTGATCATAAATCCAGTGCTCAGATCCAAGGTCACCAGTCACCAGTATTGGAGAAACTGAAATCTGAGATACTTCATTCTGATTTATGCCTCCGAGTTGTGGGACTAGAGCATTTACACCGATCGGATGGATCAATGTCATGCAGCAAATTCAATAAAACTTAAGAATTTTAAAACTGAAGCCTAACCAAAGACTAATTTAGGTCAGTAAGCAAGTAATTATGTAAGAGGTAATGCGTGAACCAAACTTGCTGGCAGCATTTAAAAGACTTCACGTTTGAGGATGTGGGAGGCCAGTCTTGGATGAATTGGAGTAGTTGGACTTCAAGGTGACAAATCCATGAAAAAGTTTCACAGATCATGGAATGGTTATGGTGCAGAAGGCAGCCATTTGTTCCACTGTGTCTTCACTGTTTCTCCGAGTACTATAACTTAATACTAATATCCTTCCATATACCCATAACCCTGTACATTATGTAAATAAAAACAATTTTCCAGTGCTCTCTTGAATGCCTGAATTGAACCCGCTCCCAACACACTTCCAAGCAATACATTCCACATCCCAACTACTCACTGTGTGCACACATTTTTCTCACTTGCCATTTGCTCCTTTCATGAAATATTTAAGAACTGTGCCTTCAGTTTACAAAATCATCAGGGTATGATTGATAATCTATCAAATTGCTCTTCTCCAAGGAAAACAGCTCCAACTTCTCCAATCTTTCTTCATCTCTGGAAGAAGTCTTGTAAACCTTTTCTGCACTCCAACGCATTCATATCTTTCGTGAAGTGTGGAGCTCAGATCTTTATGCATTACTCTGGGAAGGTTTAACCAGCGTCCTTCATAGGGTTAGTATAACCTCCCTGCTCTTGTACTCTATGCCCCTAATAATGAAGCCGAGAATAATGCATGCTTTATTAACACCTCTCTGTAACTGTCCTGCTACCTACAATAGCTTATGTACACATACACCCAGGTTCCTCTTCTCCTGCACACTCTTTGGAATATCATCCTTTATCTCACTATGTTCTTTGTACCAAATGCATCGTCTCATACTCCCCCACATTGAACCTCATCTGTCACCTACCTGCCCACTACACCTAGTTTTGAAGTTTTACATTGTCCTCTACAGTTTAAAATTCTCCCAAATTTTGTGTTGTCCTCAGATTTTGGAATTCTCCCCATCACACCAAGATCTGGACAATTTACATATATTACGGAAAGCAAAGGTCACAAATATTGATATTTTGGGAACTTCACAATGAAATTTCCTCTGCCTCAAGCCGTAATTAACCATTATTCACTTCTGCCTATCACTCAACAATCTTGTTTCTGTGTTTCAACTGTACACCCTTGTATTCTACAATCTACAACTTTTCTCACAGGTCTGTCATCTGGCACAATATGAAACATCTTCTGGGAATCCAGTTACACCAAATCAAAAGCATTACCCTCAATGACACTTCTAGTGAACTCATCAGAAAACTCCAGCAAGTCAGTAAACTATGATTTCCCCTTTAGGAATCCATGCCTACTCTTCCTGATCCACTCACCACTTTTCCCCCTCACATGACTATAAATTCTATCCCAAATAATTGTTTCTTGAAGTTTCCCCACCACTGAAGTTAAACTAACGGGTCTGTATTAGTGGGCTGATCTTTTTGAATAAGGGAGTAATGTTTGCAATTCTCCAAACTTCTGAAATCACTCCCAATACTAGGCAAGACAAATATGGTATGGACCAACACTCCACAGGGTACAGGGAAGCATTTCTATACTGGTCACTAGGATGACCCCAAGTATAAAGGGATTGTTTTATGAGCAAACGTTAAACAGGTTAGGGCTCAACTCACTGGAGTTTAGAAGAATAAGAGGTGGTCTCATTGAAACACTCAGGATTCTTGAGGGGCTTGACAGGGCAACTGCTGTGAGGATGTTTCCCTTCATGGGAGAGTCTAGGGCCAGAGGGCATAGTCTCAGTATTAAATTGGTTCCCTTTATTCTGACTTAAGGAGAAATTTCATCTGAGAGGATTGGGAGTCTTTAAAACTCTTTGCCACAGAAAGCTGTGGGGGCAACGTCCTTGTGTATATTTAATTCTGAGATAGATAGATTCTTGTTCAGTAGAGGGATCAAGGGTTACGGGGAAAAAAAGCAGGATGTAAGGAATATTGGATCAGCCATGATCCTATCGAATGGCAGAGGAGACACAAGGGGCTAAACAACCTACTCCTGTTCAGATTTCTCACGTATAGATAATATTCCCAAAGGGAAGGAAATTAAAACAGTTTAAACAGCTGTTTAAAAAAGTCTTTCCAAAGAGATTGAGGGAGCATTGATAAACTGCAGGATTAAAGTGACATAAGTAATGCAGCTTTGCAACAGTGCAGAACAGAAAAAAAAGTTTCAACAGAAGAATAATAAGTAGTCACTAACGAAGAAACGGAAGGAGAAATAATATTGCCAAGACAATTTAATTTCAGAGATGGGCAAATAAAATGCAGAATTGGACATTTTAGGAAAAAAAAAGTTCTTAAATACAGGACTGCATCTAAACTAGATGCTAAATGAGAAGCCGAACAAGTTCTGAATTTGATTAGACCTGTATCTTGTCAAGGCAAAGAATGCACAGGTAGTTTTAATTAAGTTCTACAAACTTTTGAGAATTACTTTAATAAGGACAAATAAAACTGTTGAAGAACAAGAAATAACAGAAAAGTTAAGCATTCACAGGAACCCACAGTTAATTTCATTAATGATCACTACAGATTGGACTTGTACAGATTGAATATGCCAAAGCCAGGATTATTGTTAAGAGTTGCTGATGAATAAATTTATTCCAGTCCAAAGAAAATTTGATTCTCTCCAAGGTCATTCATTGGTGAGTGAAGCAGGAATGAGAAGCAACACAAATCAATTCAGTTGAAGATGTATAAAAATCCTATAAACACACGCAAAGGAGTCAGAGTAGAGAATAAAAAACAAAGAACTACAGATGCTGTATAAATCAGAAACAAAAACAGAAATTGTTGGAAAAAGCTTAAAAGGTCTGGCAGCATCTATGAAGAGAAAGCAGAGAGTTAATGTTTTGGGTCCGGTGACCCTTCCTCAGTACTTAGAACCAGTTCTTAACTCTGATTTCTCTTCACCGATGCTGCCAGACCTGCTGAGCTTTTCCAGTAATTTCTGTTTTTGTTTCAGAGTGGAGAACAGTCCAGAAAGCAGATGTTAAGAGTCAATGTCAATGTTGTGGAACAAGGGATACTCATACGAACAAGCATCGCCTATGTTCTAAACGAAATGCTTCTTCTTTAAAACAATACATCACTTCCAGAAGATTTCCAGAATTATGACATGGTTGCGGAGCAGCAGGAAATCAAATAGCTACTCAAAAGATGTTAATGCAGTAAAGTAACTTGTAATAGAAGAGACATCCAATGTATTCTTCAAGGAAATTGGTGAACCAATCAATCCTTTATGGCAAGAGCAATTTATGACGATTAACATTAAGTCACTATTATCATGATGTTGAAAAACCAGTCAAACTACATGGTTCAGGAGGTATAGATATCAAATTAAAATTGACTTTACAATTACAAACATATTTGCAAAACAAGGGTTGTCCGACAGTAGAAAACGTATACATAATTCAATGAAGAAATCTCAAGAGCGGAAGTCTTAACCTCAACCTTATTCAAATGGAGGAACAAGCTCAAACAGATATGCTCAACAGTCAGAAGACAGCAACATGCCAAATCTGTTCAAACAGACACCAGTCAGGCAACAACTGATCAAAGAGCAATTAATAGTGGAACCAAATGTCAAGGAAATGTTAATTAATAACACAACAGTTGCTGGTCAAGGTATAACCTATTTAAGATTTCACTGAGCTTCCCAGACACATGACAGAACCCACGAAGAAGTATGAATCTATTAACCTCAGATAGATAACATAATACATTTGTTTCATTTGGCTGAGGAAACATGAAGTCAAAATGAGCTTTAGCAAATAAGTGAGGAACAGATGAGACACAGAGAATACTACCATTGATCAGTACTGTAAGATGACAGCAAAACCAAAAAGTTCAGTTCGTCATGCAGAGACACTTATTTTGACCAATGTCAGCATTTCACTGATACATGATGACAGACTGTTTTTTTCACATTCCTGAAAGCTAACTTCTAATCCTATTTTACAGCACTTAGCAAATAGCATTGCATGCCTTGGCATAGCAAGTGCACATTTAAATACTTCTTAAATGTTATAAGGGTTTCTGCCTCTACCACCCGTACAGGCAGTGACTTCCAGATTCCCTCCACCCTCTGGGTGAAAATGATTTTCTTCACAACTCCATTTTTTGCAGCAGCAGCAGCAGCGGCAGCAGTGAGAGCGCGGACCAGGGGGCTGCCGGGAAGGTAAGTTCTTCATTTCGGCAGCGGAGCTGAGTGGGAGCGGTCAAATTGCGCTCGGAAGTTGAGTGAACTGATATGTTTGGGCAGTGGCTAAACCTGAGACACTACATGTGTAGTGTCTCCCACCCGCCCTCCGCCTCTGACCAAAAAAAAAGACTCTGCTGTGTTGATAAGGTGTTTTTTTTTAAAATCGTGTGCTAGTAAGTAGAGTGATTTGGTACAAATTTTTTTCATTTCATTTATCTAGTATTTGATATTATAGTTGGACTAAGTTAAGCTTAAGAGTAAAAACGGCAGGAGATCCCAGACCCAGGTTATGCTCCTCTTGCTCAATGTGCGAGCTCAGGGACGCGGCTGATGTCCCTGACTCCTACACGTGCAAGAAGTGTGTCCAGCTGCAGCTCTTGTTAGACCGCATGATGGCTGTGGAGTTGCAGATGAACTCCCTTTGGAGCATCCGAGATGCTGAGGAAGTCGTGGATAGCACGTTCAGCAAATTGGTCACACCACAGATTAGGATTGCTGAGGGAGAAAGGGAATGGGTGACCAAAAGGCAGAAAAAAAGCAGGAAGGCAGTGCAGTGTCCCCTGCGGTCATCTCCCTCCAAAACAGGTATACTGTTTTGGAAATAGCAGGAACTGTAGATGCTGGAGAATCTGAGATAATCAGGTGTAGAGCTGGATGAACACAGCAGGCCAAGCAGCATCAGAGGAGCAGGAAGGCTGA
>NC_063339.1:81834458-81887142 GCF_021869965.1 Rhincodon typus
ACACAAGGAGCAAGAGGGTAACTAGAGAAAGGGTTGGCCCACTCAAGGACAAAGGAGGGAAGTTATGCGAGGAGTCAGAGAAAATGAGTGAGATTCTTAATGAGTACTTTGCGTCAGTATTCACTGAGGAGAGGGACATGACGGATGTTGAGGTGAGGGATAGATGTTTGATTACTCTAGGTCAAGTCAGCATACGGAGGGGTGGGGGGGGTGGAAGTGTTAGGTATTCTAAAAGGCATTAGGGTGGACAAGTCCCCAGGTCCAGATGGGATCTATCCCAGGTTTCTGAGGGAAGCGAGAGGAAATAGCTGGGGCCTTAACAGATATCTTTGCACCATCCTTGAGCACGGGTGAGGTCCCAGAGGACTGGAGAATTGCTCATGTTCTCCTCTTGTTTAAGAAGGGTAGCAAGGATAATCCAGGTAATTATAGACCGGTGAGCCTGACGTCAGTGATGGGGAAGCTGCTGGAGAAGATACTGAGGGATGGGATCTATTTACATTTTTAAGAAAATGGGCTTATTAGTGATAGGCAGCATGGTTTTGTGCAGGGAAGGTCATGTCTTACCAACTTGATAGAATTCTTTGAGGAAGTGACAAACTTGATAGATGAGGGAAGGGCTGGAGACGTCATATACATGGACTTCAGTAAGGCATTTGATAAGGTTCCCCATGGTAGGCTGATGGAGAAAGTGAAGTCGCATGGGGTCCAGGGTGTACTAGCTAGATGGGTAGAGAATTGGCTGGGCAACAGGAGACAGAGTTGTAGTGGAAGGGAGTTTCTCAAAATGGAGAACTGTGACCAGTGGTGTTCCACAGGGATCCGTGTTGGGACCACTGTTGTTTGTGGTATGCATAAATGATCTGGACGAAGGTATAGATGGTCTGATTAGCAAGTTTGCAGATGACACTAAGATTGGTGGAGTAGCAGACAGTGAAGGGGACTGTCGGAGAATGCAGCAGAATATAGATAGATTGGAGAGTTGGGCAGAGAAATGGCAGATAGGAGTTCAATCCAGGCAAATGCGAGGTGATGCATTTTGGAAGATCCAATTCAAGAGCGAACTATACGGTAAATGGAAAAGCCCTGGGGAAAATTGATGCACAGCGAGATCTGGGTGTTCAGATCCATTGTACCCTGAAGGTGGCAACGCAGGTCGATAGAGTGGTCAAGGCAGCATACAGCATGCTTTCATTCATCGGACGGGGTATCGAGTACAAGAGTTGGCAGGTCATGTTACAGTTGTATAGGACTTTGGTTCGACCACATTTGGAACACTGCATACCGTTCTGGTCGCCACATTACCAAAAGGATGTGGATGCTTTGGAGAGGGTGCAGAGGAGGTTCACCAGGATGTTGCCTGGTATGGAGGACACGAGCTATGAAGAGAGGTTGAGTAGATTAGGATTATTTACATTAGAAAGACGGAGGTTGAGGGGGGACCTGATTGAGGTCTACAAAATCATGAGGTACAGACAGGGTGGATAGTAAGAAGCTTTCTCCTCCAGAGTGGGAGACTCAATTACTAGGGGTCTCGATTTCAAGGTGAGAGGGGAAAAGTTTAAGGGAGAGATGCGTGGAAAGTTCTTTACGCAGAGGGTGGTGGGTGCCTGGAACGTGTTGCCAGCAAGGTGGTAGAGGCGGCCACGATAGCATCATTTAAGATGTATCTAGACGGATACATGAATGGGGAGGGAGCAGAGGGATACAGATCCTTGGAAAATAGGTGACAGGTTTAGATAGGGGACCTGGATCGGCGCAAGTTTGGAGGTCCGAAGAGCCTGTCTCGGTGCTGTAATTTTCTTTAGATTTAAAATTAGCAAATGACCTGACATTAATTGCTACATACGGAAAAGCATTCCAAACTTGTACCAACACTTGCTTGTACAAGTGTTTCAAAATGCTTCTTTGATATAGCCTGGCTTGACTTATCAGGCTATATTCCCTGATGTTAGATTCAACAACCAGTAGAATCAACTTCTATTCATTGCAAGCCAGCTATCTAGCCAACTGAACTAACTGAGCCCTAGAGACCAAATACGGCGCACAGTATTCCAG
Organism: Rhincodon typus; assembly: GCF_021869965.1. Classification (NCBI taxonomy): domain Eukaryota; kingdom Metazoa; phylum Chordata; class Chondrichthyes; order Orectolobiformes; family Rhincodontidae; genus Rhincodon; species Rhincodon typus. Next base: position 81,836,517 of record NC_063339.1, read on the forward strand.
ATACTAATGCCCTTTATAATTGAAGCACAATTTCCATAGCTTTGCATTCAATTCCACTCACATTAAGTGACAGCTTTCCTAATACCGGCATACTAACCTTTTGCAATTTAGACATGGGGATACTCAGATCCTTCTACATCTGAGCTCTGCAATCTTTCATTTAGATAACATGCTTTCTTTTATTCTTCCTGCCAAAATGGACAACTTCACCTTTTCTCATGTATATACATCATTTGTCTCATCTTTGCCCACTCACTTAACCGGTATCTATTTTTGTAATCTTATGTACTCTTCACAACCTACTTTTCTGCCTTTGTGTGGTCAGCAAAAATTGGCAATTGTAGTTTCTGTCCTTTCAGTTGAATAATTTATATAAATTCTAAACAGTTGAGATCCCAGCACCAATTCCTGTGGCACTCATTATATCTTGCAATATGTTACTGCCTACAGCATGAACTTTTACTTTCCATAAAAAACACTTAAGTGGCACCTTGTAAAATGTTTTTTAGAAAACCAAGTTCAATATATTCACCAGTTTATCCAACGTACGTGTTATCTCAAAGACTCTAACAGATTGGTTAAATACAGATTTGTGAAACCATGTTGACTCTACCTGATTACCTTGAATTTATTCAAATACACTTCAATAGTAGCTTCTTTAATAAATACTTAATGATATCTTCCAACATTTTCCTTACAACAGATGTTGAACTAAATGCCCTGCGGCTTCCTGATTTCTGTCTCCCTCTCTTTTTGGTCAAAGCACCTAATGTACCTCAAATCAAGGGTGTTATGGAATATTAAAGCTATTGCATCAACTGTCTCATTAGCGACTTCTTTTTATTTGCTCACGTGTTGAGAGAATCACTGGTGTGGTCAGCATTTACTGCTTGTCCCTAATTGCCCAGAGGGCAGCTAAGAGTCAACTACACTGTTGTGGATCTGGAGTCACATATAGACCGGACCAAGGATGGCAGATTTCCCTGCCTTAAGAGCATTAGTCAACCTGATGGATTTTTTACGACAATCAAAATTGCTTACATGGTCGCCACTGGGCTAGCTTTTTTGTTTATAAATTCTAGATTTTCACTGAATTCAAATTACACCAGCTAAGAAACCTAAGCAATTATGTCAAACCCTACAGATTTGATCAGAAAGAGAGATTTATCTGGTTTATGAGTAATTGTGAAGTGGTAGCGTCGAAGACGAGATAGGACTTCGTTTTGCCTTGTCTTTTGAAACTTTTCAAAGGTGTTATATATAGGTTGCTTGGTTCGTATTGTTTTAATTTCATTTCTTTTCTGTAACAAACTCCTGCTTTATTGTTAAACCAAATCTGCAGCCTTGCATGTTTATGTTTCAGTGAAAGATCACCACATCAAGTTAAAACAATGATCTCTCAAGCCAGATTTCATTCTGGGATCTGACTGGTCTCTAGTAACATTAGCTGAAATCATAACAACCATCACTGCACTGTTGTAGAGTTAAAAATCTATCTCACAGTAGCGCAGATGCACCTACACCGTATTAACTGTTCAAAAGGCAGCTCACTACCCTCTGTTCATTCTAGCAGGTGATAAATGCTAGCCTATAGCGATGCACATTTCAAGAAGGAATAAAAACACTGATTGTTGGGGGACACTACTGCAAACTACATCTCAAAGTACAAAAAAAAAATTCATTTACCACCATTGATCTCTTATCAAATTAACTCAGCATCCATACATTCTCAAGTCCATGGTCTTCAAGCTGCTCCACAAGCCGCCAGTGTGGCATTTTGCCTCATATTTTCTGAAATTCTAGACAAACATCTTTCATCACCTCCTCAGGTGCCTCAAAGAATTCAGTCAGATTGGTCAGATGCTATAAAACTTCCAAGAAACCTATTGTGGCTTTCCTTGACTAATACATGCCTTTCAAATTAAAGTTTGTTTTTAATGCTCTTTAGTCTGATATGAGCATCACTGGCAAGACTAGAATTTGTTGCCCATGCCTAGTTGCTTTCTAGATGGTCATGCTGATCTACTTTTTAGAACCACTATACTTACATTTTCATGTAAAAGATTCAGGATATCTAAGAAAGGGTCAAGTTTCTGACTATAACTAAATTCCCTTGGATTTCAGCCAAAGCTTAAATTTATGCCCATTCTATGGCCTTGGCATTCAACATAAAAAGTGTGGTTGTCTGAACTTCCACTGGTGCCAAACCCTAATAATACTGAAAATTAAGCATGATCATTTCAAGTAAATGCAAAGCTTTAAACAAAGCAAAGCGAGTTTTGGATCAGGTCACAGAATCAATAGGTTGCATGGTCACAGGCGACAATTTTTAAGGTGTTTGAAGGATTTAATTTTACTGTGTTGTAAACACATTGGTAAGGAGGCTGATTTGATTCAGGTGTCTGCCTCAATGACAGACCAACACAAAGTTCAAAATCTCAGGTACTAACTAAGGTAACACAGACATGAGGTTCCATGGTTCTGAATAAATGAAACTTTACCATTACAAAGGGACCACATATTTTTCCTTTAAGGACTATAAGGTCAAGGAAGCAGATCATCACCACCTTCTCAAGGCTAACTAGTGATGAGGAATAAATGTTGGCCCGGAAGTGACACCAAAATCTCACGAATGAATAAAAGCACCTTTTAAAAACAAAAATTGAAAATGAAACTTCAAGACTACTTCATAGTTTAAAGAGTACCAGGAGAGATTTTTCTTCTGTAATTTGAAGATCAAATTGAGTTATGTGGTGGAGAGTTTAACCATACAAGGCTAAAGTAGCTTTTCAGAGAAGTGAGGTGGACATATTTGGGGGCACGGCTGCACCGGGAGCTTGGGTTAAAGGTGTGACCGGCTAGCAATAGCCTTTGGACTGTTCAAGCTGCAGTTATTGATGACCTGAGAGTGCAGGGTAGTCCAAAACATCCAAAAGCCTGTAAGTAGGAGACATTTCTCTGTTTCTCTCTATACAAGCGAAAGGAGAGAAAAAAAAACCTAGAGGCTCTAAAGAATAAATTCTACAACAAGAAAAGAACCTCTGCCCACCTGATCAGCTATTGAATTAAAAATTGATCATCGTCCTGCAGACATGTCATTATTGCTAAAATCTTGACAGACGAGAGAAATAACTCTCCACCTTCTAGTCTGGACATTTTGATCTACAGAAATAGTTTTCCCTGTCTATTTTTTTTTAACCGTAGTTTTATGATCTGCTACATATAGGGGGATGATACCATGGTGGTATTCTCACTGGATCAGCAATCCAAAGATCCAGGCTCTGAGGATGAAATTTGACTTTAATTAAATACAGCTGGAATCAAAACTAGTCAAATGTTGACGAAGTAACAACAGACAGTTGTCATAAAAATGCATCTGGTTCACTAATGCCTTTTAAAAAGGAAGAAAATTCTGCCATCCAACCTCACGTGACTCCAGACTGTGAGGCACCACATATTTTTACTTTGTGAATTGTGATCTGGAATGGAAGTCGAACACTACTGAGCAAATGAAATACCAGAGGTTTTGCAAATTTGAAAAATCAAGTGCAGCACATTTTGAACTGTGCAAAACAATTTTGCTTTTTGAAGAACTAAGGAGGATATTCTGAAACAGAGTGGGTTGAGTTGAGGAAAAACTGCCTGATGACAGCCTTCCAATTGGCTGAGCTGCAGTTTGTTAAAAGCTGTAAGTGAAGAGACATCCAGTGCCTGTGAATTGAAAGCATCTCTCACTTCTCTCTATATACCCCCATGTGGGTGAAAAGAACAAAAAAAAACTTAGAAGAACTAATTATAAACAGCAAAACAGCTAGGTCCACCAGACGAGCAACTGAAGTGAGGAAGACTATCACTTCACAGATAACAGCATGCCATCAGTGTTAGAAATCGAAAGAAACTGTGTGAAAACAAATATAACCCAGCCTAGCTATCTGGACTTTTGATCCTCAAAATTGTGTTTCTCATCTACAGTTCTTTTCCATCCATGTATGTCAAACAGTCTTCCCTAGTCATGATAGGTTGTATATGTATTCAAGGATTTTAAAGGAATATAGTTTAAAAATCACATGATAGTAGATTAGTAAGTCTCTTTTGTTCCTGCTGTTTGTTAAAGTGAAGTGTGGTACAACAAATAGAATTCCGGTGTGAATCATTTTTGTCCTGAATAGGAGTCAGGCAAATTGGTCATCTTGGTGGATTAATGGGATTTTATACATTTTGTAATGGCTCATGGAACAATGGGGACGTTTAGTGGCTCACTCTTCCTAGTAAGTCATGACAAGATAAACAGTAACCAACTGTTAACAAATAACACAGTGTGGAGCCGGAGGGACACAACAGGCCAGGTAGCATCAAAGGAGCAAGAAAGTTGATGTTGTGGGTTGGGGCCCTTCTTAGAAATGGGGCAGGGGGAAGGAAGCTGGGAAATAAATAGATAGAGGAGAGGTGGGGCTGGGGAAGATAGGTAGGATGGTGATAGGTGAGTGCAGGTAGGGAGTGGTGGGGATTGGTCAGTGGGATGGATGGGGCGGATAGGTGGAGAGAAGATGGACAGGTTGCGTCAGGTCAAGGGGGCCGGGAAGTCCTGCACTTGTCCCTACGCCTACCCCTCACCTCCATTCAAGGCCCAAAACAAACCTTTCATATGAGACAGGGGTTCACCAGTACATCAGTCAACTTTGTCTACTGTATCCGCTACTCCCGATGTGTCCTCCTCTACAGTGAGACCAAGCATAGACTCGGAGACAGTTTCTTACAGCATCTGCGCTCTGTACGCGACAAACACCACCACCTTCCAGTTGCCAACCACTTTAACTTCCCCTCCCTCGATGTTGTGTCCATCCTGGGCCTCCTTCAGTGTCACGATGACACCACCCAGAAACTGAGGGAGCAACACTTCATATTCCGCCTCGGGAAGCCTACAGCCCGATGGCCTAAACATGGAATTCACCAGTTTTAAAATCTCCCCACCCCAGCCTCATCCAATGTCCTACCCTCCCTCTCATCCCCACCTACTTGAACTGACACAACTTGTCCATCTTTTCTCCGACCTATCTACCCCACCCATTCCACTGACCAATCCCCACCACCTCCCTACCTGCTGTCACTTATCACCATCCCACCTCCACCCCTCCTCTCTCTACTTCCCAGCTCCCTTACCATCCCCTCCCCATTTCTGAAGAAGGGTCCCGACCCGAAACATCAACTTTCCTGCTCCTCTGTTGCTGCCTGGCCTGCTGTGTTCTTTCAGCTCCACACTTATCTATGACTCCAGCATCTGCAATTCTTGCTATCACTGTTACCAGCCTTCTTAAAAGGCCAAGAAAGCCACTCAGTTGTTTTTTTCACTCTTTATTCGTTCAAAGGATGTGGGTATCACTGGCTAGGTAGCAGTTATTGCCCAGAGGGTAACTGCTGTGGGTCTGGAGTCACATTTAGGCCAGACCAGGTAAGGATGGCAGTTTCCGTCCCTCAACCAGAAGGGTTCTTTCCAACAGTCGACAGTGGATTCATGGCCATCGTTAGACTCTTACTTCCAGATTTTTTTAAAATTCAAATTTCTCCATCTGCTGTGGCAGGATTCAAACCCAAGTTTCCAGAACGTTACCTGGGTCTCTGGATTAACAGTCCAGCGATATCACCACTAGGCCATTGTCTCCCCTTATTGTGTCTAAACGCTACCAAGTTTGAGTAAATAAAAGGAACCAGTGTCCAAAGATGTGCAGGTAAGGTGGATTAGCTCTTCGGAAGGACGGTGTGGACCTGATGGGCCAAATGGGTTGTAAGGAATTGTATACCATAGAGATTCTGTGATTCCAGAGGTATGATGTGAAATTGACTAAGGCTCTGGAAATGACCATGGCACACAGCCCAGCTGACATTGTAAAGTTCGCCTTAGTAGGTGAGGGATTGGGCCAAAATTGGGAGAGCAGTCCCACAGAAAAGTCAAGCAACAACTTGACATTGTGTCCGAGATATGCTTCCGTACTACTACGACCCAGGTGCCACAATCACCATTGCCCACTGGCAGAACAGACTCAGCGGAGTAGTATACAGAGTCAGGAGAGAGAGTTGCCCTAAGAGTCCTCAACATTAACTTCAATCCAATGAAGTCAGATCAAACATAGGAACAAATTCTCCCGTTGATTACCACCTGCCACGGCTTGGGTTTGCCTGGCCCATGTGGCTCTTATCTTTATTACAGCTTTGGCTCAAAAATGGACAAAAGCATAAAGGAAGTGAGGGTGCCTGTGCTTGACATAAAAGGCCTGGGAAGGTGGCTTCATGTCGTGGAAAATTATTAGGGCTAGCGAAAAAAGCCTGGGGAGCCACTCCTAATCAGGAACAGCTGAGAGTGAGGTGAGGAAAGCCCACAAACAATATTTATTTGAAGCAACTGATAAAACGGAGCTAATAAAAAGTCAGCAATGGCTTGATGATTACTGCAAGTTTCAATTTTTAATCAGATGTCTAGGAGCATTCTCAGGAATTCTTTGGAACTCTGTTTCAGAAGAACTACTAAGACGTATGCAATCACTGAGGCAGTCCGAGTCAGAGGTTTTGAACATTCTGAATCTAGATTTTCAAAAGTGAAGTACTGGAGTTCCTTGCAAAGGAGATAGAGTTTTAATGAGATTTCGTGACTACAAATGTTACAAACATCTGTAGGATCTGTTTTAAGCATTTGACCATTTAAAGTGACCTATGTGGCAAGTTTGCCCATAGTTTGTTAATTCACATTTATGTTGGTTAATACTGGATGTTAGAGTCTAAGCTGTGTTTTGTTGACTAATTCACAATCGTGGGCATCACTGGCTCGGCAAAGAACGAGAGAAAGAAGATAAGTACAGCATAGGAACAGGCCCTTTTACCCCTCCATACTAAAACTGTCTTCACTTACAGGATCTGTATCCCTCTATTCCTGGGGCGCCACAGTGGCTTAGTGGTTAGCACTACTGCCTCAGTGCCGTGAACCTTCGGGCAACTGTGCAAACTCCACACAGACAGACATTCTCCCGTGTCTGTGTGGGTTTCCGCTGGGTTCCTCTTCCTGTCCAAAGATGTGCTGGCCAGGTGGTTTGGCCATGCTAGATTGCCTGTAGTGTTCAAGGATGTGTAGATTGTGTGTGTTAGCCATGGGAAATGCAGGGTTATAGGGAGGAGTGCTCTTTGGAGGGTTAGTGTGGACTCGCTGAGCCAAAGGGCCTGTTTCCACACTGTAGGGATTCTATGATTCTATTCCCTTCCTATTCATCCAGGTACATCTTGAATGCTGCTATTATGTCTGCTTCCACCACCGCCTCTGGCAGCGCATTCCAGGCACTCACCACCATTTGTGAAAAACTTGCCTTGTATATCTCTTTTAAACTCCACCCACCCCCACCCTGAACTTGTGTCCCCTAGTAATTGACCCCTCCATCCTGGGAGAAAAGCCTCCTACTTTCCTTTCTATCCATGCCATTCACAATCTTATAAACTTCTAACAGATCGCCCCTCAACCTGCGTTCCAGTGAAAACAAACCCAGTCTATCTGAAGTTCTATAAAGCTGCAGTCTAACTTGCTTATCCTTATACTCAATGCCCCTTCCAATGTAGGCAAACATGCCATAGGCCTTTATTACCTTATCTACCTGCACTTCCACCTTCAGTGATCTGTGGACCTATGCACATGGATCTCGCTGTATATCAATACTCGTAAGGGTTCTGCCATTTACTGTACAATTTCAACCTGTACTTGACCCTCCAAAATGCATCACCTCACATTAGTCTGGATTAAACTGCATCTGCTGCTTTTCTGCCCATGCCTCCAACTGAACTTTATCCTGCTGTATCCTCTGACAATCCACCTCACTATTCACAACTCCATCAATCTTCCTATCATTTGCAAACTTGCGAATTAGACCAGCCACGTTTTCCTCCAAATCAATTATGTAGACCATAAACAATGAGGTATAAGCACTGATCCCTGTGGAACACCATTAGTCACAGCTCTCCATTCCAAAAAGCATCCATCCACCACTACCCTCTGTCTCCTATATCTAAGCCAGTTCTGTATCCATCTTGCCAGCTCACCCCTAATATCATGTGACTTCACCTTTTGTATAATTTGCCATGAGGGACCTTGTCAAAGACTTTATTGAAGTCCACATAGACAACCCTCAATCATCTTTATCACCTCCTCAAAAAAACTCGATCAAATTACTGAGGCATGGCCTCCCTTGTCCAAAACCACACTGTCTAGCGTTAATAAATCCATTTGCTGCTAAACGCGTATCGATCTTGTCCCTAAAAATCTTTTCCAATAACTTCCCTACCACTGACACGAGACTCACAGGTCTGTAATTTCCTGGATTATCCCTGCTGCTCTTAAACAATGGAACTATTTTGGCTATTCTCCAGTCCTCTGGGACCTCACCTGTGGCCAAAGAAGATACAAAAGATGTCTGTTAATGCTCCAGCAATTTGTTCTCTTGCCTCCCACAATATTCTGGGATATATTTCATCAGGAATGGAGACTTATCCAGCTTAATAAAAGGTAGATTTATTGTATCCCTAATTGCCCAAGAGAAGGTGGTGGTGAGCTTCCTTCTTAAACCATTGTGGTCAATGACTTGCAGGTACAAATCCAGTACTATAAGGGAGTTTCAGTATTTTGACCCAGTGACAGTGGAGTAATCGTAATATAATTTCCAAGTCAGGATAGACTGTCGTTTACAGCAGAACTGCGTGGTGTTCTCATGTATCTGCAGCCTGCGTCCTCCTTGAAAAGTGCTGTCAAAGGAACGCTGATGAGTTAGTGCGGTACATTTTTTAGATGGTATACACTGCTGCCACTATGCATCACTGGTGAAGGCAGTGAATATTTAAAGTGGATACGGTCCAAATCCAACAGCTTTTTGATTCCCGTCACCGCATTAGGCTAAGGTCATGGGGATGGGCAGGAAAGTGGAGTTAGCACTACTGTCAGATTAACCATAATTTGAATTATTTGCAGATCAAGCTCAAGGAACCGAACAACCTACTGTCACTTCTATTTGTCATGATCTTATCCGCTGTAAAGTCCACTGGTTGATTCTAGTCAGGAATCACAGAAGGAAGTGCAAGTTTGGCATTACTATTTTAAATGATTAGCACAAAGCAGCACTTTGGCTTAGTGCTAGGGTCATTTAAACAATCCACTCAAATCTGAAGCAATTGATTCCCACATCAAGACAACACACACAGTTGTGCAAAGTAATGCAGGGCCATAGTTTTGATCATAGTTAAAGTTCTAAGGTTGGTGCTTTTTTTAAAAATTCATTCATACTTGACATCGATACTAACACTATAATTCAGTGGTCACACTACTCAGTCCTTTGGTAGGCAAAGGATCTTTTTGGTTTGACAAAAGCATCCTGTTAATGGGAAACAGCACTCACGTCATTACTACACAGTAGAAGCTTCACTTGTTGGTCAAACTTTTGAGATGCCTCCCCATCCTTTCCCACATAATCCGAGATACACTGGTCACTTTTGAAGGCCAAAATGACAGCCTTATTGCTGTTCACGAGTGTACGTGATACAGTTCGAAATGGCAAACTTGGATGCACTGGTTCAAATGCCTATTAACTTCATTTCACAATGAAATAAAAGTCAAGATCCGGTTGTAGAATATCCAGATTGAACAACAACAAAAGATTTTTGTACAGCTTACCAGATCCCAATAATTTAGTATGCACTGTCTCATGGAAGATTACGACTGATGGCCCCAGGGTAGATAATGGAACATCCAATCCACATCTTGCAGTGGTAGCTTTCAACTCCTTTGTAAAATGTTTAAGGTAAGCTTCAGATGCGTCACTGAGAAACTTAAAGAGGTCATTGTGTAATCTGTCTGCACGAGTTCTGTAAATAATTATATCAGATATAGCAAGTACTTTGAGTAGCAATCTTGTTCTTTGACCAAGGTTGGCAGTTGCTCCCAGTAAGCCTTCAGTATCAATGACAACAATACGACGAACAGGATCATACGCTGCCCACACACCGACTGTGCAGGATTCCTGAGCAGGGGAGGTCTTGAAAACTTCATGCCCATAGAAAAAGGTATGATTAAGGGTATGAGATTTGCCATCACCCGTGTTGCCAAAGATTGAAACTACTTTGAGGTTTTCATCTGTTTTGCAGCCAAGTTTCTGAATGAATTCCTCTTCATCTGCCACCTAATAAATACAGTTGCCAAACTGCGATTACTACTGCAAATTCAACTAAAATGACAGGATTTCATATTTGTATGAAAGCAACATGTAACAATGTATTTCAGACTTGAACATTCCTGGAACAAAACTTAAGTATCTATTTTTGAAAAATAAATGCATCCCCAAATCATCATTCACCACATTTTCCTGAGCTGCACAGCGTTGACTAACATGATACCAACCCTCCACTCATGCAGAACAAACTATCATATAACTCTATTTAACACCACATAGTCATGCAGGCAAGATGAGGTGGATTGGCCGTGAGAAATTGCCCCATAGTGTCTAGGGATGTGCAAGCTAGGTGGGTTAGCCTTTGGTAAATGCAGGGTTATGGGGATTGGGTAAGAGGTAGGATGCTCTTCAGATGGTCAGTGCAGATTCAACAGGCCAAATGGCCTCTATCTGCATTGTTGACATTCCAGGATTCTAAAAGTCCCCGGTCCTAAGAGGTAGCAACAGAAAAAAATTGATGCATTGGCTTTAATTTTCCAAAAAAAAAAACTTTGAATTTGAGAGAAGTACTGGAGGATTGGAAATCTGCCAATGTGATCCTTCATTCAAAAAAGGGAGGGTGGCAGAAACTGGGGAGCTATAGGCTGATTAACCAAACATGCATTGGTGGAAAAGTTTGGACTCACTTAAGTAATAGCAGAACATTTGGAAAATCATAATTTAAATCAGGCACAGTCAGTACAACTTCAATTGTGTTTGACTAATTTATTTGAGTTTTTCAAGGAAGTCTTAGCCGGAGTGGATAGAGGAGAACCAGTAGATGTTGTGTATTTGGATATACAGAAGGCATTCAAAGTACCTCACAAAAAGTTAAGTCGTAAGGTAAAAACCCATGGTTTTCAAGACATTATATTGGTATGGCTTGAGAATTGGCTAATGGGTGGGAAGTGCTGAGTGGGGATAAGGGATTCTTTTTCAGACAGGCAACTGTAATCAATGGAGTTCCACAGGGATGAGTGGTGGCACTGCAATTGTTTACAATACATATTAATGACTTCGAAGAAGGATCGAATGTACTGCAGCCAAATTTGCTGCTTACACAAATAGAGTTGGAAATGCAAGTTGTGAGATGGATACCAACAGTTTACAGAGAGATAGGTTAAGTAAGTGGGCAAAAAAAATTGGCAAATGGAGAATAATGTGGGAAAATATGAGAAAAATCTGAAGGTAGAACAAAAGAACAGAGTATTATTTAAATAGAGAAAAAAACTGCAGAAAGCTACAACAGAGACTCGGGGATCCTCGTGCACAAAACATAGACAGATAGCACAGACGTTCAGCAGGTAACAGAAGACCTTGGAATGCTGGCCCTTATAAGAGTAGAGAAGGCTTCCTGCTTCAAGGTGCAAGATGCTGGTGAGACCACATCTGGAGAACTGTTGACAATTTTGGTCCCCTTATTTACGAAAAGGCAGTATTTTATTAGAGGCAGTTCAGAGAAGATTCACAAAGATTATCCCTGCTATAGATGGATTGTCTTATAAGCAAAGATTGAGAACATTGGGACTCTATTAATTCAAATTCCTCTTCATTCTGGGTGATCACTCTGGTCTGGATTCTCTAATATTAAAGTCTCTATCAATTATGGTGTAAACTGCACAAATCAGAAAAACTTCTCATTCACAAAGTTAGCGAATCCACATCCACTGCACAAGCTTGTTCCTTCCTTTATATTCTTTCATTAGGAGTGGGCAGGATCAATATTTGTTGCTCATTCTGAACTGCCCTCAAGAAGATGGCGGTGAGCTCTCTATTGGTGCAGTCTGCAGCCCAAAGGCCTACTGTTCTGGCAAAAAGACCCCCCCACCGATAAAAAATCTAAAGCTAGCCTTAGACAAATGTGACTCCTGGTCTAAGTAGTCAAAACAAACCATAACACAATCTATTTGCTTCTGCCCTACATCTACATAATGGGGAAGTTTGAAATGAGGGGTTTTGGTTCTATGTAAACCCTCTTGGTATCCTTGCAAAACTTTAAAATTAATACCTACATGAGGGGAATAAAACAGGAGACAGTAGTAGCTCTGCTGTAACACGATTGATGAATAGTGGACTCTGTTTGGATAATGCAAACTTTCTGCTGTACAGGTGTAACGATTTTCTACAGTACGAGGTCACATAAGAATGCAACAATCGTGTTATAGGAGAACAGCCTGTGTCCAATTGAGGTTTGCCATGGTCTCATACAAGATCAAATAATAAGCTTTTGCCTTACACAGTCAACTGTGCTACAAGTACAAGTACAAGTACAAGCACATTTTAGGGCCCCATCACTCAGCTTATTGTTTTAGGGCACTGTTCATGAACTTTAGAGTTCCAGCCACTGTGATATCCCGATCTCTCCATTCTAATGTTATTTACTGTCCTGAAAGCTACACTCAGCATTTGTCCTGAACATGTGCATAACGCTACATCATTCACAGATAAACCCTGTCTTGCCCCTGGATTAACATCACGTCAGCCATGAGCCCAATCCTCTATAAATCAAGACCACAAAAAAATGGTGGAAATCACAGCAGGTTCCGCAGCATCCTGGTGAGAGAGCAGGTTAACGTTTCGAGTCTAGATGACTCTTCATCAGAGGTCTGACGAAGCCTATCCTCCTTGATATCGCAAGATGACATAGGCGGCTCGTCCATGACAGATGGTATTTGATCCAGATAATTGTGAGGTGATACATTTGGGGAGGACAAACAAGGCAAGGGAATACATCATAAATGGTAGCACCCTAGGAAGGGGTGAGGATCACTGAGGACTTGGTGTGCATGTACACTAGCCCCTTAAGGTATCAAGACAAGTGGATAAAGGGGTTAAGAAGGTATATGGGATACCTGTCTTTATTAAACAAGGAATAGAGTTTAAAAGCAGGAAGATTAATTGAATTATAAAAAAAAATGTTGGTTAGACTAGTGTTGGTGTATTGTGTGTAGTCCTGGAATCCACATTATATGAGTGATGGGATAGCACGGGAGATTTACTCTCAAGCCTAGGCAATGTCTGGGTATCCGTTACAAAGTGAGATTGGACAGACTAGCACCTCATCTTTACCATGGACGTCCAGTCCCTCTACACCTGCATTCCCCGTGCAGATGGCCTTAAGGCCCTCCGCTTCTTCCTGTCCCGCAGGCCCGACCAGTCCCCCTCCACTGACACCCTCATCCGCTTAGCCGAACTCGTCCTCCCCCTCAACAACTTCTTTTTCAATTCCTCCCACTTCCTACAGACAACGGGGGTGGCCATGGGTACCCGCATGGGCCCAAGCTACGCCTGCCTCTTTGTAGGTTACGTGGAACAATCCCTCTCCCGTACCTACACCGGCCCTAAACCCCACCTCTTCCTCCATTACGTTGACGACCGTATCGGCGCCGCCTCGTGCTCCCACGAGGAGCTCGAACAGTTCATCTACTTCACCAACACCTTCCACCCCAACCTTAAGTTTACCTGGACCATCTCTAACACCTCTCTCCCCTTCCTGGACCTCTCTGTCTCCATATTGGGCAACCACCTAGAAACCGATATTCATTTCAATCCCACTGACTCCCAAAGCTACCTAGAATACTCCTCCTCCCACCCACCTTCCTGCAAAAATGCTATCCCCTATTCCCAATTCCTTCGCCTCCGCCGCATCTGCTCCCAGGATGAGGCATTCCACTCCCGTACATCTCAGTTGTCCTCATTTTTCAAGGACCGCAACTTCCCCCCCTCAGTGGTCGAGAACGCCCTCAACCGTGTCTCCCACATCTCCCGCAACTCGTCCCTCACACCCCGTCCACGCAATAAGAACCAAAAAAGAATCCCCCTCGTCCTCACGTACCACCCCACCAACCTCCGGATCCAACGCATCATCCTCCGACACTTCCGCCATCTGCAATCCAACCCCACCACCAAAGACATCTTTCCCTCCCCACCCTTATCTGCTTTCCGGAGGGACCACTCTCTCCGTGACTCCCTTGTCCGCTCCACACTCCCCTCCAGCTCCACCACACCCGGCACTTTTCCCTGCAACTGCAGGAAGTGCTACACCTCCCCCCATACCTCCATACCTCCTCCCTCACCCCCATCCCAGGCCCCAAGAAGACTTTCCACATCAAGCAGATGTTCACCTGCACATCTGCCAATGTGATATACTGCATCCGCTGTACCCGGTGTGGCTTCCTCTACATCGGGGAAACCAAGCGGAGGCTCGGGGACCGCTTTGCAGAACACCTACGCTCGGTTCGCACTAAACAACTGCACCTCCCAGTCGCGAACCATTTCAACTCCCCCTCCCATTCCTCAGACGACATGTCCATCCTGGGCCTCCTGCAGTGCCACAACGATGCCACCCGAAGGTTGCAGGAACAGCAACTCATATTCCGCTTGGGAACCCTGCAGCCCAATGGTATCAATGTGGATTTCACAAGTTTCAAAATCTCCCCTCCCCCTACCGCATCCCAAAACCAGTCCAGCTCGTCCCTGCCTCCCTAACCTGTTCTTCCTCCCACCTATCCCCTCCTCCCACCTCAAGCCACCTCCATCTCCTACCGACCAACCTCATCCCGCTCCCTTGACCTGTCCATCCTCCCTGGACTGACCTATCCCCTCCCTAACTCCCCACCTACACTCACCTTTACTGGCCCCATCCCCACCTCTTCGACCTGTTTGTTTCCTCTCCACCTATCGTCTCCTCTATCCATCTTCTATCCGCCTCCCACTCTCGCCCTATTTATTTCAGAGCCCCCTTCCCCTCCCCCTTTTCTGATAAAGGGTCTAGGCCCGAAACGTCAGCCTTTCTGCTCCTATGATGCTGCTTGGTCTGCTGTGTTCATCCAGCCCTGCACCTTGTTGTCTTGGACAGACTAGGATCGTTTTCCGTTGAGAGTGGAAAGTGAGAGGAGTCATGATTGAAATGAACAAAACTGTGCAGAACATAAATAGGGTAGACCAGAAAAAAACTTTTCCCTTTGATGAAGGAGTCAATGACCGCATAGATTTAAGGTTGGGGCAGAAAGTTTAGAGGTGACGTGAGGAAGTTTTTTTCCCCCACTCAGAGGGTGGTGGGAATCTGGAACTCACTACCTGAAAGGGTGGTACAGGCAGAATCCTGGATAACATTTAAGAAGTATTTAGACTGGCATGGACATAATGGGCCAAAGGGTCCTTTTCTGCACTGTTAATTTCTATTATTCTATCCTTCCTCAAATAAGGGGGTGATAGATATAGGACAGATGTCAGAGGTAGGTTCTTTACTCACGAGAGTAGTAAGGGCGTGGAATGCTCTGCCTGCAAAAGTAGTTGACTCGCCAACTTTAAGGGCATTTAAATGGTCATTGGATAAACATATGGATGATAATGGAATAGTTTAGGTTAGATGGGCTTCAGATTGGTTTCACAGGTCGGCGCAACATCGAGGGCCGAAGGGCCTACACTGCGCTGTAATGTTCTATGTCCTTCTAAGTAGTCTCACGGCTGCCTTCCCTGCTTTTGTACTCCGTCTCCTTGCCAACCAAGGGCACTGAATTCTAGTTACTACCTTATCCGAGATGTCCCCACTTCCCCCTTTGGCCCATCCGCCCCGTTATTAAAGGCTTCCTTCACCTGGATCTGTTCCTGCTCATCCACCAGGAGGAAGCTACTGGCAGTTTGGCTCCTCAGCCTATCGAGTTCTCGGTGCTCTTTCTGGTCCTCCCCGAGTCCGGCCTCGACCTCTGGCTGCGGGTAGTTATTGACCGGATGCTTGCGGCGGTTCGAGTGGCCCCGGCGGTGGCACTCGGCGCACACGTTGACCTTGCAGGCCAGGCAGCGACAGCAGGCCCGGCGCCGGCCCCCGCTCGGTTTGTTGCTGTTGCACTGGTCACAATACGGGAGGTGTCCGGGTTTCAGGCGGCTCCTTTCATGATCCCTGAGTCGGGGCTGGCTGTGCAACTCTCGCTCACACACCGCACACTGTAGACTACCGCACTCATCACACTCAAAGGCCGCCTCCGAAGCGCTACACGCGTAACTCTCCTGACAGCGGAGCAACTGATCAAGCCCGGCAACCAAACCCGAGGCCCCGGCACCGCTCATCCTCCTCCCCCTTTTCAACCGGGCACCGACATCCGAGCCGAGACAACGAAACAGCTGATCCGAGGCCCCTGTCAATCGTCAGTCGGCCTCGGGCTCGGCTCCTCTCGGTGGGTCACACGCATTCGGGTTCGGCTCTTTTCGGCGTGTTCACCCGCATTCGGGTTCGGTTCCTTTCGGCGTGTTCACAGGCGTTCGGGTTCGGCTTGATGCGGATTGAATGACCCAAGTGAGCAATTGATGCAATTTAATCGTCAATCTTGTTGGCCAAGGAGATGAATGTGATTGTTTTCAAAAAAACCTCTTGATCTATACGAAACCACACGGCTGAACTTGCATAACCTCAGGTTTTCTACATCTGAGGTGCATATCTAGAGACCTTTTCAATAAGTGGAGGGTTTCTGCTTTTATGCAATGTTACAGGCCATGAGCTCCAGACCCCTTACACGCTGTGGGGAAATAAAGTATCTTCAAGTCCTCTCTACTCCATCTCCCAATCACTTTAAATCTACATCCCCTAGTCACTGCTTCCATAGTTTAGGTAAGTGAAACTTTGCAAAAATCAAGGAGAAAAACATTTCTTTTTAGTCTTTGCTCATAGCTGCATGTTTCTTGTCTTGGAATTCGCCATACCATTCTAGCACAATAACAACCTGTCATGCGGTGACTAGTACTGCACTCATAATATCACCCAAATCGTGGCCGAACTCTTATATTCTGTACCTCAACTAATAAAGTATTCCTCATGCCACCTTAACCATCTTTTTGATCTGTTATTTGGAACATTTGTAGGTGTGTCTTGTCCGAGTCTGTACATCACTCCTCGACATTTTAGAATACCTCTAGTAGCAAACCACTGATGTTATAATGTGGAGGTGCCGGTATTGGATTGGGGTGGACAAGGTCAGAAATCACACGACACCAGGTTATAGTCCAACAGGTTTATTTGAAAACACAAGCTTTGTGAGCCTGACTCCTCCTTCAGGTGTTAGGCAGAAGAGTGTGTTTAGACCAACTGAGGAGGGTAATGAGATTCACCAATTTGGAACGTGGAGCTGAGTGCTGTTTGGGCTAGTTGTCCGAGGACATTAATATCATTTGTTATACATCTTGTTGAAATACCCAAACCCATTACAATTACTTACCGCGCAAAGGCCTGATTCAAGGTCATTATTACTCATCACCATTACTTAATTTTTCTTAGTTTTTTTTTTAAATTTTGTTTTGTCTTTTCTTACTACTGCCATGGTGGTGCTGAAATCGCATGTCCTGAAACTTGTCACCATGCTCTGGCACTGTGGCATAAAGCTGGGAGGTTCCGTCATCTTTTCACCTGTCATAGAGTCATACAGCATGGAAACAGACCCTTCAGTCCAGCCAGTCCATGCCGACCATAATCCGATGTAGCAGTTCAAGTGTCAGGATCATTGTGAGTCTTGACATTTCTTGGGTGAATGACTTATACCATTGCATAACAGGGAACTGCATGAGACTGTTCAACTCAAGCTACTTCCCTGTACACCCATCACAAAGTCATAGTGTCTAGGCTAAGAGCCCCTTGTCAGTTCCTTAATCTCTGGACCAAGATATTTATACTTCTGCCTTTTTCCCACCTAAGCTTTCTCCAGTCCCTTGTTGTTATCTTTATATCAACTGTCACAAAACCACCACGGTCATGTGCCCTTAAAAATCAAGTTGGGTTTCCACAGTGACCCATCTTGTCCTTCAGCCTCAGATCAATTTATGCTGGTACTTCCTGGTTCTCATAACTTTGTCAGGATCTTATTGTGGCATTTAATTCTTGCATTCTCATTAATGGACATTTTCCCAAAAATGTTTGTGCGTTTCTGATGGTCCCTCACATCTTGGACCATTTTTGAGTATGTGAGGTCGACTTTGATCAATTGAGTCAGTGGGCTGAGAGGTGGCAGATGGAGTTTAATTTGAATAAATGCATTTTGGTAAAATAATCAAGGGCAGGACTTTGCAAATTAATGGTAGGGCCTTGGGTAATGTTGTAGAACAGAGAGACCTTGGGATTCAGGTGCACAATTCTTTGAAGTTTGTGTCACATGTAGACAGGGTGGTTAAGAAGGCATTTAGCATGCTTGCCTTCATTGCTTGGACCTTTGAGTACAGGAGTTGGGATGTCATGTTGGGATGATACAGGACATTGGTGAGGCCTCTTCTGGAGTACTGTGTGCGGTTCTGATGTCCCTGTTATAGGAAGGATTTTATTAACCTGGAGAGGGTTCATAAAAGATTTACCAGGATATTGCCGGGAATGGAGGGTTTGAGTTATAAAAATAGGTTGGGACTTTTTTAACTGGAGCATTGGTGGTTGAGGGGTGACCTTATGGAGGTTTATAAAATCACGAGGGGCATAGATAAGGTGAATAGCAAGGGTCTTTTGACCAGGGTGGGGGAGTTCAAAATAGGGGTCATATTTTTAAGGAGATAAGAGAAAGATTTTAAAAGGACATGAAGGCCAACTATTTGACTCTGTGGTTCATGTGTGGAAGAAACTGCCAGAGGAAGTGATGGATAAAGGTACAGCTGCAGCATTTAAAAGACATTTGGATAAGGACATGAATAGGAAATGTTTGGAAGGATATAGGCCAAATGGAGGCAAGTGGGGCTAGTTTATTTTGGGAACATGGTGAATGTGGACTAGTTGGACCAAGGACATGGACTATTTCCATGTTTTATGTCTATGACCTGTGTTAGTCTAGTCCAAATTGGGTACAGATGACAGCATAGTAGAAAGCTGTTCATTAGCCAAGATGACTTGGTGTTACATGCTGAATTGATCCAGGTTTTGGAGACCCTATTGTTCTTGTAGCATCTGATTCCAGAGCCACTTAGTGAATTCCCACTCTCTCCACTCTAAGTAATTTCTCTCTGGCATTTCAGCTGTTAGTACTTGTTAGGAATCTAGGTGATCCATGGACACTTCTGCTTCTGGCATTATGTGCCTTTCCTTCTGTAGGAAGATCTCCGGTTTCTTCAGGATGTTGAGCTTGCACAGGTCTTTCATGACATCATTGTTACTTTTCCCACACAACTGAAATAAGACCTGAATCATCATGACCTTAAATGAGTCAAGTACTTTCCATTTCTGAATAACTGCAGCCGGGATCTGCACCTCGAGTTTTGACATGCCAAGCCCACCATCTTAGAGTATAAGAAGTTATCAGCTGTGTGTTGCAGGAGATGTAGGAACTGCTTAGTTGCATTCCAGATTGGGTGATCAAGTTTGCAAAGGGTGTTCTGTGATGTTTCTGTTTGGATCAGGTGATAATACAGCCTGGGATTTATATGCATCTTCAAGATCTCAACTTTCTGCATCGGTTGGAGAGCAGCTGTTTGGCAGATTGGAGACCAGGTTCTTCAGTTTCTCCTCCCATTCACCCTCTGTCGCACCTGCCCATGGATCAATATAGGCACTTAGGTACCATTCTATCCCTCCTGGACTAATGTAAGAAATGATGTCTCCCTTTAATGTCTAGTTCTCTTCAAGATTATGTAGAAAGATTTATAGGTAAAGTTAAAGCTGTTGGTCTTTGTGATGTTTGTTGTAAATACTGTGTTAATGCAAAAACACTGGACCATCATTCCAGCATGTACATCACTTAAAAGGGCATTTATCATCTGCAAAGACCAAAGCAGAGCAGTTAATTCTCAGATTATTCAATGTCATGGAAATGCCTGAGTCTACCTTTTCCAGGGTGCACACCAATAGATCCAATACACTGTTGAAAAGGATTGGAGATGGGGAGTTGCCTTGTTTGGCTCCCTTCTCTCCATTTTTATCAGGTTGGTTTTTGACTGGTTGCCTTCTACCACTGTTATATTAATTGTGTACAGGTCTTCGGTCAGAGTATAAAATTTCCAGGGAGGCTGGCCCGGTGCAGAACCTTGATAAGCAATGTGTGATTGACAGAGTTGAATGTCTGTGTGACATCAACTGCAAGGTCCTTATGGTTTCGCTTGGTGCTCTTAATGATGTTTTCAGTGTTGTGGCCTGGCATCGCCCCTAGGAAACCCTTCTTCCAAGGGTTTATATATTTTGTCTCACTCAGTCTCTTTGCCATTATCTTCATTAAAAAGTGGAGCAGCATAGGACATATTGTGATGGGTTGCCAGTTGTTAATGCTTTTCACACAACTTGCCTCTTCACTCTTTGGTGTTAGGAATGTATCACTATTTTTCAGGGAGTTTGAGATGGGGCTCAATTTTAGCCATCGGGTGAACAGACAGGGTAGTCGTGTAGTATTACCATTGTGAATGCCCAGGGTGTTTTCCAATCTCATCCCATCTGGCCCTGTCCCACTCTTAGAATCCCATCCCTTGATGGTCACGTTGACCTACACTTTTTCAATTGGCCTCATTAATTGTCCTGACAATCATCGATTGTCCTGAATATTGGGCGAATTATTTGGAACTGAGAATTTTGTGTTGCAATTAAGTTCAAGTTCCTTTTTGGACAGAAAGCACAGAGTTGTGACTAACGCACCCATGATCTGATGTGCCAGCTTGTGTCTGTTCTTTTTGTAAACTAGCTTTTTCTGTGAACAGGTCTTTTTGGGCTGTCCATCTTTGTGCTGATGTTTTTATCACCCTTCTTTCTCTTGAGCTTCCTCCACTTGCCTCTTGGCCCTTGAGTGTTTTGGGAGAATTCATCCCCAGTCCTTGGGGAGGCACGGTGGCTCAGTGGTTAGCACTGCTGCCTCACAGCTCCAGGGACCCGGATTCGATTCTCAGCCTTGGGCGACTGTCTGTGTGGAGTTTGCACATTCTCCCCGTGTCTGCATGGGTTTCCTCCGGGTGCTCTGGTTTCCTCCCACAGTCCAAAGATGTGCAGGTTAGGTGGATTGGCCATGCTAAATTGCCCATAGGGATGTGTAGATTAGGTGGGTTATAGGGGGATGGGCCTGGGTGGGATGCTCTGAGGTTCGGTGTGGACTTGTTGGGCGAAAGGGCCTGTTTCCACACTGTAGGGATTCTATGATTCTATCAGGAAGTCTGCAATGCTTTCTTAGTCCCAACCCTAATACTCTGACTTCAGGGTCACCTCGCACACTTGAAAGTTGTTCAGCCTGAGTTAGCTGGTCATCCACATCCTGATGTTTTAGATTGCAGGCTGGGGGCGGTGCGGGGGGTGGGGGTGGGGGTGGGGGTGGGGTGGGGAGGGGGGCGTGGTCTAATGACCATTTTACAGTGTTGGCTTACCTTGGTGAAATGAAAGCCTTCATTCTTGGTGATATTAATTATGTCCTGTGTTATTCTTGGTTTCAGGTCTTGTCTTGAAAGAAAGCATCTAATCTGTCCTCCTCAAGCACTTTAGCCGGCTACCACCTCCTGTATTCAATGGCATTCTGCACTTTGCTGAGATTTGTTTTGGTGTCTTGATTTTTAGGATACTTGCTTGCCGTGAAGCTTGTCAATAAATGACCATCCCATGAAGCCCAGCTCCAATTGATAAAGAAGATTAGTTTTTCTCTTAGTGCCTTCCTCCATAGCTTTGACTTGGCTTTCAAGCCATCCAGGCGCTTCTTGTTGTCAGCATGCCTCATCCACATTTTGATTGAGGCAAATTATTGATGTAAATGTGAATTTGCATAGGTACTTGCTTGTTTGTGTGGTCATCTGCCGTTATATTTCTCACAGTGGCAGGCTTTGACATGATGCTCTCTGTTTTTATTACAATGGGAGCATCTGTTTCGAATGTTTTTGTTTTAATCTGATGCCTATGTGGACTCTGAAGTTGCCAACTGCTGAGAGGAGGGAGCTACAGAGCATACAGAACAACCCACCCATGGGGTTGTGCATCACAATATCTTTCACTGATGTTTGATCATATGGTGATTGGATGTTTCACTGCTGACTGTTTCAGCAATGTTATTGGCTGAAGCTTCCGTCCTCATTGTTCTATCTTTTACCAAAGAAGATCTGAGTTTTCACAAAGTTCATTTCTTCCATTGGGTGGATCGCCCATATGGTTTCTTCAAGCCAGCCTTCTAGTTTGTTATTATTATCATCATTGTTACATCATTAATAATACTATAAAATGTATGTATTATGTAGTACCTTCTCGACCTTTGCACTTTTCAGTGATTTCCCATTTATTGTGTATTCCTTTATCCTATTTGACCTAGTCAGATGCATGACCTCCTGCTTCTCCAGATGGTAGTATCCACAGTGCTCAACAGAATAATTTCTATCACATCCATCAATTCCAGATTAGGCATCCATGGGGCAAGCAGAATTGTACTCTAACACAATCTGCAACCTCGTGGCCTGGCATATTCCCCCGCTCAACAATTACCATAAGCCAGGGATCAACCCTGGTTCAATGGAGAGTGCAGGAAGGCATGCCAGGAGCACCTCCAAGCATACCTAAAAATGAGGTGTCAACCTGATGAAGCTATAAAACAGGACTACTTGCATGCCAAACAGCCTAAATACTAAATGATAGAGAGAGTTAAATGATTCCACAACTAACAGATCAGATATAAGCTCTGGAATTTTTTTGAAGAAGTGACTGAGAAGATTGATGAAGGCAGAACGGTGGACATTGTCTATATGGACTTCACTAAGACTTTCGACATCGTTCTACATGGTAGACAGGTTAACAGGGTTAGATTACATAGAATACAGGGAGACTAGCCATTTGGATACAAAATTTGCTGGAAGATAGAAGACAGAGGGTGGTGGTGGAGGATTGCTTTCCCTGTGGAGGGCAGTGTATTGGCAGTCTGCTTTTTGCTACTGCTGTCATTGGAACTTTGAGGCTGGAGTAGCAACACCTGTCGCAACTGCGAGCGGCTGGAGTGGTTGAAGTCTAGAACCTGGTGCCTGTGGTATTGCAGCCTGCCTGCCTGGAAGCACTTGAACCTGGGATTCTCCATTGCTGCCACTGCTGCCTTTGCAAGCCTGGTGGCCTGTATTTGTCCTTGGTGAGTTGAAGACTGCTATAATAACGCCTACTGTGCTGGGGAGAAGCTGCTGCTGCTGTTTGGAGCTTGGGACCTGGAGCCTGGGGCCTTGGGTGCTGCAGCCTGCCTTCCTGGAGGGACTGGCTTCTGTTGCTGCCCTGAGGAGTCTGGTGGCCTGTATTTCTATACAGATAGTGCCTTGAGGTGTCAGTTCCTGAAGCCTGTACTTTTCTATTCTGTCTGCTGCTGAGGAGGTGTATTCCTGGAGCCTGGACTTTTTTCTTCAGTCAGGAGATTCAGGCCTGGACACTAACAGCTTAGGGACTTATTTGTGAGTGACTGTATTCTGGAGTCTGGGGCCAGGAACTGTTAGGAGCCTGGGCCCTCTCCCTGTTACTGCTTCCAGATTATGGCCAATACCATCTGCCAAGGACTTGCCTTTGGGCTTTGGGGAACTGTTGTTTGGAACCTGTGGGATGGGACATGCCACTGTGCTGGCTCCTGAGGCTGAACAAGACTTTGTCAGGTTCTTTCTGTGATTGGTGGTGGCACCACGAGACACTCTAGAATAACATCCAGGGTGGGGCACAGTCATTCTTATTCAGGGGTGGTTGCATCGTTGCATTCCCCCAACCTCTAGGGCCTCATTGCCCTTTACTTATTTAACAAAACAGCTCAAGTTGACATGTTACATTCACCCTGCCATGAACATTGAGGCATGCAAAGTGGCCTTGGCGGGGGTAGTCGGTTCCCCACCATTGTCTCTGCTTTGAAGATGTATGGGAAGGAAGCGTACTGAGGCAGGAAGATAAAGCAGGTGGTGCACCTCACCCTGGAGAAGGGGCTAACTGTCAGTGGGACATTCTTGCCTGTCGACCGTCTGAAAGAAGTTTCTCTGGGTTATTTTATCGAACGTCCCGCCCTTTGTTCCAAAGAACACCTTCTCCGTCACATCCGCCAGCTCGTGGAGGTGAGGTTGGGCATGGTGCTGCTACTGCGTGGTCTGAAGGAGGCCCACCTGAGTCACTTTTTTACTCCTTCCAGTGGCAAGTTCTCATCTGCCTGGCCCTGGAAATGATCACGGAGGGCACCTTCACGGTTGAGCACGAAAGTTGCTTACCAGGTGTTCTGGTCATTGGAGGGTGGTGTCATGCCTGTAAGGAGGCAGGGCACCTCTGGAGGAACTGCCCTGCCTCGAAGGCTGCAGCTGGCATCATTAGCCTTCCCCTTGTGACCACCCCCAGGCCCTGCAGGAGGGAGCTACCTGGCTTACGGACAGCAGTGGGATGGAAGCAGAGTTTCTGTAGGGGATGAAAGCCCGGAGGAGGAATAAGCATTTGGGGACAACCATCAGGCCCTCAGCCTTAGGAGGGATCCCTGGCAAAGGATCACAGTCCCAGGCGCATCAGGAAGGCACGGGATTTGGGGCCAAGCCCAGGGCCCATCGATGATAAACACACAAGTGAGCAGGTGGTGCCTCAGTTTCCCCTCGCCCTCTGTGTGCCTCAAAACCCGTGAGGGACAAGGAAAAAGGGGTGAGGGGGAGCATCAGGTCAGTGGAGAGATGGAGGTGTCTCTTGCTCCATCCTCTCCCGAAAAAGGCACTGCTCCTTGGGGTCAGAGGGACAGAGGAGACCAGTACTAACAACACCTCCCCCAGGGATGAGGGAGTAGCGTCCCCTGGAAACCCCTCCCCCTCCTCGCTAGGGGAGGATGACATGAACCTGTCCCTGCAGTCCAGCACAACTAGACTAGGTACCCCAGGTTGAGGTGGGCATAGCCGCTGCAGTCTTTCCCACACAAGTACTGGAAAGTCTGGAGGTGCTGCCTGTGCTGGCTGGGGACTGCGGTGGCATAGTTACCCTGAGGGCAGCCTGGATGGTAGCAATGAAGAAGCAGGCCTCCTCACCCCCTCCCAGACCTATATGTTGGCCACCTCCGCCCTAACTGGGGATCTTTTCCTAGATACAGAGGGTGACCCGGTGTCGGGAGTACAGCAGGTTTCTGAACCGCTGCCACCCAGGGTGTCTGAAATTTTGGTCAACATGTTAGTTAAGGCTGAATTAATCTGAGACTTGGAGGTCCCCACAAAGGATCCACCAAATACGACCTGGAGAAGGACTGGGGAGTGAAAGGGAGAAAGCGTCCCACCACCCGCTTGATAAGTTGGGTTTCATTGTTTTAATTGGTGGTGGCAGATACAGCAGCCATGAAGACATCCATAGCTAGCCTCAAGATCAATGGCAACAGGAAGGCGCATCACAGATTTTGTATCCTCTCACTCTTCAAGGAACAAAAGTACATGTTAACCCTCCTGCAAAACGTTTCAGGAGATGAAGCTATGTGGCTGTTGGAGTGGTGAGGAAAGGTCTTCATGAGTCATCTGGCTTCCAATTCTGATGGGGTGGCTATCTTGTTGGCCCTTTTCTTTTCAGCTGAAGACCTTGAAGGTCAAAGAGCACGTGTCAGGCCGTCTGATCCAACTCAGTTTGTTTCGGAGGCACAGCGCTTCACTTTGTGAACATATAGACCTGAGCAGATGTGCTTTTTTGAGAAAGTATCTACTCTTCTTAGCTCCATTGATGAAGGCGAGCCCATCCTTCTTGGGGGAGATTTCAATTGTACCCTTGAGAGGCAGGACCGTGGTGGTATGCAGAAGAGCGCAGCATTGGTGGGGAAGTTGAAGGACTTGGTTAAGACCTTTTGACATGGTAGATATCTGGCGAAATTTCCGTTCTGATTCTATTGCCTTCATTTTGCGTCCCAAAGGCCTCCATACAGCAGGTGCCGTTTTCCAATCACAACCTGGTCTGGACGGAGCTTGTTCCATTCAGCGCCAGGGTGAGGTCGGTGTGCTGGCACTTTAACAACTGCCTGCTGGAGGACATGCAGTTCTGGGACTCGTTTTGTCACTTCTGGGCTGGCTGGAGAAGGAAGCGGGAGTTTCCCCTCCTTGAGGCAATGGTGGGATGTGGGCATGACACAGTACACGTAGGGGTCGCTGAAAAGGCAGAAATCCAGAATTGAGGGGTTGGAGGAAGAGATGCTGGACCTGGAGTCACGTCTTCGTCAGCGTGATGTGGACTGGCCCTCTGGGAGGTATATGAAGAGAAGAAGGCTGCACTCTGCATCTTTTTGGGTCCTGGGATGCATACATGGAATCGCTCGTCCAGTTCCTTCTCACTCTCAACCATGGCTCCCTCTTCTACTCGCTGGAAAAAAGGCATGGGGTCTGCCAGCAGCTCCCTGTGCTGCTAGTTAATGACAGATCCCTCGTCTTGGATTCAGAGGGCATCAGGGCTCAAGTGAGGGACTATTATAAAGTTCTCTTCTCTCTGGATCCATCCAGCGAGGAAGCTCACAAAGTTTTGTGGGAGGATCAGCTGCAGGTTAGCCCTGGGGGTACCGAGAGGCCCAATGCCCCTCTAAGCTCAACGGACCTGACCAGTGTCCTCGACCATCTTTCCAGGGGCTGGCTGTGCTGACTGTGGAGTTCTTCAGGGCATTTTGGGACTTCCTGGTGGGCAAATATGCGCAGGTCCTGGAGGAACAAATCGCAACTGGAGAGATGCCCCTTTCTTGCCTAAGAAGGGGGATCTCTATTTGTTAAACAATTGGCGTCTGGTCTCCCTCCTCAGCATTGACAATAAAGTCTTTGCCAGGGCACTTTTTACTTGCCTTGGCACAGTGCTGGAACACATGATCCATCCAGAAAGTCCTATACCGTCCCAGGCCTGAGCACCCACGACAACATCTGTCTGGTCCAGAGAGCTGGCCTGTTGAGCGCCTTTCTCACCCTTGATCAGGAAAAGGCATTCGACAGTACGGATCACGAGTATCTGCTCAGAACTCTGCGAAGTTTCAGTTTCAGGACGCACCTTGTCGCCCGGATCTGACTTCTGTACGTTGCCACGGAGTGCCTAGTGAAGGTTAACAGGTTCCTGACAGCGCCAACCTACTTTGGGAGAGGAGTGCATGAAGGCTGCCTCCTGTCCAGCCAACTTTTTTATCTCTGCGTGGAACCATTCCTGCACTGCTTGCAGAAGCGGCTTTTGGGTTTGGCTCTGCAAGGGCCGGGGCTGGAAATTGTTCTTTCGGCGTACGTCGATGATGTGCTCCTCATATTCACACGCGCAACTGACCTGTGGAGGATGCACAAGTCCTAGGAGTCCTACTTTGTGGTGTCCTCTCAAGGAT
Source organism: Rhincodon typus (assembly GCF_021869965.1). Lineage (NCBI taxonomy): Eukaryota > Metazoa > Chordata > Chondrichthyes > Orectolobiformes > Rhincodontidae > Rhincodon > Rhincodon typus. The sequence goes on from NC_063339.1 coordinate 81,863,947, forward strand.
CAACTGGAGCAAATGTTCAGGACTTCTGGTTGGTCTGTGGCAGATGGACCCCCTGCCGGAGGAGCCCCGGTGCTTCACGTGGAGTATCACTCACCTCCTCTACCTCGGAGTCATGTTGAGGACAGCTGAGGAATCCTGCCCGGCGAATTGGCACGAGTTGGAGACCAAGGTGACCACCCACCTAGTGTGCTGGACAGGACTGCTCCGAGTGTTATCCTACAGGGTCCAAGTGCTGGTCATAAACTAGCTGGCGGCAGACATGTTGTGGTACAGGCTGGTCACTTTGGTTTCTCCCTCGATTTGTCACTGCATCCGGAAAAAAGCTTTGAGTTTTTCTGGGACAAGGGGCAACACTGGGTCGCTGCTGCAGTTCTGAGTCTGGTGCTGGGGTGCCTTTGCACCCAGGTAGTGACTTTCCACCTTCAGATCCTGCAGTGATACCTTTACATCGAGCCTTCTCCAAGGTGGTGTGCTGTGATGATGTATTTCTTCTATCAGGTGCGCAGCCTCCGTTACAACAAGCAGTTTCTGTTTATAGAGTGGTTCCGGCCTCGGGTATTCTTCCAGGGATTGCCAGTCGTCTTCTGGACCTGATCACGGTCTGGAACATGGTCAGCTCGCGCTAAAACTCTCCCCCTACAGGAGAGACGGCTCTTGTCAAGGAGCAGCTGCTCAGGAACAACTTCCTCCTCAAGCGTGGTTTGCACTGGCCGAGGGAGGAGAGTGCTCAGGATGCAGTGCTGACCAGAGTCTGGCACAGTTGACTGCGAGGGCGTTGGTCCATCTCTGGTTTGCGACCCAAGCCATCCGGATCCTAATGGACAAGGCACTTGGTCCTGACACCTCCCTTGCACTTAAGGTGGCTAAGGCATGCGGTGGGCTTCTGGACAAATTGACCCCTGCCTGTCCGGAACTCAACATTGGCCTACATCATGGAACTTCCCCCGTGACGTGGTGCCCCACAATCTGAGCTGTCTCAGGGATATCCAAGCCATGGAGGCATTATTTGCTACACACTCTCCACTGCCGTACCTTTACCCGCTGCCCGGACATTCCTTGCACTCTGACGGTGGAGATTCCCAGTGGAGGGCCCTCTATGGAGAGATCCTCCCTTTTACATCAGGGATCTAGGATGAAGAGTGCTGCATTCCTGTGCAACCAGCGAATGAGCAAGTTTACCGGGTGTCAGTCCACATGGACATTCTGTGGCCTGGAAGAGATAGTGTTTCACATTTATGTCGAGTGCATTTGTCTGAAACCTCCCTTTAGTTTTTTGAAGGGGCTGCTTTAAAATTTTGGTTGCACTTAGCCTGATCTTTAGGCACCTGGAACGGGGAGGGATGGACAAGTCTATAACCCTTCTCATGGCTTTGCTTTGGGCCTGGCGAAGATGGCCATCAACTGGTCCAGGCAGTGGGCCGAAGAGGGGCTTGGTGTTCCTGACTGTCTGTCCCTCTTTTACAGTTACATTCACACTCAGGTGAACCTGGAGAGGGAGCATGCAGTGGTCACCGGCACAGTTGAGGCCTTTCAAGAACGTTGGGTGCCATAGGGGCTGGAGTGCATTATTAATCTGGATAATGATATTCTGATTTAGTTAATTGTCTCTGTAGTAAAATTTTCCATTTTGCCTTTTTGAATTTGCATTTGTTTTCAGTTTGGTGCCCTGGGAGGAGGCTGTCTTATTTTCCCTTTACTCTGATTTTAGACTCTTTGGAAGAGCCCAGAGGATTTCTATTTTAGCCCTGTACTGTCAGTATCTCAGATGCACTTGATCAGGATCGGTGTGAGGGGAATTCTATCTTTAGTCGAAATGAGCAGGGTAACCTCCTCTGGATCTTAAACCATTGTTGTCCCTGTCTCAGGAGTGTTCAATGGGCATTTATTTAGTTGGTTATTTGTTTAATTATTTGTTTTCTTTGATTTTGCTTGAGTTTATTTTTATTTCTCCCCCTCCACCTCTGTGGTTCCTGCCCAAAAGAGTTTGGTGGGGAAAGAGTCAAGGTACAGCCATTTTGTTGCTTGTTTACTTATTTTTGCTTTTCCCCAGAGCAATGGCGTCTTTATTTTTGTTTAACAAAATCGTGGCAGCTTTATTTTCTGTTTCGAAAGAGCAGGGTGGGCTTTGCTCTGTGTTTCACCCAGTGCTGTTCCTGTCCTGGTAGTGTCTGAATGGCGGCAGTGCCGGGGGTCTTGGTTTTTTCTGTTTACACCTTTCGCTTAAGAATGGAGGGTTGCTTTTCGGACTGGAGGCCTCTGACCGGTGGTGTGTCACAGGGATCGGTGCTGGGTCTGCTGCTTTTTATCATTTACATAAATTAATTGAACGTGAATATAGAAGGTATGGTAACTAAATTTGCAGATGACCCCAAAATTGGTGCAGTGAACAGAGAAGAAGGTTACCTCAGAGTACAACTGGATCTTGATCAAATGGGCCAATGGGCTGAGGACTGACCGATGCAGTTTAATCTAGATAAATGTGATGTGCTACATTTTGGTTGAGCAAATCAGGGCAGGACTTATACACTCAATGGTAAGGTCCTCGGGAGTGTTGCCGAACAAAGAGACCTCGAATGCAGATTCATAGTTTCTTGAAAGTGGAGTCGCAGGTAGACAGGGTAGTGAAGAAGGCGTTTAAATTGGTCAATGTATTGAAAATAGGAGCTGGGAGGTCATTGTTGCAGCTGTGCAGGACATTGACATTGGTTAGGCCACTTTTGAAATACTGCATTCAACTCTGGTCTCCTTGCTATGGGAAAGATGTGAAACTTGAAAGGTTTCAGAAAAGATTTGATTGACTTATTTATTGTCATGTGTACTGAAATATGGTGAAAAGCTTTGTTTAGGAGCGGTACAGGCAGATCATAATAAACAAAAAGATCAAAAAGACTTAGACAGAGGGATACAGATTATATTGCACAGGGTGTACGCCAGTTGAGATCAACGTTAGTAAGATCAGCGTTATTTGAGGCTAGAGAGTCCATTCATCAGTCTGATAACGGTCGGGAAGAAGCTGTTCCTGAACCTGCTCGTGCATGTGTTCAAGGTTCTGTATCTTCTGCCTGACTGAAGAGGTTTGAAGCAGATCATTACCGGGGTGCAATGGGTCTTTGATGATGTTGGCAGCCTTTCTGCGGCATCGAACTGTGTAAATGGAGTGCATGGATGGAAGGTTGGCTTCCATAATGGTCAGGGTTGTGCACACCGCCTTCTGTGGTTTCTTACGGTCGTGGGCAGAGCAGCTGCCATACCAGGCCGTTATGCACCCGGACAGAATGTTTTCAATGGTACATCTGAGAAGTTGGTGAGGAACTTTGTGCACATGCCAGATTTCCTGAGCCGCCTGAGTTGTTGATTATCATCATTCTTAGGAATTTGATGCTGTTCACCCTCTCAACCTCAGTTCTGTTAATGTAGATAGGGCTGTGTTCTCCTTTCTTTCTGAAGTCATTTCGTTCTGCTGACGTTGAGAGACAGATTGATCTCATTGCACCATGTCACCAAGCCCTCTATCTCTCTTCTGTAGTTTGACTTGTCGTTGTTAGATATCCATCCCACTAAGTGGTGTCGTCAGCAAACTTGTAGATGGGGTTCATTTGGAATTTGGCGACACAGTCGTAGGTGTGAAGGGAGTACAGTAGGGGGCTGAGGTCGCATCCCTGGGGGGCTCCATGGTTGAGACTTACAAAGATGTTGCCAGGGTTGGAGGGTTTGAGCTGTAGAGAGAGGCTGAATAGGCTGGGGCTATTTTCCCTTGTGCGTCGGAGGCTGAGGGATGACCTTATAGAAGTTTATAAAATCATGAGCAGCATGGATTGGGTGAATAGTCAAGGTCTTTTCCCCAGGGTAGTGGAGTCCAGAACTAGGGGGCATAGGTTTAAGGTGAGAGGGGAAAGATTTAAAAGGGACCTAAGGGGCAACTTTTTCATGCAGAGGGTGGTGCGTGTATGGAATGAACTGCCAGAGGATGTGGTGCAATTACAACATTTAAAAGGCATCTTATAGGGTATATGAATAGGAAGGGTTTAGAGGGATATGGGCCAAATGCTGGCAAATGGGACTAGAATAATTTAGGATATCTGGTCAGCATGGACATGTTGACTGGGTCTGTTTTCATGCTGTACGTCTCTATGACTCTGAGTCCTGTCGTATCCAGTCATAAATGGTGGTGAACAATTAAACAACTCACTGGAGGAGGAGGCATGACAAATATCCCATCCTGAATGATGGAAGACCTCAACATTTCAGTGCAAAAGATAAGACTGAAGCAATCGCAGCAAACTTCAGCCAGAAGTGCTGAGTAGATTCATTGTTTTCCTTGCACCATGTCACCAAGCCCTCCATCTCCCTTCTGTAGTTTGACTCGATGTGTTTAGATATCAATCCCACTACATGGTGTCGTCAGCAGATGGCGTTATTTGGAATTTGGCAACACAGTCATAGGTGTAAAGGGAGTACAGTAGGGGGCTGAAGTTGCATCCTTGGAGGGCTCCATCTTGGCTTCCCCTAGCGATCCATGGCACTACAAATACCAGTCTTCAGCCAATTCGACTCATTCTATGTGATATCAAGAAACGGTTGGATGCTGAATACTGCGAAGTCTGTGGGCCCTGACAATATTCTGGCAATAAGACTGAAGACCCGTGCTACAGAACTTGCCATTCCCCTAGCCAAACTCTTCCAACTGTTACAACATTGACATCTACCCGACAATGTGGAAAATTGCTCGGGTATGTCATGTACACAAAAATCAGGACAAATCCAACCCGGCTAATTATCGCTTCATCAGTCTCCCTTGATCTTCAGTAAGGTGATTGAAGATGTCATCAACAGTGCTGTCAGGCAGCACCTGTTCAGCAATAACCTGCTCACTTACACCTAGTTTGGGTTCTGCCAGATCCACTCATGTTAATTAATTCATACCTAATTACAGTCTTGGTACAAACATGGACAAAAGAGCTGAATTCCAGAGGAGAGGTGAGAGTGACAGCCCTTGATATCAAAGCCACATTTGACTGAGTGTGGCATCAAGGAACCCCAGCGAAACTGGAATCAGTGGATATCAGAAGGCAAATTCTCTGCTGGTTGGAGTCATACCGTGATTATTGGAAGTTAGCCACCTCAGCTCTAGGACGTCTCTGCAGGAGTTCCTCCAGGTAGTGTTCAAAGCCCAACCATCTTCAGCTGCTTCACCAATCACTTCATCACTCCAGCATAAGGAAGAGGGAATTTGCAATCTTCGGCAAACAATGTTCAACACCATTCACAATTTGTCAGACACTGAAGCAGTCCATATTCACATCAGCACAATATCCAGGCTTGGGCTGGCAAATGGCAAGTAAGATTCACGTCATACAAATGCCAGGCAATAACCACCTCCAACGTAAGACAATTTAACCACGGCCTGTTGAAGGTGAGGAGTAATGGCTCAGGCACTGTTGGGGGGGCTAGTCAGAGTGGGCAGAAGCTGTGTAAAAATAAAAGACAAAATTGGTGATGAACATAACACTGAACTAGATTTTATTTACGTATGCAAACAATTTATGCAAAAAGACAGTACGGGGTTTCAAACAAAGAAATTGCTGGACAAACTCAGCAGGTTCTGGCAGCATCTGTGAGGATAAAGCAGAATTAATGTTTCAGGTCCAGTAACCCTTCTTCAGAACTAGGAGAAGATGGTGTATGTGCAGAGGAAATGAGTGCGAGATAGTCGGTGATGGAGCCCAGAGGGAAAGACAGACAGACAAAGGAATGGATAATGATAAGCCAGGGATAAAGAAAAGCTGATAATAGGAACCATTAGTAGATGAAAATGGATTGGCTGTTCTGAAAACAATCCATGCCATGACAGGGCCTGGGGTCTTGGAGTGTGTAAAGGACATGGAAAAAGGTGTTCAGACCCCAAAATTATTGAACTCGATATTAAGTCTTGAAGGCTGCAGGATCCCTAAATGAAAATAAAATGCTGTTTTTCCATCTTGCACATAACATCACTGGATCAATGTAGCAAGTCCAAGAGAGAAATATTGGCCAGGGATTATGCTGGTGTGTTGAAGAGGCAGGCAACTGGAAGCTTGCAGTCATTTTTACGGACAGAATGTAGGTATTCTGCAAAGCGGTTTCCCAGCCTGCATTTCATCTCCCTAACATAGAACAGACAACATTGTAAGCAGCAAGTGCAGTAGACGAGAGTGTTTGAAATGCAGCTAAATTGCTACTTCACCTGGAAGGTGTGTCAGGGGCCTTGAATAGTGAGGAGAGAGGAAGTTAATGAGCAGCTGTTAAACTTCTGCAATAGCATGGAAAGGTGCCCTGGGGGGGTGGTGCTGGGAATGGAGGAGCAGAAGACCAGGGTGTCCCAGAGAGAATAGTCGATGTGGAATGCTAACAAGGGAGGGGAGAGGAATATGTGTCTGGTGGTGACATCCTGCTGAAGTGGTGGAAATGCTGGCTGATGATCCCCAGTATGTGATTTGGTTGGTATAATCTGAATGGAACTGAAAAGTTTTGAATACTGTTGGTGCCAGATTTCTGACCAATAGAATTGTGGTTTTTCTCGGTACGAATCTAGATCTGACCAGATGAAGGCCACCGTACACCAGTATACATGAGTAGATTTGGTTTCGTATTATTCTAGTCGGATTTTTCCTTTGGATTATCAGTGACACTCACATCTCATGACTGCCCACTTCAACCTCCGCTCCACCTCCACTTCCACCTCCACTTCCTTTCAAGACCTATGGCTTGAGTGGCCTCTGTGCAGGTTCACAGATACAGGTTCCACTGAATGCATATATACAGTATGCGATGTCATAACCTTTGCCAATGACAGCAGGACAAAGCAGGGGGCACTTAAGAGGAGGGCAGACAAGCTGAGCATCTGAGAGGAATACAGGATGTGGGTTCAGGGATCCCACTCAGAAACAAAAATCCATAAATGATATCGCTGGTAAGCGTGCAAATAGATCAGGTGATGAGTGTTTCATATTTCTCTTAAAGATTTGCCTTGCAAGGTAGAATGTGAGTCTTTGTATATTTGTCAAGTTTTTTTTAAATCATTGATATGGTAGTATTAGTAGGTTTTACCTATATTAGGTTTATTAATAATAGTTGTTTTTATTAGTATTGATAAAGCTTTATTCATATTATTAAAGTTTATTGGCAATAACAGTTATTAATTAATAAATAGAGGAATGGCAGAGTTCATCCTCGAGAGGACACATCTTGTGCTATGTAGCAACTCCATGCCCATCATGTTTAACCATTTGTTAAGGAAATGTGGTCTACTCTACATTGGGGAGATGAAATGCAGACTGAAGGTGAACACCTGTGATGTGTATGCAAAAACGTTCCACGCAGGAGAACCAACTCATTTTCAACTATTCACACTTCCTGTGAGCACCCATTCAGTATTTATCTTTCTCCCAGCTTATCAACAGCAATCCCTTTGTCTGCTCCTTTTTTTCTCTCTCTCTCCGCAACTCTCCATCCATTCAACTCACTCCTTTTGCCTCCAACCCACCCCAATGCCTGTTTTCAGCACAAATATCACCATTTCCCAGCTGCTTTCAGTTTTGACAAAGGGTCACTGTACTTGAAATGTTAACTTTCTTTTTCTCCCCACAGATGCTGCTGCCAGACCTGTTGAGTTTCCCCAACATTTTCTGCTTTTGTGCAGGAAGTATCATCAGTTGTAGCACGTCAAGCTTTGGATTTCTGATCTTGAGAAGCAGCTTGTGTCACTACAGCACGTGTGTAGTTGAAAGCTTCATGGAAGGCATGTTTATAGACATGGTCACCCCACAACTTGAGACTGTGCACTGAAAAATGTGACCACTAGAAATCCAGGCAGGAACAAGCAGGCAGCACATCTCACTCTTCAGTTTCAGCCAGTGTTCAATTCTGAATACTGATGGAAATGATGGTTCTTTTGGGGATTGCAGCCAGAGCCAAGTCCATGACTGCACGAGTGGCACAGCTGTACAAGGAAGACTGGAGGAAACAAGTGGAATGAGATTCAACAGTTAGGCATTTTTGTAGCTACAGACATGAATCCAGGATGGTGCACTGCCTCTGTGGTGTCAATGTGGAGGATGTCATTGAGTGGCTATACAGAACACTAAGGTTGGAGTGTGAACAGTGAGCAGTCGTGGTGAACATTGGTACCAAAGAGAAAGAGAGTTGCAGTCATGCAGTCAGAATTTAGGGACCTAGGTAGGAAATTAGCAAGCAGGATCTCAAAAGTAATAATCTCCAGATTATTCCCAGTGCCACACATGGGTGTAGAAATTGGGAAATAAGTAGATAATTACATGTAAAGACAGTGCAGAATTGCTACAACGTAGAAGGAGGTCATTCTGCCTATCGTGTTTAGATTTTTGGAACATTGGGATCAGTTATGGGAGATGGGATCTGATCAAGCTGGACAGTCTACACTTAAGTAGAGCTAGCAGTAAACTCCTTGCAGGATGATTTGCTGGTGCTATTAAGGAGGGTTTAAACTAGCTTGACAGAGATTTGAGAAGCTATAAATTATATCACAGAGGCATACCAAGACACACACAATACTAGGAAAGATATACAGCACCTAAAATAGGAATATGGAATAGTAAATTAATAAGGGGGTCAGAGTAAGGGAAAATTTATTGAAGTCCGAATGAGGTTTAATCCTTATGTATGTATGTATGCAATTACAATCCTGGACTAGACTGCTAATTTCATTTTACAATCTAGTTTGGGACTCGCAACATGTTTTATTGACAGTTGATGAGATTTACTATGGACTAAGTTTGAAATCTCAAGTACTTATTAAGAGAATAAAAACAACAAATTTCACCATGTTGAAGAAACAAGAAAAGCTTTTACTGTATAAGGTTTGAACAGTAAAACAATTTACTCTATACAACTTATGCTCTAACATCCAGAATTAACATGAGGTTAGGGTTAACATGAGGTAAATATGAGTTAACGGACAAATTGTAATAGAGCACCCATGCAAAATAGCAAATATGTTCAAGACAGATCCCACAGCAGCAAACCCAGACTTTAGTGAGACTGAAGTATCCAAGTCACCAATTACCATTAAAATATTGCCTCTTTCACAAACGATTCCAATTCTTCATTTCTGAAGATCTGGTCTTAGCACTTCCTCAATAACTGCTCACGTCCTGGTCATGCGAAGATGGTATTCCTTTGGATTCCTGAAATTGCTTGCAAACCTCCAATTATCAATACAATTCCAGATTTTTACTTAAGAGCTAACCTCACAAACTGGGAAATAACCATGAACTTTGCTGAGCTCGCAGCCCTTTTTATCTTATTTTTCTTATGGAGTTAACCTACTGAGAGTATGCTCGGTGTTTTGGTCAGGCTAACCTCTAGCATCGAAACACAGACATTGCCTCAAGACCTCAGCTATGTACTGCTTACCTTAAAGCTACTCACTACATCCAAAACTGCATCCCACTAGAGTTCATAAGTCATTGGCACAATTCTACTTCTCTTGCTGCTCTGGTGTGCTGTCTGAGCAGGGATATAGTTTCACCATCAGGGGTTCCTATTTAAAACTGATAAAGATGATTTATTTCTCTCGGAGAATCACGATTCTTTGGAACCCTCTTCCTCAGAGATCCATTGTTGCTAACTCTGAGTTTTAAGTCCAGTTGGAAGAATGTACCTTCCTCAGACATCTTCGCTGATCATTTCCATTCCCTGTCCCCACTATTACTGCTAGTTCTGTCGTCCATCTATGTCCAAGCACCAAAGCAGCCAAATTGCATGATTCAGTAGGCTTTTCTCCAAGATGTCAGAGAAAGGTGGGAAGTGTTCTTCATTGTGGCTGATATCAGAAGGCCCTCCTGCTGGACCAAGGTAGTCCAAGGAGGGAGGTTGTAGAGGAGGTGAGGGATGATGAGGTTCATGCAAGAACTTGGATCCAGTGTGAGAAATGGAATATTGGCCTGTTTCAATCGGCTGGCATAAAGGCCAGTCTCACAATTACATCAGGGATCTGTGTATGTGTAAGAGTGGGCAACTATGCCAGAAGAGAAAATTCATGCTCAGTTGTAATGGCAGACAGGAATTGAAGCTAAATCACGTGGAAGTTTGCCTTTTTTTGTGTGATTTATCCATCTGATTCACAACATATATATAGGCACAATAAAGTAATTTATATAATTGTTAATATTTACTAGGAACTGTTTAGGTCTGTGTTGTTGTTGTTGAGGTCTGTCCTGGTATTATTTGTAGTAGTCATGCCTCGCTTTCTTTATTCTTAATTCATTCATGGCTTGTAGGCTATGCTGGCCATCCCTAATTGCCTTTGAGGAGGTGATGGCATTGAACTGTTGCAGTCTAGTTGGTTTAGGAACACCTATAATGCTGATCGTAAGGAAGTTCCAGGATTTTGATCTAGTGACACTGAAGGAATGGCAATATATTTCCAAGTCAGACTGGTGATTGGTTTGGAAAAGAACTTGCAGATGATGGTGTTTCCATGTATCTGCTGCCCTTGTCCTTCTAGATAGAAGTTGTTATGGGTTTGATGTTGTTGTCTAAGGAGCTTTCATGAATTTCTGCATATTGCAGATACACGCTGCTGCTACTGAGTATCAGTGGTGAAGGTAATGGATGTTTGTGGATTTGGTGCTAATGAAGCGGCTGCTTTGTCCTGGATGGTGTCAAGCTTCTTGAGTGTTGTTGGCGCTGCACTCATCTGGGAAAGTGTGGAGTATTCCATCACATTCCTGATTTGTGCCTTGATGAGAGTGGCATCAGGAGGTGAGTTACTTGTTGCAGGATTCCTATTGTCTAATCTGCTCTTACGGATACAGTATTTAATTCCTAGATCAGTTCAACTTATGACAAGTGGCAACCTCTGGTTGCAATGTGATGCTTATGGAGCAGTTAAGGGTATCCCCTGGGGATGACACGGTGGCACAGTGATTAGCATTGCTGTCTCACAGCACCAGGGACCCAGGTTCAATTCCAGCCTTGGGTGACTGTCTGTGTGGAGTTTACATGTTCTCCTTGTGTCTGCATGGATCTCTGCTGGGTGCCCCAGTTTCCTCCCTCAGTCCAAAGATATGCAGCTAAGTGGATTGGCCATGCTAAAAGAAAGATTACCTGTATTGTCGGGGATTGGCAGTTTAGATGGATTAACTGTGATTAAAAATAGGGATGGGGCAGGTTTGGGTCTGGGTTTGCTCCTTGAGTTTCAGTGCAGACTCGATGGGAGACTATAGGGATTCTGTGATACACTGAATTGCATATCATATGCTGCAGATGTGCTTCATTTTTGTGCGTTGTTTAATAAATTTCATGTGAATTGTTATTTCTGTAATGATCACTCTATGAAATATGGCTGTAGAAGCAGACACAATTGCCATATACTCCTTCATCTTTGTACTCAAGATAATATTGGCCTTATTGTCAAACTTGCCTGGGAAGACAATCATGCCCCACTGTCTACAAGCTGTCCCAAAATGTATAAATGTACAAAAATTCCCAATGAGACCACCAAAATGACTTATTAGTGTGATTGACTGATTGCCATTTACGATAAGTGCAATTCACAACAAATTTTGCCAATAACACAAACTCATGTCAGTTTATTGTGACACATTTACACAACATTAGTGAAAAGAAAGGATTTCTCCACTGAAACTGTACAACTTAAACTATACCCTTCCAAAGCACCCAAATACGCACTCACTCATTTATGATTAAGACAAATCGTATAATACATATATTGTGTGAAAATGAATAAAGATAAAATAAACAAATTATGGAGATAAACATTCAAGCTGTAAGGTGGAATGCTAAATTTTCTCATACATTCCTTTTATCATTTCAGCAAAAACTAGTTTGCTCTATTCTTTTCCTTCTACCACAAGCTGTTTCAAAGACCACAAGTCAGCTTCAGCTTACAATTCCCAGTTCACAGCTCCAAACCAAAACTGATGCAAGTATAAAAACAAAAAAAAATGAAAAATTAGTTAGGGTTCTAGCAACAGATTAATTGGGGATAATCAGCATGATTTTATTAAGGTGAAGTCATATCTTTTTTTTTATTCACTGTGGGACATGGGCATCACTGGCTGGCCAGCATTTATTGCCATCCCTTGACAAGGTGGTAGTGAACTACCTTTTGAACCACTGTAGCCCACAATGCTACATGTTGATTCACAATACACTTAAGGAGGGAATTCCAGGATTTTAACTCAGTACACAAAAGGAATATTTACAAGTCAGGATGGTGAGTGAATTGGAAGGAACTTGCAGGTGGTGGTGTTCCCATTCGTTTGCTGCTGTTCTCCTTCTCGATGGAAGTAGTTATGGGTTTGGAAGGTGCTGTCTGAGGATCTTTGGTGAATTTTTGCAGTGCATCTTATAGATAGTACACACTGCTGCTACTGAAAATTGGTGATGGAGGTAGTTGATGCCTGTAGATGTGGTGCCAATCAAGTGGGCTGCTTTGTCCTGAATGGTCATAGAGTCATACAGCAGGGAAACAGATCCTTCGGTTCAACCAATCCATGCTGAACATAATTCCAAACTAAACTAGTCTGACCTGCCTGCTGCCGGCACATAACTCTCCAAACCTTTGCTATTCACGTACTTATCCAAATGTCTTTTAAACATTGTAATTGTACCCACATCCAGCACTTCCTCAGGAAGTTCATTCCACTTACGAACCACCCTCTGTGTAAAAAATTTGCATCTCTCTCCTCTCACCTTAAAAATGTGCACTCTAGTCTTGAAATCTTTCATTCTAGGGAAAAGACAACTACCATTAACTCTTTCTATACCTCTCATTATTTTATAAACTTCTATCAGGTCGCCTCTCCACCTCCTACACTCCAGTGAAAAAAGACCCAGTCTAACCAGCCTTTCTTTATAACTCAGACCCTCCATACCCGACAACATCCTGGTAAATCTCTTCTGAACTCTCTCCAGCTTGATAATATCCTTCCTACTGGGCAACCAGAACTGGACACAGTATTCCAGAAGAGGCCTCACTGATATCTTATACAACCTCAACACGGCTTCCCAACTCCTATACTCAAAGATGTTGTATTTCTTGAGTGCTTTTGGAACTGCAACCGTCCAGGCAAGTGGGGTATATTCCATCACACTCCTGACTTGTGCCTTGTAGATAGTGGTCAGGCTTTGGGGAGTCATTGCTCAGCCCACTGTCCTCTGCAGTAAATGCAGCAGAGACTGACATGTCAGAGAGGGGCATCTGCCATCATCAGGCAATGAATAGCACAGAGTTGGTCACCACAGAGTTGGTGCAAAGCATCACCTTACGAGATGGAACACTTCCAGATATGAAGGTTAAACATAACTTCTTGCTTTTATACTTTTTACCTCTACCTAAAAAGTCGCATATGTGGTATATTTTATTTTGTGACAGAATTCTTATTATGTTCTGCTACATTCATGTCTTTGTGCATCTGTACTCCCAGGTCTCTCTCTCTCTATATCTCTCTCTCTCTTGCACCCCGCCTCCCCATCCAACCGTGTCTCCTTGTGAAAATGTCAAATCCAATAATTTCCTTCTAATAGATTTGGTGATTGGGCAAACTGATAGATATGTAGCTGATAGATTTTAATATAAACAAATGTGAGGTTATCCATTTTGGACTGAAAAAGGATAGATGAGGGTAACTTTTAGAGGGCACAAAGTTAAATATCTAACAAAGATTTGGGGGTTCAGGTGCATAGCTCTTTAAAATGCCATTAACAGGTGCAGAAAATAGTCAAGAAGGCTCATGGTATGCTGGCCTTCATATCTAGAAGGCTGGAGTATAAAGCAGTAGTTGTACTAAACCCCAGTTAGGCAGATTTGAGAGTCAGTCTGGGCAACACACCTCTTTTGGCTCTCGAGAGAGTTCAACATAGGTTTTCAAGGATACTGGACTTCAGGGGTTATATTATGAGGAGAGATTAGACAAATTAAGCCTTAATTCTTTAGAATATAGAAAATTAAGGGGTGATCTAATCACGTGTTTCTGGATATTATCAGGGAAAGACAGGGTAGATAAAGATAAACTATTTCCACTGGATGAAGATTTTAGAACGGGCGTGTATAGTTTAACATTTAAGGTCAAGCCATTCAGGAGAGATGTTAGATTGCACTTCTACACATAAAGATAGTAGAGGTTTGGAACTCTCTTCCTCAAAAGGTGATCGATGCTAATTAAACTCTTAAATTTAAACCTGAGATAGACAATTTTTTATTAAGCAAAGGCAGCAAGAGATATGGACACAAGGCAGGTAAATGGAGTTAGGCCATAGATCAGCCATGATCGTAATGGGTGGTGCAGCAGGCTTAGGGGCTTAATGGCCTACTCCTGTTCTGTGTTCCAAATTTTAGATTGTTTTCAGCTTCCCTATTATCATTGCAATTTAACCATTTCCATCCATTCTAAACGAAGATACAAAATGCATATTTAATAAATCTGCCATGGCTTTGTTTCTGTGTTGCTGTATCACTTACATTAACAATTAATTAAGCTTCCTTGATCACTCTGTTCATCTTTTATATATTTATAAAATCAGACAGTACAGAAGAGGTCCTTTGGCTCATTAAGTCTGTACTGCTAAAAATTCATTAAATCTTTGCGAGTCCCACTTTCCAGATGCATCCCAGACCCCCCACCACCCTCTGGATGAAAAAAAATTCCTCAAGTCCCCTCTAAATCTCCTGCCTTTCACCTTAAAGTTATACCCCTTTGTTATTGACCTTTTAACTAAGGGGAACTGCTACTTTCTATTCACCCTGTCCATGCCCCTCATAATCTGATACACTTCTATTACGTCCCCCTCAACCTTCTCTGTTCCAAGGCACACAACGTACGCTTAACCAGCCTCTCTTCACAGCTAAGATGCTTTATCCCATGGTGATGGTGAATCTCCCCTGCACCCCATCTAGTACAATCATATCCTTTGTACAGTGTGGTAAAAACTTATATAACCAACCTTTATCTTACCTTAATATTTTCTTTGTGACTTAGTACATATTTTATTGTAGCTTTGATGGAAATTTAGCTTCGTGAACAGAATTAGTGAACAGAAATGGAAGCAAAATACTTTATTTATATCAATATTCAGATGAGGTTCAGAAATATGGGAAGGAGGTGGGTGGATTTTTATGATCAGGGCATGATTACAGAATGGAAAAAGGGATGTTTAAGGTGCCTTGAGTGAAATAAGAGAATACTTTCTTTTAAATTCATTCATGGTATGTGGGTGTCACTGGTTGGACCAGCATTTATTGCCCATTCCTAGTTGCCCTTGAGAAGGATGTGGTGAGCTTCCTTCTTAGTCGCTGCAGTTTAATTTCATATATAGGTACACCCACAATGCTGTTAGGGAGACACTTCCAGGACTTTTGACCCAGTGACAGTAAAGGAACAGTGATATATTTCCAAGTCAGGACAGAGAGTGGCTTAGAGGAGACCCTGCAAGTGATGGTGTTCATGTATCTGCTTCCCTTGTGCTCCTAGATGGTAGTGGCTTACGAAGATATTGTCAAAGGAAACTCATGAATTTCTGCACCCCCTCTTGTAAATGGTAATACACTGTTGCAACACAACATCAGTGAAGGAAAGGAATATGTGTGGATGGGATTCAAAACTAGCAAGCTGCTTTGTCCTGGAAGGTGCCAAGCTTCTTGAGTTTTGTTAGAGTTGTACTTATCCAAGCAATTGAGGATTATTCCATTGTATGTAGATGGTGGACAGGCTTTGGGGAGTCAGGAGGTTAGTTGCTTGCTGCAGGATTTCTAGCTTCTGACCTGCTCTTGTATCCACAGTATTAAATGGCTGCTCCATAAACAGGTGAATGGTGTGAAAGAAACCAGCAATGAGATTTTCAGGCAGTGTAGAGAAGTTCACAGTCATAACAAAGATGTAGGAATTGGGAATGTTAACCACAGAAGACAGGAAAGATTTTGGGGTGGTCTTCTGGTCCACCCAGGCAGCTCGCAGCACATCTGGGTTAGTCCAATAGACCAGTGGAGGTTTAAGATGCTCCTTGTTTTACTGGTGAGGGATCCACATGCTCTTCCTCATACCTCCCAGTAAGTGTTCTTAATGTTTTTCTTGGTGATGATTGTTCAATGCCACTGACATGAAGACAACTAAAGCCAGCCTCAACACTAATGGCAGCAGGGAGTCACAACGCAGATTCCAGAACTTGGTCCTTCAGGGCAGGACATATGTGGTGTGCTTCCTGCAAGAAACCCACACTGCCTCAGGAGACGAAGCCACCTGGCTTCTGGAGTGCAAGGAGGGGTCGACATCAGTCACTTCACCTGCAAATCCGACAGGGTGGCTATCTTGTTTGCCTCACATTTTCAGACGGAGATGTTGGGGGTCAAATAGCTGGTGTGAGGCCGTTTGCTTCACTTGATAGTGCGGCTAGGGGATGCGGTCCTTCACTTTGTGAACATATACCAGTTGGGCTGAGGCAAATGCACTTCTATGGAGAAATGTCCACTCATCTCACCCCCATCAACAAAGGCCAGTGTGTTGTCTTTGGGAGGGATTTTAACTGCACCCTTGAGGACAGGAACCATGGCAGTGCCAAGTTGAGTTTGGCATTGGTGAAGGAGGTTGAGGGACTTAATTAAATTCTTTGGCCTGGTGGATGGCTGGCAAAATCTCCATCCTGACTACATTGCCTTCATCTTTGAGAGGCCTGGGGCCAGAGCGACAGGGATCGACTACATGTACATCTCACAGGTGCATGCCTCCTGCAGCCTCTACATGGCAGGTGCCATGCACGGACCATCACCTGGTGTATGCGGATTTCCTTCCGTTTGGCGTCCAGCTCAGTCCACATACTGACACTTTAACAATCTGCTGCTGGAGGACAAACAGTTTCATTTACCGCCGGGTGGTGGTGATCCCCAGTGGAGGTCTCTCTATGCAGGAGACCTCCCTCTTTCCCTTGGGGATCTTGGGTGGAGGGTGTTGCACGCAGCAGTCTCCTGTAACCACAGATTATGGTGGTTCACAGATTCTCAGCCCAACTGTTTTGTTTTCGGGCGCTCTGGAGTCCATGGACCACGTGTATATTGGTTGTGGGCTTTTGTACTCCATTTTTAGTTATCTGAAGGACCTTATGCTCTGTTTTTGGTTGCACTTCAGCCCCACGCTCCTGATATTCGGGCACCCGCTGAAGACAGTGCAGGCAGGTTGGAGGATGTCCTCGGGGGTCTGCTCCTGAACAGTGGTGGAGAAGAGAAAAACATAAAAGAAAGACAGATGTTTGTGGTCATAATGGGAAGGTTCTCAGAATGCAGCTAGGGTTGTTTCATTTGTCAGCAAATTCCATTCCCTGGAAGGAAACATACAGGACAACAACTGGTTCTGAATAATAAAGTGGGACAAATAAATGCTTGAAGGTAGGAAGCCACTTTGAAAATATTGACTGAAATTGTATAATTTTTTTCCATTGGATGTTGGTGTTTCTAGCTGGGCCACCATTTATTGCTCAACCCTAATTGCTCAGAGGGTAGTTAAGAATCAATTAATTGCTATGGGTGTGGAGTTACTTATAGGCCAGACTAGGCAAGGATGGCAGATTTACTTTCCTAAAGTATATGAATGAGCCCAACAGTTTTAATAACAATTGACAATGGTCAGCATTAGGCCAGCTTTTATATCCAGGATTTAATTGAATTCAAATTTCGCCTGAAACCTGAGCAGTTACTATGGTGGGATTCAGACCCATAACACCAGAACATTAACCTTGGGATTCTGGATTATTAATTCAGTCACTTTACCACTGTGCCACCATCTCTCCTGAGATTTGGAAACAACTGAAGAAAGGGGTATTTAACATAAAAGTATTGAACTGAACTGAAAATTTGATAGTATTAATGGAAAAGTCAGGTTAATTGATTAAAGAAAGAAATGATCTATTGAGAAAAGCATCAGCAGTGTGAGATTTTTAAAGACGAGATGGTTAATGTTAGCTATGTTCCATCTACGGGAAACGGCATAGATAATTTAGCATATTTGATGCATGAATGCAAAGAAACATAGAAGTCAATATAAGAGGAAATAAAATAGGTTTTGACAGCACCTGGTAGGAAGATGTAGAATCACCTAGAGAAGAAAGGAGTGACGCTGTATCTGACAGTGAAGGAATAGTAAAAAATATTTAATTATTTTACCTCAGCTTTTTGGCACAGGTGGAAGTGAAAGGAATGCTTGAGGAGGTCATGGAAGAGACCTTATAAAAAGTAAAGATTTCAAAGCAAAGCACATGAAAAACAAATTGGAACAAAATTTTGAAGGGATGGGATGACCTACTGGTATTATCACTAGACTATTAATCCAGTACCTATGTAATGTTTTGGGGCCCCGTGTTTGAATCCCACCATGGCAGATGATTGAATTTGAATTCAATAGTTTAAAAAAAATTGGAATTAAAAGATGATTGTCAGGAAAACTTATCTAATTCACTAATGTCCTTTACAAAGGAAAGTCTTCCTTATCTAATCTGGCCTACATGTGACTCCAGACCCACATGTGATGTGGTCGACTCTCAACTGACCTTTGGCAGTTAGGGATAGGCAATAAATGCTGGCCTAGCCAGTGATGCCCACATCCTGTGGATGAATCATTTTCTTTTTAAAAATGTGACAACATGCCTATATCTGCATCATCTGAATTTCTGAAGAAGGGTCCCGACTTGAAATGTCAGCTTTCCTGCTCCTCTGATGCTGCCTGGCCTGCTGTGTTTCCTTCAGCTCCATACGGCGTTATCTCTGACTCCAGCATTGGCAGTTCTTACTATCTTGGCATCATCTCACTCTGACAATTACCAAAACACTTAAATTATTTCCAGCTGCAGACTTGGTATCACCAAAGTTTTCATTGTCATCCTCTCATTTCCCATCTTTTGTATGCTCCAACATATCTGAAACTAAGCCACTGTTCTCTCTCCAGAAGTGGTGGGAAGGTAGTCTAGGAATTAGCGGTAAATCAATCGGGGAGCTTCATAGAGATTTCTCGATCCTCTGGTCCTGTCATTTATGGGGCTGTCACAGAATCACAGAATCCCTGTCCTCCCAAGTCATTTTGACAGAGTTTGGGGAAGTACACAGTCAGTCTTAGTGGTCGTACACTCTAACTCAAGGTGTGTTAGTCAAGGAGCAGTGCTGTTTTGGGGAAGTTAGAGAAGTCAGGTATGGAGTTTGGAGCTGGAATGCAGAAGGGACAAATCATTGTGAAGGGAAGTAACTGTACATATAAAGGCAGGAAACAATACAGCAGAGAAGGGAACAGGGTACTTTAGGATTTCAGGAAGTTATTGCTGATCAACAGCATTCTGGCTTCGATGGGAGGACACTGTATGACTATGCTGGGCATTATTAAATGGAGACCTGGGACTCAGGAGGTAAATTCGGAGATGAAAAGTTTATAAAATATGGGGAGGCTGAAACCTGAGGGGGTTGACAAGGTCAGCAGTGCACCTTCTCAGCAGCTGTAACATTGTATCCTGCACTCTGTTCTCTTTCCCTGATGCACTTGTATAGTACAATCTGCCTGTAAAGCATGTACGACAATACTTTTCACTGTACATCAGTGCACACAACAGTAATAAATCAAATTAAGATGAGGGAGGCTGAGCACCGAGAATTACAGATAGAGCCTGCAACTCATTCCCTTAGCCGTGATCTGTGAAGTTTTCTCTCTCCATCTTATTCTCAACTGTGCAATTAACATGAAAAATAGCTACCAGCACATCCAGAGAAAGTATGAACAGAGAGCGGATGAAGTATTCTTGTTTTGTTTGTGGAAGCGGGCTGCACTCATATGCAATGTGATGCCATCAAAAGTCAACTGAATTAATTAGGCACTCTTGGATTCCAAACTGAAGACATCTATATTACAAAATTCTGCACGCGTTGACCAACAACGTAGATTCCAAATCCTGGCTGCAAGTAATCCTTGCCATGGCACGGTTCATTACAAATTAATCTGAGTAATCTCTGAAACAAAACTCATCACAGACAACCTTTAAAGTGTTACCTGCAATGCACAATTCTCAAATGCACGTCAAAGCCTCAAACACTGCACAAAGCTGCGGAGCTACTTTCCTCTCACATTGAACTTTAAGTTGAAAGTGAAAGTGAGAAAGGACTTTAGCTCTGATGAAGTCGAATCCGTACGGCTACAGCTTTGAAACAGAAAGGAGCAGAAAATGATAGTGAGGATTGTTTATAAACCCCTGAACTGCAGTTGTAGTGTTGGGGAAGAAATTAAAGAGGAAATTAGAGACAAAAGCAATAAAGGCACAGCTATAATTATTGGTGCCTTTAATCTGAATTTAGATTGGGCAAATCAAAACAGTAACAGTACCATAGAGGAGGAATTCCTGGAGTTTGTATGAGATGGTTTTCTGGAACAGTATCTTGGGAAACCAACTGAAGAACAGGCCACCCTGGGCTGGGTATTGGGTAATGAGAAAGGAATAATTGGCAACCGGTCTATATGAGGCTCCTTGAGGAAAAGTGACCAAAATATGATAACAAAGAATTCTAAGATAGAGAGTGACATTGTCGATTCTGACACTAAGGTCCTGAATCTAAATAAACGAAACTATGAATATATGAGATGCAAGCCAGCTATGATAATTTGGGGAAGGTTACTTAAAGGGATGACCTGAATAGGCAATGGCTAATATTTAAAGATTGCAACCATTGTTCATTCTATACTGGCACAAAAATAAAACAGGAAAGGTGTCCCAACCATGACTAACAAGGGAAATTATGAATAGTATTAGTTACAAGGGGTATACAAATTGCTCAATAAACGAGCAGATTGGAGGACTGGGAGCAGATAAGATTTCAGCAAAGGAGGACAAGGGAATTAATTCAGAGGGGAAAATAGAGGGCAAGAGTAAGCTTATGGGGAGCATACAGATTAATTGATTGAAACTGCTTCTGTAGGTATGTGAAGAGAAAAAGATTAGTGAAGACAAATGTAAGTCCCTCACAAACAGAGGAAATTATAATGATGAACAAAGATAGCAGACTAGTTAAATACATATTTTGGTTCTGTCTTCACAAAAGAGGACACAAATAACATCCTAAAAATGCTGGGGAACAGAGGGTTGAGTGAGAGGGAGAAACTAAACAAAATCAGTATTAGTAGGAAAATGGTGTTGGGGACATTTATGGGACTGAAGGCAGATAAATTCCTGGGGCCTCTTAAATACTTTCCAATGTACATGAGGTAGTGGCCTAGAAATAGTGGATGATTTGATGGTCATCCTTCAAGTTTCTATAGAGTCTGAAGCAGTTCCTATGGTTTAGAGGGTATTTAATTTCATACCACTCCTTAAAAACAGAACAGAGATAGCAGGGAATTATAGACCGGTAATTCTCACATTGGTAATGGGCACAGTGCTAGTTTTATAAATGATTACAAATGATTTAACAATAGAGCATTTGGCAAAGTGTGAGAGGATTGGACAAAGTCAGCGTGGATTTATGAATGGAAATTAAGCTTGACAAATCAACTGGAATTTTGTGAGATGTAACCAGTAGAATTGATAAGGGGGAGCTAGTGGATGTGGTTTACTTGGACTTTCAGAAGGCTGTAAATTAGGTCCCACATAAGAGACTAGCATGTTCAATTAAAATGCATAGGATTGGGGATAGTGTCAGACATGGATAGAGAACTGGTTGGCTGACAGGAAGCTAACTGTAGGAAGAAACAGGTCTTTTTCCAAATGACATACGTTAAAATAAAACAAAAAACTGCGGATGCTGAAGATTTAAAACAAGAGCAGAAATTGCTGGAGAAACTCAGCCGGTCTGGTAGCATCTATGGGAGAAAGCAGAATCAACACTGAGTCTAACAACCCTTTTTCAGAACTTATAGTAGCTCGGAAAAGGTTTTCTCCAACAAGTTCTGTTCTTATGGCAACAAAAACAGAAATTGCTGGAAAAGCTCGGCAGTTCTGGCAGCATCTGTGAAAAGAAATCAGAGTTAATGTTTCGGGTCGAGTGACCTCTGGATGGGTCACTTGATCCAAAACGTTAACTCTGATTTCTCTTCACAGGTACTGCCAAACCTACTGAGCTTTTCTAGCAATTTCCGTTTTTGGTTTCTGATTTACAGCATCCACAGTTCTTTCTGTTTTTTTGGCAGGCTGTAATGAATGGCCTACCATAGGGATTAGTGCTTGGACCTAGTTATTCACAATATATATCAATGACTTAAATGAGGAAACTAAATATAATATCTCCAAGTTTGCAGACAGCCCAAAACTGGGTGGGAAAGTGAACTGTGAGGAGGATGCAGAGATGCTTCAGCCTAATTTGGACAACTTGAATGTGTAGGCAAATGCGTGGTAAACAAGGTATAATGTGGATAAACCTGAGACTATCCATTTTGCTAGCAAAAACAGGAGGGAAGATCTGGCAATAGACTGGGAAAGGGAGAGGTTCAATGAGACCTGGGTATCCTTGTATGAAGTTGCTGAAAGTAAGCATGTAGGTGCAGCAGGCGGTGAAAAAGGTAAATGGTATATTGGCTTTCATAGTCAGAGGATTTGAATGAAGGAGCAGGGATATCTTGTTACAACTGTACTAGGCCTTGATGAGACAACATCTAGAGCATTGTGTGTATTTTTGGTTTCCTCATTGGAGGAAAGATGTTTTGTCTATAGAGGGAGTGCAACAAACGTTTACCAAACTGATTCCTGGGCTAGTAGGACTGACCTATGAAAAAATATTGGATTGGTTGGGACTATATTCATTGGAGTTGAGAAGAATGAGGGGAATATCACTGAAACATTTAAAATTCCAACAGGTCTATGAAGTGTATTTGCAGGAAGGATGAACAGGAAGTCCAGAATCAGATATTTTGGTCTAAGGATTTGGGGTAGGCCATTAGGCACTGAGATAATGGAAATTTCTTCACCCAGAGAGTGGTGAGCCTGTGGAATTTTCTGCCACAGAAAATTGTCAAGGCCAAAATATTGAATCTTCTCAGGGAGGAGTCAGAAATAGTTCTTCGGTCTAAAGGAATCAGAAGGAATGGGGAGAAAGCAGGAACAGAGTACTGAGTTGGCTGATCAGCCATAATCATACTGAATGGTAAAATTCAAAGAGCTGAATTGCCTGCTCCTGTTTTCAATGTTTTTATGTAAGTATTTCACAGC
>NC_063339.1:81887542-81910499 GCF_021869965.1 Rhincodon typus
TTCCCCTCCCCCATTTCTGAAGAAGGGTCTAGGCCCGAAACGTCAGCTTTCCTGCTCCTCTGATGCTGCTTGGCCTGCTGTGTTCATCCAGCTCTACACCTTGTTATCTCAGAATCTCCAGCATCAGCAGTTCCTACTGTCTCTGATATGCAATGTTGCCTTTCTTGGTGTTGTGGCATGGTGGGTAAGACAAGGTTTCAGTACCTCTACTGCAGTTACAAACTCCTATAATTATGAAATACGTCTTGCACTGCACACTTTTGAATAAGGTCAACTATTGTCAAAGGTTCAAGTGCAAATGTCCCGTTGTGCTCCTTGTTAGAGGCCTTTGTGTCCCAATGTATGAAAGGCTATATATGTGCAGTGACTACTGATTACTCACATTACGAAAGAGCTAATTTGTTTCTGACATTCCCTATTTTGCTTCATTGGAACTGTCAATGATCCAGCTATAGCAAGTGTTACTGTCACTGTGGCTGCTTAAAATGAAGATTAAGAGAAATTAAGAAATCATCTGAAAGTCCAGGTCTAGTAGTTGCTGAACAGCATCCACATGGAGGAATCACAGCAAAAAGGACTTCATTGTCCTCCGTATCATTTTCTCCAGATGAGCAAGGCACAGTTCCCCATGGAATGAGGATTTCTCTGGATATTGTCACATCTACTGAAGCAGGATTAGAGGGGTTGACTGACCATGCTATCCTAGTGGCTGTCAAGATGACAGTTCTGCTAAACCTTTGTACAAGTGGCAGTTCAAGAAGCTGTAAGGATCTGTAGGCAACTTTGCAATCCTTGGTTATAAATGTATTAAGAGTGTTCCAAGTGCAATTTGTGCCAGATCATACCACTTCATCTCATTTCTCCCTAATGAGGTTCGTGCTGCAGCTGGGCAGTACACTTTGCCAAGATTGTTGGATCCCCACCTGCAGGGCACTAATCATCTGCATTTATATCATGTTGAGAATACCAATATCATAACACAACACACTTCATTGATGGGAAAGGGTTGTATTTCATCAACATATAAATCTGTGATATCTGCCACTACATCTTAGAAGTCTGCACCAGGTACACTGGAAGATACCATTATCCCTGATAATGCTTGGGTTCCTGCTTCATTTCAAGGGGCTTCCAAGGTGACTATTGGGAGACAAGGACTACCTTTTGCGAACACAGCTGATGACTGTTACACAACCTGCTGACTAAGGCCTAGTCTAGACACAATATAGCTGATTCTTTCACCAGGATCAACAACAGTTTTTTTTCCCCACTTGTTGTCTCATTACTTTTCCTGTTGTTTATCAAAACTTAATGTTACAACCATTTGAAGGCTGCAACAGTTGAAAGTGGGAGCATCAGACTTTTCTCTCTCTCTCTGGGTGAAAAAGCTTTATTTTAAAATGTAGCCTCTAACCCTTCTATCGATCATGTTAAAACTGTGCCTCCGGTAATTGACCTTTCTTCTAAGGGAACAAGTCTTTACGCTCCATGTTATTTTGTATACCTCAATTAAGTCAACCCTCAATCTTCTCTTTTCTAGCGAAAAGAATCCCAATATTCAATATTCAATATTTCCCTCATAGGTGCAATCTTTCAGTCCTTGGCAACATTCTTTTGCATCTCCTATGCCACAGCTGTTAGCACTGGTGAAGCAGCAGGCAAGTGATGAGATGTCCTAAGTGAGTACATAGGTAATGCAGAGGGTATGCAGGGTTGGTAGTTTTTGCTTAACACGCTGGTTGAGTGGAGTGCATGCAACAGAGAGTGTGGTAGGCTACATGCCTTGAAGAGGCAGTCAGGGAATTAGGGGGAGTGTGATGTGGTGGAGAGAAGAAGGTAGCACTTAACCTTTCAGAGAGCAGGTCATTGACTTTCTTCTGGCACTGCTGGGTGTTCCTCCAGATCATGCAAATTCAGGAGCCGACTTCAAACCAGGCTGACAGGGGCTAGGTCATGGCCTCCTTTGGTTGTCCTGAGGAAAGAAGACATTCTTCCTCTCCACCAGCCTGTCTGGACATCCACGTTCCTGTCAGCAAAGCCTATTCTCAGACATCTACTTTGGAGTTGTGCAGTGATATACCACAGCAATTCCAGATTAACAGCATTTGAAATGGTGCACAACTGGGCTTTAAAATACAAGACCATAAGGCAAAGGAGAAGTAGGTCATTCAGCCCTTTGAATGTACTCTGCCATTTAATAAGAACATTTCTGATCTGATAACCATTAGCTCCACTTTCCTGCCTTAGTCCCTATAAGCCTTGATTCCCTTCATTACTGATTAAAAATCTGTCAATCTCAGCCTTGAATATACTTAATGACCAAGCTTCCTTCTGTGGTAAAATTTTTGACAGATTCACTCCCATCTGAGAGAGAAAGTTCCTCCTCATTCATCTGTCTGAAATGGACAGAACCCTTTCTCTGAGTTATGTCCTTTGGCTTTAAACTCTCCCAGAAAGGGAAACAACATAGAACGTAGAATATTGAACAGTACAGCACAGGAACAGAACCTTGGGCCACGATGTCAGTGCCCACCATAATGCTGTTCTAAACTAATTCCATCTGCCTGCACACGGTCCATATCCCTCTATTCTCTGCATGTTCACATGTCTGTCTGAATGCCCCTTAAACATTACTATTGTATTTGCTTCTACCACCTCCCTGGTAGATTGTTCCAGCCGTTTTGTAAAAAACTTGCCTTGCACATCTCCTCTAAACTTTCCCCCTCTCACCTTAAACCTATGCCCCTGAGTATTTGACATTTCCACTCTGGGAAGGGACTCTGGCTATCCACCCTATACAGATCTTTCATAACTTTATTTACTTCTGTCAGTCACCCCTCAGCCTCCGATGCTCTAGCAAAAACAATTCAAGTTTATTCAACGACTCCTTGTAGCTAATATACTCCAATCCAGGCATCATCCTAGTAAACCTCTTCTGCACCCTCTCCAAAGCCTCCACATCCTTACTACACTGTGTCAACCAGAACTGCACACAACACTTCAAATGTGGTCTGACTAAAGTCTTGTACAGGTGCAACATGACTTGCCAACTTTTGTACTCAGTGCCCTGACTGATGAAGGCAAGCACATTTGCCTCCTTTGCCATCTTACTCACTTGTGTTGCCACTTTTAGGGAGCTATGGACTTGGACCCCAAAATCCGTCTGTACATCCCTCCTGAGGATCTAGCCATTTGACCTCCCAAAATGCATCACCTCACACTTGTCTGTATTAACTCCATTTGCCATTTCTCCACAATTTTCTAGCTGATCTATATCCTGATGCATCTTTTAATATGTTTCCTCACTA
This sequence comes from Rhincodon typus, assembly GCF_021869965.1. NCBI lineage: Eukaryota > Metazoa > Chordata > Chondrichthyes > Orectolobiformes > Rhincodontidae > Rhincodon > Rhincodon typus. The sequence goes on from NC_063339.1 coordinate 81,890,851, forward strand.
TCCACAACTCCACCAGTTTTCATGTCATTTGCAAACTTACTAATTGAACCACCAACATTTTCATCCAAATCATTTATTTATATTACAAACAACAGGGGTCCTAGCACCAATCCTTGTGGAATATCACTGTTCACAGACCTCCAGTCAGAAAAACACCCTTCCACAACTGTCTAGTCTAAGACCAAAACAATTTTGTATCCAACTTGCCAACTCACCATCAATTCGATCTTCAGGACCAGCCTACCAGGAGGGATCAATCACCTTATCACTTCCTGGGCTCCATCATTATTTTGTGTTGTGGAATAATATTAAAGTCTTCTACCATGGATACTGATGAAAAGTATGAAACTCTTCTGCCATTTCTTGGTTCCTCATTATTATTCCTATAGCCTCATTCTGTTAACTGTAGCCTCTCTTTTCCTTTTTAATATACTTAGAGATGCTCTTATTATGCATTTTTATAGTACTTGCTCATTTGCCCTCAGGTTACTTTCTCCCTGTGTTATTTCTTGGTCATCTTTTGTTAGCTTTTAAAATTTTCCCAATCTTTGCTGTGAGTCATGAACATTTTCTAAAACTCTGCCATTATTCATCCGCCACCTTTTCCGCTAAACTCGCTCCCTAGCCCACCCTAGCTAACTCTGCCCTCTTCGCTATGTAAATAACATTATGTAAGTTTATCACAGTTGCTTGCAACCAAAGTTTCTCACTGTCAAACTGAAAGCTAAATTCTACCATGTTACAGTCACTGTTTATGTGGGAACCTCTTATTCTGAGATTATTTATTAAGCCTAGCTCATTACACATTACCAGATCCAAAATTGCCTGTTCATTGGATGCACAACATTATGTTCTTGGAAACTATCCAAAATATGTGTATGAATTCTTCCTCAAGTGTATCTATCTCAAGTCTATCTTCGCCAATTTGATTTCCCAATCTACAAGAAGATTAAAGTCACCCATGATCTACAGTAAATGGAAAAGCTTTGGGGAAAATTGATGCACAGAGAGGTTAGGGTGTTCAAGTCCATTGTACCCTGAAGGTGGCAACGCAGGTCGATAGAGTGGTCAAGAAGGCATACGGCATGCTTTCATTCATCGGACAGGGTATTGAGTACAAGAGTTGGCAGGTCATGTTACAGTTGTATAGGACTTTGGTTCGACCACATTTGGAATACTGCATACAGTTCTGTTCACCACATTACCAAAAGGATGTGGATGCTTTGGAGAGGGTGCAGAGGAGGTTCACCAGGATGTTGCCTGGTATGGAGGGCGCTAGCTATGAAGAGAGGTTGAGTAGATTAGGATTATTTACATTAGAAAGATGGAGGTTGAGGGGGGACCTGATTGAGGTCTACAAAATAATGAGAGGTATAGACAGGGTGGATAGCAAGAAGCTTTTTCCCAGAGTGGGGGACTCAATTACCAGGGGTCACGATTTTAAGGTAAAAAGGGAAAAGTTTAAGGGAGATAAGCCTGGAAAGGTCTTTATGCAGAGGGTGGTGGGTGCCTGGAACACGTTGCCAGCGGACGTGGTAGAGGTGGGCACAATAGTGTCATTTAAGATGTATCTAGACAGATACATGAATGGGCAGGGAGCAGAGGGATACAGATCCTTGGAAAATAGGTGACAGGTTTAGGTAGAGGATCTGGATCGGCACAGGCTTGGAGGGCCGAAGGGCCTGTTCCTGTGCTGTAATTTTCTTTGTTCTTTGTTTGTTCTTTGCATGATTTTTTTACATGCACTTGTTATCACCTGATTTATTCTGTCCTATGGAACAGCTACTGTTTAGGGGCTTATAGACTACCCCCACCCGTATCTTCATCCCTTTGTTATTTTCTTACCTCCACCATATGGATTACATCATTTATCCAAGATCATTTCTTGTTAATACTCCATTTCTTCCTAATAAAGCTACTTCACTACTTTTCCCTTCTCTCTGACCTTTTGCAAAGTCACACACAGAATATTTAGCTTTGAACTTTGATCTCTTGTAACCATTTCTCCATAATGTTTATAAAATCATTTCAATTAACTTCTATTTATGCCATTAGGTATTTTGTTCTGAAAACGGTGCTTGTTTAATTAAAGAGTCATTAATTTTGTATTTTTACCATTTTTCCTTCTTTGATCTTATTTGTTGCTGCTTTATTAAATTTGTCCACTCTGTCCTTTCCAGTCCCACTCTGGGTATCATTATCAAAATAGATTCCTTACAATGCCACCATATCCTTTTTCTTTTTAATACAAGCATTCCGTCTCTCAAACCTTCTCCCCATCCAATTAGTTTAAGGCTATGTCTACATCCCTAGTTATTCAATGCATCATGATACTGGTCCCATTTTTATTCACAATCCCTCTCTCCAAAACAGAAAAATGGCAGGCTAGCCTTTGACAAAACTAGCTCAGTATCTTCAACAGCAGCAATATCACTTCGTCTGAAATTCATAAGACATAAAAAAAGGAGCTGGAGCAGGCCATTCAGCCCCTTAAATCTGCTTCATAATTCAATAAGATCATGGCTGATCTGATGTGGCCTACTGTCCTTCCTGTCCCCTATAACTCTCAATTCTGTATATATTCAAGGCTGTATTGTACAGATTTATGATTGACAATGGTCTAGCCTCCACTCTTGTCTAGGGAAGAGCATTCCACAGAGTTTGCAAAAAGAAATTCCTCTTCATCTCCATCTTAAATGGGAGGCCCCATACTTTGGAGCCGTGCTACCTAATTTAGATTTCTTCTGAGAAGATACATGCTCTCAGCATTTACTCTGTCAAGACCTCTTAGAATCTTATATGATTCAATAAGATCACCTCTCATTCTTCTAAACTCCAATAAGCGTCAGCCTAACCTGCTCAGCCTTTCCTTATAAGGCATTCAACCCCGGAATCAGCCTAATGATTCTTCTTTAAACTGACTCTCCTTAAGTAAGGCAACCTAAACTGCACATTGCATTCCTACGTCTGGTTGAACCAATGCCTCGTACAATTGTATCAAGTCTTTCCTACTGTTATACTCCTTCCCATTGAAATGGAAGCCAGTATGCTGTTTGCCTTCTGAGTGACTTGTTGTACCTGCACAATTACTTTTTTGTGATTCATGCACAAAGACGTGTAGATCACTGTGTAACACAGCACTCTGCAGTCTTTCATTACTTAAATAATATTGTGCTTTCCTTTTCTTTCTTTTGAAGTGGGCAACCTCATTTTCCAACATTGTGCACCATCTGCCAAGTTTTGGTCTACTCATATGGCCTATGTCCTTTTACTGGCTCCTAACATTGTAGTCACATTTGCTGATGATGTCATAGTCAGAAAGCAAGTATGAGGAAGATGCAGTCAGTCCCTTCACTGAAGTTATTAGCACGAGTAGTCGTAAAGTGTTGAAGCCACAGTGTTGATTCCAGCACAATCCACTTGTTACAGTTAGCCAACATGAAACATTGCTTGTATGTTTCCTGTTAGCCTGTCCTACATCCATGCTAATGGATCACCCTCAATTCTCATCTTGTACAGTAATCTTTTATGTCGCACCTTTTAAAAATCAAAATACACTTATCTAGGGGAATTACTTGAAATAACTCCAGAAAGGCCAGTATTCTGTAACTAAGTCACCATTTATTTACATGTGGAGAGACCTGGACACTGATCCCATTCCCTCAGATCCAGTTTTCAAAGTGAACAGGATGTCTGACACTCCTGTTCTTATTTACCAACCGGGACTTCCCTGATTTGACTAGATTAACAACCCCAATCAGGGAATTTATATTCTGTGATGTCCACCTGGCTGATTTATTTACAATCACTACACTACTGTTTGTTACTTCCTCAAACAAAAAAACTGGTTTGTAAAACATTACTTTTCTTTCACAACAGCAGGTTGACTCTGTCTGGCGGTATTGCGGAAGCACAAGCATAGAAACATGGAAAATAGGAGGAGTAGGCCATTTTATCCCCATGTGCCTGCTCGACGTTCGCATGCCTGTGATCCTTTTAGTCGCAAGAACTATGTCTAACATATAACTATAATTTTCTAAATGCATTTTAAGAATTGACGAACAGCTGCAGAATTTTAGAAATGTGTCATGCCACAGGTGAAGTGCTGGAAGACTGAAGGTTCGCTAACATGGTGCCACTATTTAAGGAAGATAGTAAGAAAAAGCCAGAGAACAAAAGACTGGTGAGCCTGACATCAGTGATGGACAAGCTGAGAGACAGGATTCACATGTATTTGTAAAGGCAAGGACAGATTAGGGACAGTCAACATGGCTTTGTGTGTGGGAAATCGTGTCTCACTAACTTGATTGAGTTTTTTGAGGAAATAATGAAGAGGATTAATGAGGGCAGAGCGGTGGACATGATCTATATGGACTTCAGTAAGGTTCCTCATGGTAGACTGGTTAGCAAGGTTGGATCACATAGAATACAGGGAGAACTAGCCATTTGGACACAGAATTGGCTCGAAGATAAAAGACAGAGGATGGCGGTGGAGGGTTGCTTTTCAGACTGGAGGCCTGTGACTAATGGTATGCCACAAGGAACGGTGCTGGGACCACTGTTTTTTGTCATTTGTAAAAATGATTTGGATGTGAACACTGGAGGTATGCTTACTAAGTTTGAAGATACACCAAAATTGGAGATGTATTGGTCAGCGAAGATGGTTACCTCGGAGTACAATGGGATCTCAATCAGATGGGCCAATGGGTCAAGGAATGACAGATGGAGTTTAAATTAGATCAATGTGAGATGCTGCGTTTTGGAGAGGCAAGTCAGGGCAGTATTTATACACTTAATGGTAAGGTTGTGGGGAGTGCTGCTGAACAAAGAGACCTTGGACTGCAGGTTCACAGCTCCTTGAAAGTGGAGTCGCTGGTGGATAACAGTGAAGATGATGTTTGGTATGCTTGTCTTTATTGGTCAGTGCATTGAGTAAAGCGAGTTGGGAAGTCATGTTGCAGCTGTACAGGACATTGGTTAGGCCACTTTTGGAATACTGTATGTGATTTAGGTTCCCCTGCTATTGGAAGGATGTTGTGAAACTTGAAACGCTTCAGAAAAAGATTTGTCAGGATGTTTCCAGGGTTGGAGAGTTTGACTACAGGGAGAGGCTGAATAGGCTGTGGCATTTTCCTGGAGTGTTGGAGGCTGAGGGGAACCTTATAGAGGTTTTTAAAATCATGAGGGGCATGGATAGGGTGAATAGTCAAGGTCTTTTCCCCAGGGTAGTTGAGTCCAAAACTAATGGCCATAGGTTTAAAGTGAGAGCAGTAAGATTTAAAAGGGACCTAAGGGGCAACTTTTCCATGCAGAGGGTGGTGCGTGTATGAATGAGCTGCCACAGGAAGTGGTTGAGGCTGGTACAATTTAAAAGGCATCTGGATTGGTAAATGAATAAGAAAGGTTTAAGAAGGATATCTGCCAAATGCTGGCAAATGAGATTAGTTTTAGTTTAGGATATCTGGTCAACATGAAGGAGTTGGACCAAAGGGTCTGCTTCCATGCTGTACAGCTCTATGACTCTATGACTGTAAGTTCAGCATAGATTTTAAAACTGGAAGTCAGATTTCTAGGGGCTTTTGCATATCTTGCTTTGGATATCAAGACAAATTGGCCTGGAATAACATTGTGTGAATCAGAGAATGTTACTCCCACACTAACATATAGAATCTCAAATTACAGTGGAGAAAGAGACCATTCAGCCCATTGTGTCTGTACTAGTTCTCCAAAAAAGTAATATGGCTCAGTGCCATTCTTCTGCCTTTTTTTCTGTATCTGTGCACATTATTTTAGTAGAAACAGTGGATACGGGTGCAGTTATAATGTTTAAAAGACATTTGGCTATGTAAATGAATAGGAAATGTTTGGAGGGATATGGGCCAAACGCAGGAGGTGGGACTAGTTTATGTTCAGCGTGGACTGGTTGGACCGAAGGGTCTGTTTCCGTGCTGTATGACTCTATTACTCTATAAATCATTTAGTGCCCTCTCAATTGCATCAATTAAATGTACATGTGCCACATTTCCAGACAGTGCATTGCACACCCTAACTGCCTGTTGTGCAAAAAAGGTTCTTTCTTCTAATTTGCTTCTTTTGTGTTTAAGGAATAGTTTCTCCTTATCTATTCTGTCCCGATCCTTCATGACTTTTAAAACATCTATCAAATCTTCTTTTCACCTTCTCTCCAAGGAAAACAGTCTCAAACTCTTCACTCTTTCTTTATAACTCTATGAACATGAATTGCGACAGAGTGAAAATGCTGGATGTTGAGCTAAGTGTGGGAGTTTAAGAGTATAAATCTTAATCTTTTTGTGTTCTTAAAATATAAAACTTTGAGTAAGGAAAAGATAGACATTAAGGGTTTTTCTTCAGGACTAAGGAAACTCTCCTCTTGCTGTAGCTAATCAAGCAAATTGGTTAAATCTGGTTCTTGTGGCAGAGCAGGCCTTATATTATAAAACCAAGACCCAATGTACTCTCAGCACCGAGTGCAAACTGTGAGAATGAAAATGATGATAAGTTGAGCAAAGTGTGAGAGTTTAGACAAATGGTGGCGACGGCCATGAGGTGAAGTGCATCGCTGTGTCTTATTCCAGCCATTTTTGCAAGGGACTGCTTTGTGGTCAAGGTACTGCTGATTAGATCTAGAGAGTGGGCCTCAGTTGGATGCACTGAGGGGCATTTGGAGGCAGATCAGGTAGATTGGTGACTGCCAGGAGAGGCAGGCAAGGAGTGCAGGAGTCTGCTGAGACCCCTCTAAACAAGTGGGGGCTACCTCTCTGGGGACAATAGCAGCAGCAGCAGCAGCCAGGTCCTTGGCACCACAACTGGCTGCACTCTAAAGCAGTACATGGAAAAATCCAAGACAGCAATTCTGACAGTGGACTCTTTAGTAAGGGGCACAGACAAGTGTTTCTACGGCCATGACTAAGACCTCATAATGGTATGTTGCTTCCTTATTCATAGAGTCGTAGAGGTTTACAGCATGGAAAAAGCCTCTCGGCCCAACTTGTCCATGCCGCCTAGTTTTTACAATTTAAACCAATCCCATTTACCTGCATTTGCTGCATATCCCTCCACACCCATGCCATCCATGTACCTTTCCAAATGTTTCTTAAATAATAATAGTGTACTCGCCTCCACCACTCTGGCAGCCTGTTCTAGACACTCACCACCCTCTGTGTGAAAAAAATTGCCCCTCTGGACCCTTTTGTATCTCTCCCTTCTCACCTTAAACCTATGCCATTTAGTTTTAGTCACCCCTACTATGGGGGAAAAGCTTTCCCCATCTACCTTATCTATGCCCCTCATGATTTTATAAACCTCTAGAAGGTTACCCCTCAATCTCCTACGCTCTAGTGTGAAAATTCCCAGCCTATCCAGCCTCTGCTTATAATTCAAACCTTCCAGTCCAGGTAACATCCTAGTAAATCTTTTCTGCACTCTTTCTAGTTTAATAGTAGGGTGACCAGAACTGCACAAAGTATTGCAAATGTGGCCTCACCAGCATCTTGTACAGCTGCAACAAGATGTCCTAACTCAATGCTCTGTCAGATGGAAGCAAGCATGCCAAAAGCCTTCTTCACCACTCTGTCTACCTGTGATTACACTTGCAGGGAGCTATGAACCTGTACCCCTAGATTTCTTTGTTCTAGTGTCAGGGTCAAAGATGTCTTGGACCAGTTGCAGCAAATTCTCAAAAGGGAACCTGAGCAGCTCAAGGTCTTTGTACACATTGGATCCAGTGACAAAGGTAGAAAAATGGATGAGGTCCTCCAGAATGAATAGAGAGAGAGTTAGGCAGGAGGTTAAAAAGCAGGACCTCAAGGGTAGTAATCTCTGGATTACTCCCAGTGCCATGTACTAGTGAGTGAGTAGGAATAGAAGGATAGGACAAATGAATGAGGAGCTGGTGCAGGGGGCAAAGATTCAGATTTTTGGATCATTGGGATCTCTTCTGGGGCAGAGGTGACCTGTACAAGAGGATGGGTTGCACGTGAACTGGAGGGAAATCAATATCCTGGCAGGGAGATTTGCTAGAGATACCAAGAGAGTAAGTTAAATAGACAAGGCATGCAAGACCATAGCAGGGAATAAGGAAAGACTGATGAAGTGGACTGCATTTATTTCAATACAAAAGGCCTGACAGGTAAGGCAGATGAACTCAGGGCATGGATGGGAACATGGGACTGGGATATTACAGCTTTTACAGACACACGGCTGAGGGACGGTCAGGACAGGCTGCTCAGTGTTCTGGGGTACAGAGGCTATAGTAAGGATAGAAGGGGAAGCAAGAGAGGAGGGGGATTAGCGGTTTTGATTAGGGAAAACATCATGTCAATATTTATAGAATATTCCTGAGGGACCATCCAGTGAAGCAGTGTGCGACATAAGAAGGGGTTGATCACTTTGATAGCATTGTACTAACCCCGACCCCTGGCCCCACAATGGAAATGGAGGAGAAAATATGTAGGGAGATTGTGTATAGCTTTATGAATTATACGGTTGTAAAAGCAGGGGATTTTGACTTCCCATACATACACTAGGACTGCCATCGTGCTAAGGGCCTGGATAGGTAGAAATTTGTTAAGTAGGCTGAAGAAAACTTTCTCAATCTATATGTAGATGGCCCAACTAGAGAAGGGGCAAAACCTGACCGCCTCTTGGGAAATAAGGCAGGGCAAGTGACTGAGGTGTTAGTGAGGGAGCACTTTGGGACCAATGACCATCATTCTATTAGTTTTAAGATAGTTCTGGAAAAAGTTAGGCCCGGTTCACAAGTTAAAGTTCTAAGTTGGGGCAAAGCCAATTTTGATGATATTAGACAGGAACTTTCAAAAGTTGATTGTGGGAGGTTATTTGCAGGTAAAGGAATGTATGGCAAGTGGGAGGCTTTCAGAAGTGAGATAACGAGAGTTCAGGGCCAGCATGTACATGTTAGTGTAAAGTGCAAGGTTGGCAGGAGTAGGGAATGCCGGATGCCTAGAAATATTGATGATCTGGTCAGGAGGAAGTATATGGCAGGTATAGAAAGCTGAGATCAAGTGAATTCCTTGAGGAGTATGTGAGTTGTAGGAGTACACTTAAAAGAGAAATCGGAGGGCAAAAAAGGAATAAGAGATAGCTTCGGCAGACAGGGTAAAAGAGAATCCACAAGATTTTACAAGCATATTAAGGGCGAAAGAGTAACTTGGGAGAGAACAATGCCCCTTAAAGATCAACAAGGCTGTCTATGTGCAACCACAGGAAATGGGTGAGATCTTAAACGAATATTTTGCATCAGTATTTACCACGGACAAAGATACGGATGCTCAGGAATTTGGGGAAATAAATAGTGATGTTGTGAAAAGAGTCCACATTACAGAAGAGGAGGTGCTGGAGGTCTTAAGACGCATAAAGGTAATATATTCCCAGGAACTGATCAAGTGTATACCAGGACATTTTGGGAAGCTCGGGACGATGTTGAGAGGCCCCTAGCAGAGATATTTGTATCATTGACAGCCACGGATGAGGTGCCAGAAGACTGGAAGGTAGCTAATAGAACATAGAACAGTACAGCCCACAGTGTTGTGCCGACCTATTGTCCTACTAAGATCAATCTACTCCACGTACCGTACATTTTACTATCTTCCATGTGCAAGAGTCACTTAAAAGTCTCTAAAGTATCTGACTCCACTATGGCAGCGCATTCCACATGCCCACCACTCACTGTGTGAAGAACCTACCTCTGACACCTCCCCTATACCTTCCTCCAATCACCTTAAAATTATGCCCCCTAGTAATAGTCATTTCCGCCCTGGGAAAAAGTCTGACTATCCACTCTATCAAGCCTCTCATCATCTTGTAAACCTCTATCAAGTCACCTCTCATCCTTCTTCGCTCCAATGAAAAAAGCCCTAGCTCCCTCAACCTTTCCTCATATGACCTGGCCTCCAGTCCAGACAGCATCCTGATAAATCTCCTCTGCACCCTCTCTAAAGCTCCCACATCTCCCACAATGAGGTGACCAGGACTGAATACTATATTCCAAGTGTGGCCTAACCAGAGTTTTATAGACCTGCAGCATAACCTCACGGCTCTTAAACTCAATTCCCCTGCCAGTGAAAGCCAACACACCATACGCCTTCTCTACAACCCTATCAACTTGGGTAGCAACTTTGAGGGATCTATGGATGTGGACCCCAAGATCCCTCTGTTCCTCCACACTGCCGAGAATCCTGCCATTAACCCTGTATTCTGCATTTAAATTCAACCGTCCAAAATGAATCACTGCACTTTTCTGGTTTGAATTCCATCTGCCACTTCTTTGCCCAGCTTTGCATCCTGTCAATGTCCTGTTGCAACCTACAACAGCCCTTCACGCTGTCCATAACTCCACCAACCCTTGTGTCATTGGCAAACTTACTAACCCACCCTTCCACTTCCTCATCCAAGTCATTTATAAAGATCACAAAGAGCAGAGGTCCCAGAACAGAGCCCTGCAGAATACCACTGGTCATGTGGTGTCATTATTTAAGAAAGGTGAAAAGCAAAAGTCTGGGTACTACAGACTGGTAAGCCTTACATCAGAGAAAGGGTCACCAGACCTGAAACTCTCATTTCTCTTCACAGATGTTGCCTGACCTGAACTTTGCCAGCCACTTCTCTTTTTGTTTCTGATTTATAGCATCTGCAGTTCTTTCAGTTTTAACCAGTTGTTGAGAAGATTGAGAGACAGAATCTACATGCATTTGGAAAAGCAAGGACTGATTAGGGATAGTCACATGGCTTTGTGCATGGAAAATCATATCTCACTAACTTGTTTTGAGTTTTTTTGAAGAGATGACCAAGAAGATGGATGAAGGCAGAGCAGTAGACATTGTTTACATGGACTTTAGCAAGACCTTCAACAAGGTAGACAGGTTAGTAAGGTCAGATCATATGGGATCCAGGGAGCGCTAGCCAATTGGATACAAAATTGGCTTAAAGTGACTGTGTGGTAGGAGACGGTCAGTGGTGGAAGAGGGCTGTTGTTCAGACTGGAGGCCTGTGACCAGTGGTGTGCTGCAACGATCAGTGCTGATTCCACTGTTTGTCATTTATATAAGCGATTTGGATGAGAATAAAAGAGGCATGACTAGTAAGATTGCAGATGACACCAAAATTGGTTGTATAGTGGACAATGAAGAAGGTTATCTGTGAGTACAATGGGATCTTCATCAACTGGGCCAGTGGATCTAGGAATAGCAGATGCGGTTTAAGTCACATGAATGCAAGGTGCTGCATTTTGGTAATACAAACTAGGGCAGGACTTGCACAGTGAATGGTAGGGCACTGGGGATGGTTATCAAATGGAGAGACCTATGGGGTGCAGGTATATAGCTCCTTGAAAATGGCATCACTGGTAGACAGGGTGGTGAAGAACACATTTGGCATGCTTGCCTTCATTGGTCAGAGCATTAAGTACAGGAGTTGGGGCATCATGTTACAGCTGTACAAGACATTGATAAGGACACATTTGGAGTGCCGCGTAGAATTCTGGTCATTCTGTTGTAGGAAAGATGTGATTAAACTGGAAATGGTGCAAAAAAGATTACTCAAGGATGTTAGTGAGGCGAAGATTTGAGTTATAACAAGAGGCTGGATAGGATAGGACTGTTTTTGCTGGAGCATAGGAGGCAGAGGGGTGTCCTTATAGAGGATTAAAATCTTGAGGTGCATAGAGAAGGTGAATAGCCAAAGTCATTTCCCCAGATTAGAGGAGTCCAAATCTAGAGAGTATTAGGTTTAAGGTGAAAGAGGAAAGATTTGAAAGGGACCTCAGGGGCAACGTTTTCACACAGCAGATGGTGCATACGTACTAAGCTGCCAGAGGAAGTGGTAGATGCAAGTACAATTACAACATTTAAAAAGACACTTGGACGGGTATATGGATAGGAAAGGTTTAGAGGGATATGGGCCGAACACAGGTAAGTGGGACTAATCCAATTTTGGAAACCTGGTCTACACGGATGAGTTTTTTTTTTCCTTAATCATTCACGGGATGAGGGCGTTGCTGTCTAGGCCAGCATTTATTGCCCATCTCTAATTGCCTAGAGGGCATTTATGAGTTAACCACATTGCTGTGGGTCTGGAGTCATATGTAGACTAGACCAGGTAAGGATGGCAGCTTCCCTCCCTAAAGGGCATTAGCAAACCAGATTGGTTTTTTATTGGCAATGGATTCACGGTCATCATTAGATTCTTAATTCCAGATATTTATTGAATTCAAATTCTGCTGTGGTGGGATTCAAACCCAGGTCCCCAGAACATTACCTGGGTCTGTGGATTAACAGTCTAGTGTAATACCACTAGGCCATTGCCTCCACTGGGTTGTGCCAAAGGGCCTGTTTCTGTGGTCTATGACTCTGACTCTAACTGAAGTGAATCATCCCTGAAACCATTAGCCCAAACCTCTTCTGCACTGTCTACAGTGCGTTCATATCCTTTCTATAGTGTGGCGTTCATAACTATACACAATCCTACACCAGAAGTCTGAGTGGGGAGGTTATGTCTGTATTTATGAAGCCTAGAATACTGTATGCCTTGTAATAGCCCTATTCCTCAGTCCTGCACACATGCATCCATGTCCCAGCTCCTGCACACCCTTTTGAATATTATCCTTTATTTTATACTCTCTCCATGTTCTTTGCACTAAAATGCATCACCTCACACTTCCCCACATTCAACCTCTCCTGACACTTCTGCGCCCATTCCTTTCAACTTGTCAATATCCTTTAAAGTCCTATTTAGTCCTCCTCACAGTTTACAAATCTTCCGATTTTTGTCATTCACAAACTTTTAAATTGGCCCCTGAACACCGTGATCAAGGTCATTTATATCAGGAAATGCAACAGTCCCAATACCAACCCTTGGGAAACTCTACTCAAACTTCCTTCCATCCTATCAATCCACTTTCTATCATTCAGCCATTTCTGAATACATGTTGTGACTGCCTCTTTTATTCTATAATCTATCAATTTTCTTAAGGCTATTGAGTGACATTGTATCAAACACCTTCTAGAAGTCGAAGTACACTAGAATCATAGAATCCCTATAGTGTGGAAACAGGCCCTTCAGCCCAACAAGTCCATGCTGACCCTCAGAGCACCCATCCAAACCCATCCCCCTATAACCTACCTAATGTACAAATCCCTGAACACTATGGGCAATTTAGCATGGCCAATCCACCTAGCCTGCACATCTTTGGACTGTGGGAGGAAACCGGAGCACCCAGAAGAAAGCCACGCAGACACTGGGAGAATGTGCAAACTCCATACAGACAGTCGCCCAAGGGTGGAATTGAACCCGGGTCTCTGGTGTTGTGAGGCAGCAGTGCTAACCACTGTGCCACCGTGCCGCACCACTACTTCAATCGCTTTCCCCTCTTCAATCCTCTGTTACCTCTTCAAAAATAAGTTAGTTCGCTGTAATTTTCCCTGAACAAACCCATACCGACTCTTCTGGATCAACCCATAATTTCCCATGTAACTATTCCTATCCTGAACAATTACTTCTAGATTCCACCACTAAGTTAAACTGACTGTCCCAACAAATACAGACCAATCTTTACAACCTTTTATGAACAGGTAAAGGTACAGTTGCCAGAGTCCTACTGGACCAGAGTGGTTGTTGTTTCATTAGAGAGAAATGACTGGTGGTAGTTTAATCTGAGGGTCACCATGCCTCGGGCAGAGGTTGAGGTTGAGAAAGGAAATCTTTCATGGTAATCAGAGTGTGGGAATTGAACCCATGCTGCTGGCTTCACTCTGCATTTCTCCAAGCCCCTGGCATTACCCTCAAATCTGGGGATGTTTGAGAGTTCTTTGCCAGTGCCTCTGCAACTTACACTCTGACTTCCTTTGATATTCGTCAGAGGAAGATGGAGATCATATCTAATGAAAAGATCAAGCATTTGTCAAATTACAGTAGAACTGTATAGTTGAGCTGGTTACACATTTTCTCTGAAGCAGATGACAGTTTTGATGTGTGGGAGTTTAATGCAGAGACTATTTTAATTATAAATAAAAACAAAAAACTAAATTTATAAAAATTAGTTCTTATTTTTCCATTCTTAGGTGATTGAGAAGAAAATGGAGCTAGCAGTTATTTTTAGAAATGTTTCATGCGCCATTCTACCCGACATGTTAATGCAGCTGGTTTCCAAATAGTTCTGAATTGGCCAGAATTGAAGATATATTTTCACTTGAAAAGGTAGGAAAACAGAAAAGGTTATAAAAAAAATTCTGGTTGCCAAGTCACTGGCTTTTGTGGAAGCAATGGATTCAGTCTCTGTCAAAAAAATCATTTTGAAATGAACTTTTTGTACAAGGGATATACTGAATATCAACCATTGAAGGTGAGGCTGATTGTGGGATAATGTACACCTGATGAGAAGCGTGGATGAGAAAAGATTCCAGATTAATTTCGCTACCTTCAAAGATATTGGAAGGAAAGTAAATTCCATTAAGATGTTATAAGGGTCTTACAGTGGGGTGCCATTCAATGTAAAGATAATGGAGAACTTTGAGTCAATTTGATTTAAATTTATACATATAAATTCTAATTTGTACTAAAAAATAAGAATCTGTTAATTATGTATTAAGGATTTAATTATATGCAGGTGCTCAGCATTGTTCAGGACCTTATTTGATCTCTAACAGTCTGAAACTGTGACGTTTTCATGTGTTAAACCTGTTCAGAGTTATGACACACCTCTTGAGCAGGTGGGACTTCAGCCTAGGTCTCTTGGCTCAAGGGATGAACACTGTACCACAAGAAGCCTCTAAAACTGGTTGAGTTAGGTGCTGAACATTTGTAATGTGTATACCATGTTAATAAGTGTATGCTTCAATTGGCTACAGTTCCCGCCTTCATGACTTGGCACTCCAGTTTTTGTTCTCTCACTCTCTCTCTCTTTTTTGTATACAGGAACAACATAACACCCTTTCCTTTGGAAATTTTGAGTGAAATATTCTGGTCTTGGAGGAAACGTGAAGAATGTGGGTGTGTGAGAGCCTAAAAAGTCAGATTCTGGTCCTCAAGATAAATTCTAGTGATGAAATTGTCTGATCTAGAAAGGTGAGTCAACTTTCCCAAATGCATGTTAAGAAGCTTATCTCTGCATCTTAGCATCGCATTGAAAACTTGGTTCACTCGAATTAAATCAGCTTTCCAAATTAACCACTGCATGGTCAAGAAAACTGTTATTTCAGATACTCAACTACATATAATTGCCATGTACATCACCACTTACTTCCTGAACTTTTGAGTTAAGTACTTACGGTTTGATCCTTACAGCAATATGGTTTTACATGAGAGATAGTAGGAACTGCAGATGCTGGAGAATCCGAGACAAGAAGATGCAGAGCTGGATGAACACAGCAGGCCAAGCAGCATGAAGGGTCTAGGCCCGAAACGTCAGCCTTTCTGCTCCTATGATGCTGCTTGGCCTGCTGTGTTCATCCAGCTCTGCACCTTCTTGTCTTGGTTTTACATGATCTTTGTACTGAGTTGCGGTGCAAGTTCTACAAATACAGTCAAGGCCTTGAAGAGGATGACACAGTCAGTGGCTGAAGGGCAGGGTGGAGTGTAAAGGGTTTGCAAGGTGTTGTGGAAGGTAAAGAACGGGGGGAAACTTTTGCGGGTCACAGGGAAGGATTGAACGTATCAGTTTGCAGGACAAAACTAAATTTCACGTTATCTTACATCAACTGTACAATCTTGTAATTTTCAAAATGGTGAAATCCAAAGTTAGAGGAACTTAGAGGTGGGTGGATGTAAAGCTTAGATCTTCTAGCTGAAGGAGCACCTGTTAATTGGCCCTTTGCAAGCTCCCCCCTAGCCACTTGCCATCCTAACTTAAAAACATATCATAGTTCCATGTAGAGGAGGCCATATCTAGAACAGCAGATACAGTATACCACATTAGCAGACGTGCAGGTGAACATCTGCTTGATGTGGAAGATCTTCTTGGGGCCTGGGATGGGGTTGAGGGGGGAGGTGTAGGGGCAGGTGTAGCACCTCCTGCGGTTGCAGAGAAAAGTGCCGGGTGTGGTGGGGCAGGAGGGGAGTGTGGCGTGGACAAGGGAGTCACGGAGAGAGTGGTCCCTCCAGAAAGTAGATAAGGGTGGGGAAGGAAAAATGTCTTTGGTGGTGTGGTCGGATTGCAGATGGCGGAAGTGTCGGAGGATGATGCTTTGGATTCTGAGGTTGGTGGGGTGGTATGTGAGGACAAAGGGGATTCTGTTTTGGTTGTTATTGCGAGGAGGGGGTGTGAGGGATGAGTTGCAGGAAATGCGGGAGACACGGTCGAGGGCGTTCTCGACCACTGACGGGGGGAAGTTGCGGTCCTTGAAAAACGAGGACATCTGAGATGTTCGGGAATGGAATGCCTCATCCTGGGAGCAGATGTGGCAGAGGTGAAGGAATTGGGAATAGGGAATGGCATTTTTGCAGGAAGGTGGTGGGAGGAGGTGTATTCTAGGTAGCTGTGGGAGTCGGTGGGCTTGAAATGGATATCGGTTTCTAGGTGGTTGCCAGAGATGGAAACAGAGAGGTCCAGGAAGGGGAGAGAGGTATCAGAGATGGTCCAGGTGAACTTAAGGTTGGGGTGGAAGGTGTTGGTGAAGTGGATGAACTGTTTGAGCTCCTCGTGGGAGCACAAGGTGGCGCCAATACAGTCATCAACGTAACGGAGGAAGAGGTGGGGTTTAGGGCCAGTGTAGCTACGGAAGAGGGATTGTTCCACGTAACCTACAAAGAGGCAGGCATAGCTTGGGCCTATGTGGGTACCCATGGCCACCCCCTTTGTCTGTAGGAAGTGGGAGGAATTGAAAGAGAAGTTGTTAAGGGTGAGGACAAGTTCAGCTAAGCAGATGAGGGTGTCAGTGGAGGGGGACTGGTCGGGCCTGCGGGACAGGAAGAAGCGGAGGACCTTTAGGCCATCTGCATGGGGAATGCAGGTGTACAGGGACCGGACGTCCATGGTAAAGATGAGGTGTTGGGGACCAGGGAATCGGAAGTTTTGGAGGAGATGGAGGGTGTCGGTGGTGTCATGGACGTAGGTAGGGAGTTGCTGGACCAAGGGGGAGAAAATGGAGTCGAGATATGTAGAGATAAGTTCAGTGGGGCAGCAGCAGGCAGAGACAATGGGTCGACCAGGGCAGTCAGGTTTGTGGATTTTGGGAAGGAGATAGAAACGGGCGGTGTGGGGTTGGGGAACAATGAGGTTGGAGGCTGTGCAGGAAGTGCTACACCTGCCCCTACACCTCCCCCCTCATCCCCATCCCAGGCCCCAAGAAGACCTTCCACATCAAGCAGATGTTCACCTGCACATCTGCTATTGCGGTATACTGTATCCGCTGTTCCAGATGTAGCCTCCCATACATCAGGGAAACCAAGCAGAGGCTTGAGGACCACTTTGCGGAACACCTATGCTCGGTTTGCAACAAACAACTGCACCTCCCAGTCGCGAACCATTTCAATTCCCCCTCCCATTCCTTAGACGACATGTCCATCCTGCGCCTCCTACAGTGCCACAACGATGGTGGCAGGAACAGCACCTCATATTTCACTTGGGAACCCTGCATCCCAATGGTATCAATGTGGATTTCACAAGCTTCAAAATCTCCCCTCCCCCAATCGCATCCCAAAACCAGCCCAGTTTGTCTCCGCCTCCCTAATCTGTCCTTCCTCCCATTTCTCCCCACCTCCCACCTCAAGCCCCACCCCCACCTCCTACATACTAGCCTCATCCTGCCTCCTTGACTGTCCGTCCTCCCTGGACTGACCTATCCCTTCCCTAACTCCCCACCTACACTCACCTTTACTGGCTCCACCCCCACCTCTCTGACCTGTCTGTCTCCTCTCCACCTATCTTCTCCCTTATCCATCTTCTATCTGCCTCCCCCTCTCTCCCTATTTATTTCAGAATCGCCTTCCCCTCCCCCATTTTTGAAGAAGGGTCCAGACCCGAAATGTCAGCTTTCCTGCTCCTCTGATGCTGCTTGGCCTGCTGTGTTCATCCAGCTGTACACCTTGTTACTGCAGATTCTCCAGCATCTGCAGTTGCTACTATCTCTGAAACAGTTCCTTCAGTGTTGCTGAGTCAAAATCCTGGGGCTTTCTTCTTAATAGCACTATTGGGATTCTGACTCCCAAGTACTGCAGCAGTTTAGGAAGGCAGCTCATCACCACCTTTTCAAGATCAACTAAACGTGAGCAATAAACACGGGACTAGTGAATATCACTCATATTATAATAATTAATAATTAAAAAGCTTGCACACAACTTTGGAGGAAGGGAGATACGTTCAACTTATAAGAAGCCTCATTGGCTCCGTTGAACACTCAAAGACTGAAAGCTTTAGTATCCTGGCTGAAGGCTCCTGCCAGACAAGAGGAATAAATGGGGTAGAGGTTAGACTAAAAGGGTAGGTTAGAAGGGAGCACCATCATGGCAAGACAAGATGATCCTACTGTAACCCCACCACCACCAATGGGTAAGCTGATCATTGTGGATGAAAAGGTTCACAGACATGTTTGAAGTTCCCCAGACAATACTGACTATATCTATGTACCTGAAAGTTTGGTTACAATGGCCTGCCCTCTGAAGCAACGTAGGAGTTTTCCAGGATATACTGGGGAAAGAGGCTATTTGCGGAACATTACTTAGCGAAGGACATATCTATAGCATCATAGTTTAGCTTGCTGGGTGAACCTCAAAGAAAATGATGACTGTATGCATCAAATTAATCTCTTGTAAAGACCGTATCTTTTTATTTTTCTGTATTTTTGACTAAGGACTGAAATAGGAAACTGCTTTAAAAACTAATGATTGTTAAAAGATTGCTGCAAATTTTAAAGGCAAGTAACCTGACATTCAATGTAAGTGATGCTTACACAGCTGCTTGTTCAACTAGTAGTAGAAGCCTAGTCACAGATGTGTTGGAGCCAAGGGGCTGTCAGCTGTTTGGTCTGTGGAATAGTGACCAGTTATTGATGACAGGGCCTCCTCCACGCCAACAACTATGTGATTGGTTTCAACATAGCTAAACAGCTTTGGGGTGTGAATGTTTGAGGAGCCATTGGATCGTCACAAGAGCAAAAGCTGTTTCTTTACTGTGCAGTTAAAAACCACTTTAAGCCTAAAGATAACAAATTTATTTTTCCCTCAGCAGTAAGCTGTAGTTCTTAACCAGAAACTTTATAATTGTCATCAAGCCACCATGTAGCTTCTGCAAAAAGAAATTCTGAATAAACTGAATCAAAGAGCACATCCTGACAAGCCAAATGGACCATCTGAAAAAACAGGGAGATTGAATTGTCAGAGATAGTAGGAACTGCAGATGCTGGAGAATCCGAGACAACAAGGTGCAGGGCTGGATGAACACAGCAGGCCAAGCAGCATCATAGGAGCAGAGAGGCTGACGTTTCGGGCCTAGACCCTTCATCAGAAAAGGGGGAGGGGAAGGGGGTTTTGAAATAAATAGGGAGAGAGTGGGAGGCGGATAGAAGAGGGATAGAGGAGAGGATAGGTGGAGAGGAAACAAACAGGTCGAAGAGGCGGGGATGGGGCCAGGAAAGGTGAGTGTAGGTAGGGAGTTAGGAAGGGGATAGGTCAGTCCAGGG